>NW_020664376.1:1705401-1859129 GCF_002925995.2 Terrapene triunguis
CCCCCCCCCCCGCACCTCCTGCCGCCCCAGCCCTGGGCTCTTCCCCCGCCCCGCCCCTCCCGCCGCCCCAGCCCTGGGCTCTCCCGCAAAGAAAGAATTGGGTGGACTAAATGGACAGTGCCCTTGTCTATCTGAAGCCTAGCAAGGGAGGTACGTGGATCCCACTAGAATTTAAAATGAAAAGTAAGGGAGGGGAGGCTCTACTGGACCTGGGCAGCTTTAGATACAGTACCAGGCACGTAGGAGGATTTCCACTTCTGAGCCATGGAAGCAGAAATTGACTTTTCTTTTCCAGATTTGAACACCCTCAAAATTAAGGAGTGATCAAGCTCAATTTGGGAGCTGTTACTTCATTTCTCCCAAATCAAATATACTGATCCACTGTAACTTGCTGTAGAAAAAGTAGAATAAATTGAGCAAGAAATGCTTCCCAGTGGTTATTAGGACTGGAATTGCTATTTTCAACAGCCATTGGTTTTTTTGTTTTTTTTGGTTTTTTTTTAGTTTTATTTGTTTAAAAGGAAGACAGTGATACTGCATTGGCAAATTCTCCATAGAAACAAAGAATGGAACAAAAGAATAATAAAGGCACCTCAACTTTTCCTCATTTATGTAGGACAGTCTTATAATATGCATCCAAATATCCTCCAATCACACAAGCTGAAAATTGTTCCACTTCACTGCAGTTCTGTAACCATATGGGAACCAATCCTGTCTGTGTTCTGTGCACATCCAAAATTCCTGCTGAATGACCCGCCCTGGGAGCGAATTACCAGTGACCCAGGGCTGCGGCAGAAGGAGGGTGCAGTTGTGGGGGGGGGGGAGAGAGCTCAGGGCTGGGGTGGGGGCAGCCAAAACATTTTTTGCTTGGGGCAGCAAAAAACCTAGAGACGGCCCTGCAAATATGGCAAAGGTGTATTCAGTAGTTAGTAATGTTTACTTTACTATTAGAATTAAAGATGACTGTACACACTCTAAAATATTTTTGGAATCACATGCACAAAATAAAGCATTTACATGGCATTTGTATGAATTAGATTAGCAGACAGTTGTGTGTTTGGAAAAAGTAATCATGAAGGCATCAGGGACAAACGTGTCTTTGGGCTCTTAAATAAATATCTGATCTTGCCATTAGAACATGACCAGACTTCAAAGAAAACTTTATCAACTGCACATAATTCTGAACTTATACAAAGACTGGCAATCAAGATGTCATAAAATGACTTTAAGGCATTTAAGTCTCATTCCTTCTGGGGTAAGGTTTTATCACAGAATAGTAAACCATCCCAAATAAAAAAGATTCTAAATCATTGAGTGGTGTGAGGAAATTGAATGAGGAAAAGTTATTTACTTGTTCTCATAATATAAGAACTAGGGGCCACCAAATGAAATTAATGGGCAGCAGGTTTAAAACAAATAAAAGGAAGTTCTTCTTCACACAGCACACAGTTAACCTGTGGAACTCCTTGCCTGAGGAGGTTGTGAAGGCTAGGACTATAACAGGGTTTAAAAGAGAACTAGATAAATTCATGGAGGTTAAGTCCATAAATGGCTATTAGCCAGGATGAGTAAGGAATGGTGTCCCTAGCCTCTGTTTGTCAGAGAGTGGAGATGGATGGCAGGAGAGAGATCACTTGGTTATTACCTGTTAGGTTCACACCCTCTGGGACACCTGGCATTGGTCACTGTCGGTAGACAGGATACTGGGCTGAATGGACCTTTGGTCTGACCCAGTATGGCCATTCTTATGTTCTTAAATACACATGCCACTGATTGCTCAGCATGGATGGCTGAATGCCACAAAGGCAAGAAGATCGGCTAATTCATTGCCATCTGTTGCACTGGAGAAGTGGAAGGAGTTGCAATGTCACAAGAAAAATAGACTGGTCTTTCTTATATCCTTTGCCCAGATAATTCTAGGAAGTCATGGGTCGTGCCGCAGCCAAAGAACAAGTGGAATTTCAATTCCAGTGCTCCGTTAAGTAAAAGAGCATATAGGCCAAATCATTAGATGGAGGGCTATTGAAATTGTAGAGCCCAATTACTGGTGTATACTTTTGATTCCAATGCTTAATCAAATTGGAAAATTCTGCCTATTTGATGACCTGAATCTCAATGAAAGATCAGGCTAGAGAGAGAAATGTGTCCTATCCCACACTGGATGACATCTTCCCAAGTAGCTCCCCAAGTATTTACTCTTTTAGATGCCACAGATGTTTTGGGGCAAATTCCACTACAGCCAAAGAGTGTCAAGTTAACCACAATTTTCACTCCATTTATACAGTAGTCTCACCACAGACCTCTTTCTGGCATTACTAGTGCATCTGAGATCTTTCACAGGAAAATGGCAGAACTACTGAAGCACCTGGAAAAGCTAGACATTTATACAGATAAAC
This sequence comes from Terrapene triunguis, assembly GCF_002925995.2. Taxonomy (NCBI): domain Eukaryota; kingdom Metazoa; phylum Chordata; order Testudines; family Emydidae; genus Terrapene; species Terrapene triunguis. The sequence continues at coordinate 1,707,798 of NW_020664376.1, forward strand.
TAATACTTTGTGTACATGGCTGTACTGAAGAGGAACCTGATTTAAAAAACCTGTGTAGTGTCTTTTGAAAACATAAAGTCTAAAAGTCTGATGCTGTACAAAGTGAAAGAGCTTGTTGGGCTGGAAATAACTAGATATTTTTGGGACCTCATATAATGAATAATGTAAAGTCCCAAATGCTGAGAAAGTAAGAAACCATTAAGTATTTGCAACCTTCTGAATCCATTCTGAAATAGAAAGAAATCCTAAGTACGATTCACTATCTAGGTAGATGTGTGGTCAACCTGTCAGAAAATGATACCCTCTGAGTGAAGTGAAAAGTGAAAGCACCTAGCATTGGTGCAGAACATAAGAGCAGTCATTCAATAGAGTGAAACAACTTCTGTCTGAGTCATAAGTGTTTATCTTCTTTGATGTAAGTAAGCCAACCATTCTCAGAGCAGATGCCTGTGACTCTGGATTAAGGTACGTTTTATTGCAAGGGCATGATGGTCAACAGTGTGCTCTTGTTGCCAAGAAGGCTAATGGCATTTTGGGCTGTATAAGTAGGGGCATAACCAGCAGATCGAGGAACGTGATCATTCCCCTTTATGCGACATTGGTGAGGCCTCATCTGGAGTACTGTGTCCAGTTTTGGGCCCCACACTACAAGAAGGATGTGGAAATATTGGAAAGAGTCCAACGGAGGGCAACAAAAATGATTAGGGGTCTGGAGCACATGACTTATGAGGAGAGGCTGAGGGAACTGGGATTGTTTAGTCTCCAGAAGAGAAGAATGAGGGGGGATTTGATAGCTGCTTTCAACTACCTCAGGGGGGTTCCAAAGAGGATGGAGCTCGGCTGTTCTCAGTTGTGGCAGATGACAGAACAAGGAGCAATGGTCTCAAGTTGCAGTGCGGGAGGTCTAGGTTGGATATTAGGAAACACTATTTCACTATGAGGGTGGTGAAGCACTGGAATGCGTTACCTAGGGAGGTGGTGGAATCTCCATCCTTGGAGGTTTTTAAGGCCCGGCTTGACAAAGCCCTGGCTGGGATGATTTAGTTGGGAATTGGTCCTGCTTTGAGTAGGGGGTTGGACTAGATGACCTCTTGAGGTCCCTTCCAACCCTGATATTCTATGATTCTATGATTCTATGGTCAACTGAATTCTGGTGCATATGGTTCCAGGACAATGACTGACGCTGAGACTTGTTATGTTCAGATTGACATTCTTTCACTGCAGTAAAAGCATCTGGAAATTCACAAAATACTGGAGGACTAGATTCTCTTAAACTACTGACTGACCACAGACTGCTCAGGCCACTGACAAATAACTATGAGCTGAATCATGTTTGAACTAGTCATTTTTTGAATGTGGCTGAAGGAATAATGAAGAATTCTCCCATAGACGTCTCAGAAATCATACATGACCTATTTTCAGATTACAAAATCTGAGTATTTTATGTGAAGCTTGTTTCGGGGTAGCACTTTGCCCTCAGTATTTGTGCTAACTGGTGCTGAACTATGGATGTAGCAAGGATTCTGATGGGGTGAGTGATAATCTCATTTCCCCCACATCTCCACTCCTAAAGGGCAAGATCAGGACCAAGAAGCAGTGGCAGACTTCAGTAAGGTATTGCTCTTACTTTCAAGTGAAGCAGTGAGCCTATCATCCCAAATCAGTGAGAGAGCACATCAGCCCTTAGAGTATCTAGGATGCTATTTGATACTTCCTTTATGAATTGTGAGGACATGAGGAAGAGTCCCCCCCCCCCCAAATAATGTCAGTCTGAGAAGCTATTTAAGGTAAAGACGGGAGCAACTTCATTTCAATTAGAAGCGTACACAGAGCAAATTCCAGACATGCACTTAGTCAATTAGGAGGGGGTATTTAAAGCTTCACAGGATCTCTACTGCTTAAATATGTTGCATGGATCCAATGCCATAATCTGCCTGGCAACAAATTACCTCTAAATCCCCCACAGATCATTGCAGTATGAATTATCATCTTTTCATTAGAATTCTTCTGCTAAAATTGAATGGGGAACTCAGTTGTGCAAACATTGATAGAGAATATAGGAACATTGCATTCTAAATTAACGTACCATAACTCCTCACTTAATGTTGTAGTTAGGGTGACCAGATGTCCCGATTTTATAGGGACAGTCCCGATTTTTGGGTCTTTTTCTTATATAGGCTCCTATTACCCCCCACCCCTTGTCCCAATTTTTCACATTTGCTGTCTGGTCACCCTAGTTGTAGGTATGTTCCTGAAAAATGCAACTTTAAGTGAAACGATGTTAAGCGAATCCCATTTCCCCATAAGAATTAATGTAAATAGAGAGGGGTTAGGTTCCAGGGAATTTTTTTTTTTTGCCAGACAAAAGGCATTATATACATTTTAAACACAAAATTTAATACAGGTATGAGTTTTAAACAATTTTAAAGAAACAATTTAATACTACAATCATCACTGCTGAGTATGAAGCTTGGTTGAGGTGGTGGAGTCAGCGAGTGGAAGAGAATGGATTGTCTGGCTGCTCCTCTTGCTGTTCTTGCAAGTATAGGCACTGATTTTGCCAGGGGCAGGGGACTCAACCCTCGGCCCATCCACTCCACCCCTTCCCCCACCTCTTCTCCCTTTACTTTGCACACTGCGTCCTCACTCCTCCCCCCTCCCTCCCCTCCCTTCTGAATACTGCAAGCCAGCTGATTGCCGCTGGCAGGAGGCAGGAGAGGGAGGGGGGAGGCGCGCTGAGTCTTCGCTCCTCCCCCCTTCCTCCTGCCCAGGGCAATCACCTGGCTTGCGGCGTTTAGGAGGGAGGGGAAAGGCGCTGATCCATGGGGTCTGCCGGCGGGCGGGAGGCACTGTGGGGAGGGGGGAGGGCGTAGGGAGGCTGCCAGGTGTGGAGAAAGCAGGCAGCCAAACAATGTAAGAGTGGAGCATTGCACAACTTTAAATGAGCATGTTCCCTAATTGATCAGCAACGTTAGAACGAAACAACGTTAACCAGGACGACTTTAAGTGAGGATTTACTGTAGTCATTTAGGAAAGATCAGAAATGAAGGACTTTGGGGTATCTTTCTTTGCTGTATTGGGATGGAGGATAAATAAGGGAGTCTTTATAATAATGGAATAAACTTTTAGCAAGATCAAGAGAGGGATTATGCGAGAGCTTGTTCTTTTCAACACATATATCAGGGTGTAACAATGTTCATCAGAGAAAAGAAAAAATATATTGAAAAAAACAAGTGGATTGTATTTAAATAGGTGGGATTTACTTTTCATTTTTCCCATTGTACAAGTTTATCTTTTGATGTACATCTACTTTAATAATTACCAGATGACTAACGGTTTATTAGGATATATATTAGAAAGCACGATATACTGGAGTGACTAACGGTTTATTAGGATATATATTAGAAAGCACGATATACATAGATTTCAAGGCCAGAACAGACCATTGTGATAATCAGGATAGGAGTTAAACACTAGAAAATCACTGGGATCCACAAAGCCCGGGTTAGGCGCCTAGGCTCCCATACAATGAATGGGGAGAGATAGGCACCTTAGACTGCGATTCACAAAAACCAGTATGCTAGGCAGGCAGCTGCTAAGCTAGCCAATGGGAGATGCCAACCGACCAGAGGGGTGTGTGCTTAACCCTCTCTTGGTTAAGTGCCTATGATGTTTTATCAGGAAGTCAAGAGGAAGACGACAACCTCCCTCAGAGTTTTAGCTCAAAGATTAGAATACTCACCTGGGATATGGGGGACTTCCAATCAACTCCCCCCTCCACCTGAAGGGGAGAAAGGATTTGAACTTGACTCTGCCACCGCTCAGGTAAGTGTCCTAACCACTGGGCTTTGGGGGTATTCTGATATGAGGGCTCCTTCAGTCTCTCCTGTTGAAGCTGTTGCACTCTGGATAAATAATGAAAGAGCAACTGGAGCAGGTGGACTGGATCCTGGGTCTCCCAAATTCCAGGTGGGTTCCCTAACTACCAACCTATAGAGTAATTTTCATGCTTGAGCTCTCTCTCTCACTCGCTCATTCTCCAGCCCAAATGATGCTTCAAGTAGTTATCCAGAGTGCAACAACTTCAACCGGAGAGATTACAAAGGACCCCACATCAGAATATCTCAGAGCCCTATGGTGAGGACACTCACCTGAGAAGTGACAGATCCTAATTCAAATCTCTTCTTTACCCTCAAGCAGAGGTGGGACTTGAACTGGGGGTCTTCCCATATCCCAGGTGAGCACTCTAACCCGTGGGCTGAAAGTTATGAGGAAAGTCCTCTCCCACTCCAAACTGTTTTGTTTTACTTTACTTCTTTTATTTGAACATAGATGCTGAGTGAGCTTAGCTTCCTACAGGGTCCGGGGGGTTGGGGGTTGTGCATTGCAGTGGTCCCAAAACTGGAACTTTGATGCCTAAAATAGGAATTTAGGTGCCTAACCCCTTTTGTGTACCTAGGCCGATAGACTTAACTAGTGAAGGCGTATTGTTCTTTTCTAGACATTCTTATTGTTATGGTTTATATGAATGAATTTCTGGAAGGTCTTTGCTCATTCAGATATAGAATTAAATATTCTGTAAATAAAGAAGGAAATGTAAATATTGGGCAGCCGAATTTAATAATTATTAATTATTATTGTAGTGGTAAAGAAGGCTTAGGGTATGTCTACACCCAGCCGCTAGTTCGGCGGCTGGCAATCGAAGTTCTGGGTTCGACTTATCGCGTCTTGTCTGGACGCGATAAGTCGAACCAGGAAGTGCTCGCCGTCGACTGCAGTACTCCAGCTAGACGAGAGGAGTACCGCGGAGTCGACGGGGGAGCCTGCCTGCTGCGTGTGGACCGAGGTAAGTTCGAACTAAGGTACTTCGAACTTCAGCTACGTTATTCACGTAGCTGAAGTTGCGTACCTTAGTTCGATTTGGGGGTTTAGTGTAGACCAAGCCTTAAGTCCTTTCAGCTGTATGGATCATGTGATGCATTACTGCATTTCCTGGCCTTTAGAACTAATATGGTTGAAAAAAAGCTCTGACAAAAGCTTTGCTTGGTTGCATTGTGCTTAATTCATTTTTGAAATATCATGGTATACACTGTTAATTTAAAAAAACTTCTCGCATTCTGAAAGGTTATTTGTAAAATAAACCACTATGGAGACTCTTTCACACTAAACTAATGTCATATATGACCAGGCTTCATTTAGTATAAACATCTGCATCACTGAAAGATCTGTTTGTTCTAGAGCTAATCAATTTTTTTTCCTCTGTGGAAAATCTCAACTTTTTTGTTTTAACTCACAAACATTTTTTGGCCAGAAACCTGCTGAAACCTGAAAAATGTTTGGCCAAATAATACCATTTCTTAATTTTCAGGCAAAACATTTCAGTCTTGGTGTTTTTCAATTAAAAATAATTTTAAAAATCTAGGAAAGCAGATATTTACCACAAAAAATATTTATTAGAAAACCCAATTTTCATTTAAAATTTTTCAACAGAAAGTTTTTGACCAGCCCTAATTTGTCCTTTCCCAACAACTTCCTCTGAACTTTTATTTCTATAGAAATATATAACCGGGTATGTGAATGAATTAATAAAGTCATCTTTTTCAATAAGCATATTGTTGCCAGGACTATTGGCTCTTCTTGTCTATGCCATAAAACTCTCCTCTGCTGAATTGTATCAATAAAGGAACTGGAACAGACCTCCCCCCCCGCCAAGAATTTTAACATTCTCAAATTGTCAAAAATCATAAATATATTTTCCAACATCTCTTTAAGAAAGGTAACACTTTTTTAAAAATTTGCAGATGGCTATCCTAAAGAAGAAATGATTTACAGATGGAGGAAAAACTCAGTAGAGGCTGCAGACCAGAAATCTTGGAGACTCTATCAGTTTGACTTCATGGGACTCAGAAATACTTCAGAAATTGTGAAAACCTCTGCAGGTAGGAATTGAATGAATGCTCAGTTCTCAAGGTTAAGAAGTTCAATATATAGTTTTCTACACTCTATGTATGACATGATCTCATTTCTGTGCTTTGAATCTGACAGGTTTCAGCAGTTAATCTACTACACTGCAATCTATTGTACATGTTTGACTTTAATTGTGTTTATGTTCTTACCAGTCAGGTTATTCTCATGGTAAACTAAGGGCTAATGCTTTCCACAAATATTAATTTCAGTGGGAACTTCAGATGTTCAGGACTCTAACTCTGTAGGTGTCTAACTTTAGGGACCCTACTTTGAAAATGTTGCCCATAAACTGCTAGAAAATATTGATTTTTAAAATGATCACCTATTTCAATTACAGTTGATATTTATGAACTCAGAATAAAATGATGAAGAATATACTATGTGCAGTGAGGAATGGACTGGGCATTTTTTGAAAGTTTGTTTTCATTTAAGTACACTTTGAATTCAGGGAATTACAGTGTTTACAAGTGTTCATTTGAAAAGTGCCAAAATCCAGACTTCAATCTAATTGACTGTTTGGATTTCTAACAAAACCCTTCTCTCTTCCTCTCCTCTCTTCATAGTATTACCAACCTAGGAATAATATTAACTTGCAGCTGCTGTTTACACTACATTTTAAGTTGCCACAATATGCTTATTCTGCAATTAGGTGTTATTAAATTATCCCTGCATTGAGACATATGTTTTGATCATTGATTTTTTTAAATAGCAAGCATCAAGAACATTGTTTATTATCGTAGCCCAGAGCATAGCGGTAGAGCTAATAAAATTAAACGTTTTCATAACAAGTTAATCTTTCATCCACTGTTTGAGTATTTTTCTTAATGTTTCAAAGGCATGGTACACCTCCAGCTGATGAATGCCTTTTTCCATTGACCTTATCAATTGATTTTAATTAAAACTTAATGGCCATTTTATTTCCACAGGAACCTTTTTCTGTCTAATAATAATAATAATTAATAATAAATGAACTATGCATTAAATGGCGTAGATTGCTAAAATTGTAAAGTTAAACGTAACACAATATAAACAATAGATGCAGCACTTGGTAGATTAAAAAACTCATAAAAGTCAATCACCATCCAAAGGTTATAGATGACACTGAAGTAAGCTACACATCAATACATGTGGCGAGTGGTGTTAGTAGCATCTGCTGCTTTAATATTAACCAATTATGAATTTTTAAAAAGCAGAATTTAAGTGCATCTATATTATTTATTGGGAAACACTGTGGATAAAGAGTAAAACACACTGATCTGTGGGCTTAATGTGGAAAATGTATGGCCCATCCTCTTGCATCAATAATGCATTCTCATGGCTGACAGACAGTTTTGTCACTGAAATGCAATTAACGTATTAGTAAGTCTTTCGGGTACATGGCCTGGCTAAGGAGAGTGTTAACAAATGGAGCAAACATAAAAGTTTGTTCTGCTTCTGAATAATGAATATGGATGTGTAAGTTCTTCAGGCAAGTTAACTGTGATCTGGATGTTGGTAGATCAAGGTCAAGCCCAGGATACATTTTGGTTCCAATATCTGTGACAGGAGGCATGAAACTAATTAGGAGAGATGGTGAGAAAGCTAGAGATAGTGTGAGTGACCTGCCACTTCTATTCTGTGCTCACCAGGAGTCATGCCAGCTTGACAGTTTTCATCAAGAAATCTCGTTAAATGCACAGAACAGCCCCATCTGAAATATGAAGCTGCTGGCGGTATCCGAATAAATACACGTACCCGCTCTATTTAAACAAGTCAGAAGCCAGCTTCACATAGTCATTTAAGATCACAAATAATGAGGTAACTGGGCAAATTCCTTTTTTATACTCCTCTTCATAGACTCCAAGTTATAATTTAAAGAAGCGGCCGAGCTGGCGTTACTTTTTTACCCCATTACCCTTGCTACTTCTCAGTCATGCTTCTAAGCAAAAATCAACCTCTGGAGTCAATTTCTTTTCTGCCATTAGATATGTACTGTAGGCCAATTTTTCATGCACCAGCACTGTCATAGGATATACTGATCTAACATTTGGATGTTCAGATGGGCACTTAAAATGAGCACTGATGCACTAAATACTGATTTGAGCTTCCAAATGTGGGATTTGCATACCATAGTGAGGTACCAACATTTGAAAATTGTGCTGATCAAACCTATCTATCCAGATTCTTATATGGCCTTCGTGGACATGATAGCTTAAAACCTGGTGTTTATGTGAAATTTTTAAAATGTCAATCTGAAGTAGAGGGAGTTCCTTATAAAACACTGAGGGGTGCCTGGAAGAGAGGTTTTCTCTATTCAGATATTCATTGAGTGGATCAGTATTACTGGCTTTTCAGTACAGTATTTGAAAATAAGAATATAAGAATGGTCCATCTAGCTCAGTATCCTGTCTTCCAACAGTGGCCAATGCCAGGTACTTCAAACGGAATGAACAGAACAGGGCAATTATCAAGTGATCCATCCCCTATCGTCCAGTCCCAGCATCTGGCAGTCAGGGGCTAGGGGCACCCAGAGCATGGGGTTGCATCCCTGACCATCTTGGCTAATAGCCATTGATGGACCTATCCTCCATGAACTTACCTAATTCTTTTCTGAACACAGTTATAGTTTTGGCCTTCACAGCATCCCTTAGCAATGAGTTATTTGGGTTATCGGGTGATTTGTATCACTAGATGATGCAACCTTTCAGTATGATGTATTCCACAAATTAGTCAAAAATTCCTACAAATTCCCAAAGGCCCTAATGTTCTGCAAGATATTGTTGTCATCAAAATTAAACAAATCACCATTTAGGCTGTAGATGGGCCCAAAGGAAAAAAATATAATCATTACCAACTAAATAATAAAATATAAAGCAAATTACTGAATTAAGATACAGAAAAGTTACAATATGCTAGAGATTTGGGGCAATCATATCAGGGAAGAGGGAGATGATAGTTCCTCAGCTGTAAGCTCTTTGGGGCAGGGACCATCTTTTTGTTCTGTGTTTGTACAGCACCTAGCATAATGGGGCCCTAGCCCATGACTTGGCCTTCTAGGTGCTATAGTAAATATACATAAACAATAATAATAATGACTTTGGGCCATCATGATAGCAGAAACTATTGCCAAACCGGTGGTTTTTTTTTTTTTTTTTTTTTAATAGCACCAAAAATTGCAAGGGGGCTATAGAAATGAATTTACAAGTAACAAAATGAAATGTATATAGGCCAGTGATTCAGCTGGTGTCATTAAGCAGAGAGACCAGCTGAGTATCTCACTCATTAATTTTGGCTCACAGATGGATGAGGAGGGGAGGTGCTGGGAGTCTACAGATATATGAAGCATGTGAAAACCAAATCTCTGAACTTGCCTGAGGTGAACTCTCTCTGTAGAGGTCCAATGAAGTCTGCTGGACACTGTAAGGGTCCCACCAGCCCTGATCTTTTTGCAAGATCAGGACCCATGGAAAGAACAGAATTATGGAGGGTGATACACAGAGTACAATTAAGAACAATGGGATGAAATTCAGAAAAGAAAAACAGTCTGAATATCAGGAAAAAATGATATTCTGTTCCTCCCCAGGAAAACTGTGAAAACCTCCAACGCATGGGACATTTAAAACTAAATTAGACAAAGTATTAGAAAATATACTGTAGGAAACAGTCCTGCATTCCCAAGAGATGGACTCACTAGCCTAATGTCTTTTTCACTTCTAATGTTCGTTTCTGACATTTTATGATACAGTTACTTCCTTCCAGAATTGTGTGTGTAATGTGAGACCTTTGTCAGTATCACCGGTATACCTCTCTGCGTCTCTCTATATTCTCTTCTGCAAACTTGCAGCATGAGTGCTGATAGTCTGTACAGGAACATATTGCCATGGTGGCCAATATGTGTATAACCCGTTCCCTGTAATATAATTTAGCTCATCAAGTGACCACTTCATGAGCTTAGCAGAGCCCAGAGACAACATTCCATTAAACCTTTCTCTTTTAGAGAGTTACATACATTTTGTGTAATTGTAGACATGGTCTTGGTAACAAGATGGTTGCTACAAGGACTTCACAGTTCCTAGAATCTAAACAAGATAACAACAACAACAACAACAAATCAATGCCCCAAATCATCAAAGGCTTAAAGCACAGCCCCGGTGGTGTGCACTCAGGGGGAAGAGTAATCTGGGGTTTAATGACCTTTGCGGGCCAAAGAAGATTTGTATCTCTATAAATAGAGGTGGTCCTAGGCAGCCAAGTGAAAAACGTTTTCAGTACCTCCCACCCCTGCACCAGCTGAGCAAAAAAAACACCAAACATGAACCCTGGACAATCAGCAGAGCAAAAAAAGGGCAGCCAATTAGAAGGGAGCAAAAAAACAACAACCCCAAAACCATGAAAAGTACGGTCCTCTCTGGAAGTTGGCATGTAGGGCAAGCACTCTGCCCAGCCATCTCTAGAACCGGCCGTGAGTATAAGGCCATCAGGAGAGAGATTAAGCTAGTTAAAAATAGCACGAATACTATTTAGCCCTCTAGGACTGGGCTGTGGGAAAGGGAGACTACACATGAGAAAAAAAATCTTCTGTACTTTCATATCAGGGTAACCTTGTTGCAGTGTGGTTTGTGTAATCCTTAAACCCAGGCTCAGAGTGCTGGCTGTGAATTGTTCACTTAAGTGTTAGCTTTTAGAGTATCATCATTTAAAAACACAGTGGGGCAAAAGGAAAGCAGAGGTCTGAAGAGGAAGAGGAAGCTGTGGGGGAGCTGTTGCTGAGGGATCCTGGTTGCCGCTGTAGTGTTGTTCTTCATTGCTCCCTAGTCTACTCTCCTTCACTTCAAGGTCTACATCCTTTTTCTCCACTCAGGGTTTTATAACATTAATTCAACCCAAATATAGAGAGAGATTGGCTCCTTGACACCACATAAATCATATTTGCACTCACTTAAGGCCCTTTTAATCTGCCAAACTTGTGCAGTGTAAATGAGAACTGGGCTCATTAACTAGCAATACAAAGAGCATAGTAATGCTCCAAACCAAAACTTTGTTAACTAATCATTAAAACCAAGAGGTGCTGCTCAGAGCAACATGTACTTTTGCACTCATTATAAAAAAATCCCCAAACATTACAAAACATTGCAATCACCAGCCAAGGTTATAAGTACACAAATTCATGTCTTTTAAAATAATGTGTGGTATTTGTATGTATTTGGGGGGGCAACTCGTAACCTTAGCTGTTATTTTTATTTGGGAATATAGACACACATACACAAAGACACGTTTTGTAGTTCTGTGCTAATTGCTGTCAGTAAAATGTTATTCTGTTTTAGGGAACAAAGATATTAATAACTATGAAAAGGCACATTTTCTAAAAAAGTCCTGAAATGCATTTGTGCTTATTTACGACTATTGTATTCAAATATTTGCATGGCAGAGAAATTGGCTGGCAATATAAATATTAAAATAGCTTAAATTATACAAGCATGGAAATTCAATAAGTAAAACTATTCTGTTAAATTTCTACATTCTCTTAGCTGCCTTATTCAAGCTGCACTACAGGGTGTGCTGTCTCTTTAGAACGCCAGTGAAGGGAAATTTTTGTGTTAAGAAGATTAATGTCTGCTTGGGATTTGGAAACAACATAGCCCTAGATGTTGTCTGCAAACAGATTGCCAGCCCAGACCTGAGGGAGTGGGCCATTGTGATAGTGTGGAATTTGTAGCGAGCTTACTCCACAGAACTGAAGGCATTTTAGAGCCAGTTAAATCACACGTGTAAGGCATGACTGTGTTCAGGTTCGCATGCAGTGTTGTTGTAGCAGTGTTGTCGCCAGGATTTGTAGGTATATGTGTGGCAGCCTGTATGCTAGGTACTTCCCATCCACAACTACAAAGTCTTGCATTGAAGAAAAGAGCTTGTGTTATTAGTGAAAGAAAAACATGGTTCAAGACCCTACAGTTTGTCACTATAGCCCAGGGGTTCTCAAACTGGGGGTCGGGACCCCTCAGGGGGTCAAGAGTTTATTACATGGGGGTTGTGAGTTGTCAGCCTCCAACCCAAACCCGCTTTGCCTCCAGCATGTATAATGGTGTTAAATATATAAAAAAGTGATTTTTAATTTATAAGGGGGGGTCACACTCAGAGGCTTGCTATGTGAAAGGGGTCACCAGTACGAAAGTTTGAGAACCACTGCATAGATATTTTTAATTGTCTTTTTTGCCACACCCACTCCAAAGCTAGGTGCCAGCTCTAAAGACATTTACTTAATTACTATTCATGAAGCTCAATTGTTTATTAAATGTCAGTGACATTTTCAAAGCACTGGTGGCTCCCAACTGCGTCCTGATGGCACATCAAAGAGTGCTTGTCACATGAGTGCTCTTTACAGGACAAGCGCGGTGGGGTGTGTTCTCTCTTTTAATTGCCTGACTTGAAAAGATCCAGCACGGGTACATCAGCAAAACATTCCATGGGGTTAACCTCTAATAACGTGATCATTTGAGGCAGAAAAATGGGGTCTCAAAAATGTTTCATATCATCCGAAAACAGCACCTGTTTCTAACAGTTTTACCCTATGCAGGAGCCCAGTCTATTTCAGACAGGGCATATTGAAACCCTAAACCCTTTAGCATTAAAATGAAATTGCTGGGAAAACTTTGGTTTCAGGACATCCGAGCCAGATTCTGGTCCATGGGATTGCATACACAGAGAGTGTCTTCCCCTCACAGATCTCATGTTCCTACATGGAAGGTATTCTGTGACCTCGTACTCCTCAATACCTGGTCTCTGCAGAGGGCCCTCCATTTGGTCAGGGATCCATAGGAGGGGAAGGGCAGTCAGTGGGAGTTGGAGGGTACAACAGCATTATATTGGCTTCCTAATATCCATGTGTGGCATCCAATGACCTGTATCTCCTCCAGTGAGTCTAGAGTAATTGACCTTCAGCTTCCTCTGGTATCTAGCACCTGCTAATAGGGTGGGGTGCACCAGGAGAATCTAGCCCTCCTATTAAACCCACTAAGAATGATTTTGATTATAGAGAAACTTTACTTATTTCACTCTAAGCTGGTTGCTATGATTTTTATCCTGACAGTGTTTCTTTACTGAGTTTGTATATCGCTTTAGATGAGAAAATATGCTATTTAGACTTTAAGGCCAGAAGGGATCATCGGGATCATCTAGTCTGACCTCCTGCATATTGCAGGCCACAGAACTTCACCCACTCCTGAAATAGACCCCTAACCTCTGGCTGAGTTACTGGAGTCCTCAAATCATGGTTTAAAGATTTCAAATTACAGAGAATTCATCATTTACACTAGTTTAAACCTGCAAGTAACCCATACCCCGTGCTGCAGAGGAAGGTGAAAAAAAACCCAGGGTTTCTGCCAATCTATCATGGGGGAACATTCCTTCCTGACCCCAAATATGGTCATCAGTTAGATCCTGAGCATATGGGCAAGACCCACCAGGCAGATACCTGGGAAAGAATTCTCCGTAGTACCTCAGAGACCTCCCCATCTAGTGTCTAGCAGTTGGGGATTTTTGCTCCTGGCAGTCGCTGATGGGCCACATGCCATTGTAGACAGTCCTGTCATACCATCCCCTCCATGAACTTATTAACCTCAGTCTTGAAGCTAATTAGGTTTTTTGCCCTCACTGCTCCTCTTGGAAGGCTGTTCCAGAACTGCACTCCTCCACACTGGCGCTTAACTTAAATAACTGTTCACCTTCCCTGGTATTTATCCCTCTGATGTGTTTATAGAGAGCAATCATATCTCCTCTCAGCCTTCTTTAGGTTAGGTTAAACAAGCCAAGCTGTTTGAGTCTCCTCTCATAAGGTAAGTTTTCCATTCCTTGGATCCTCCTAGTAGCCCTTCTCTGCACCTGTTCCAGTTTGAAATCATCCTTCTTAAACATGGGAGACCAGAATTGCACAGTGTTCCAGATGAGGTCTTACCAGTGCCTTGTATAATGGTACTAACACTTCCCCATCTCTACTGGAAATATCTCACCTGATGCATCCCAGGAATGCCTTAGCCTTTTTCACAGCCACATCACATTGACGGCGCATAGTCATCCCGTGATCAACCAATACACCCACCCTCTTTTGTCTCTTCCAACGGATAAATTCCCCGCTTATAGCAAAAATTCTTGTTGTTAGTCCCTAAATGCATGACCTTGCACTTTGCACAATTGAATTTTATCTCATTACTATTACTCCAGTTTACAAGGTCATCCATATCTTCTTGTATGATATTCCGATCCTACTCTGTATTGGCAATACCTCCCACCTCTGTGTCATTTTATTAGCACACTCCCACTATTTGTGCCAAGGCCAGTAATAAAAATGTTAAATAAGATTAGTCTCAAGACAGATCCCTGAGGATCTCCACTAGTAACCTTCCTCCAGCCTCACAGTTCACCTTTCAGTATGACCCTTTATAGTTGCCCCTTTAACCAGTTTCTTATCCACTTTTCAATTCTCATATTAATCCCCATCTTCTCCAATTTAACTAATAAATTCCCATTTGGAACTGTATCAAATGCCTGGCTGAAATCCAGGTAGATTAGATCTACTGCATTTCCTTTGTCTTGAAAATCAGTTATCTTCCCAAAGAAGGAGATCAAGTTGGTCTGGCATGATCTACCTTTTGTAAAACCATGTTGTATTTTATCCCAATTACTGTTCACCTGTATGTCCTCAACTACTTTCTCTTTCAATACAATTTCCAAGACCTTGAATTTAATTGAGGTCAAACTAACAGACCTGCAGTTTCCTGGATCACTTTTTTCCCTTTCTTAAAAATAGGAAATATATTAGCAATTCTCCAGTCACAGGGTATGACCCCCAGAGTTTACAGGTTCATTAAAATCCTTGCTATTGGGCTTTCAATTTCATATGCCAGTTCTTTTAATATTCTTGGATGGAGATTACCTGAGCCCTTCCAATTTAGTCCCATTAAGCTCTACCTCCATATCCTCATTCCCATAGTCACTCTGCCAATACCTCTAAGATCTTCATTAGCCTTATTAAAACCTGAGGCAAAGTATTCGTTAGGTGTTGGGCCATACCTAGATTATCTTTAACCTCCACCCCATCCTCAGTGCTTAGCGATCACACATCTTCATGCATTGTTTTCCTCTTATTTATATGACTATAGAACCTTTTCCTTTTGGTTTTAATTCCCTTTGCAAGGTTCAACTCTGCTTGGCTTTTGGCAGTTCTCACTTTATCCCTACACTTTCTGACTTCCAAGAGGTAGTGTTCCTTGCTGATCCAACCCATTTTCCATTCCTTGTAGACTTTCTGCTTTCTCTTAATCACCTGTTTGAGATACTTGCTCATCCAGCTTAGTCTGCAACCCTTCTGTATGATTTCCTCCCTTGCTTGGGATGCAGGCTGCAGATAGCTTCTGGAACTTTGATTTAAAGTAATATCAAGCCTCTTCCACATTCAGATACTTGAGTTCTTTGGTCCAGTTCACTTCCCTAACTAGTTCCCTTAATTTCTTAAAGTTAGCTCTTTTGAAATCAAGGATCCGTTGCATATCTATTTGTGTTTATCCTTCCATTTAGTTTAAACTGAATTAACTCATGATCACTCGAACCAAGGTTATTCTCTACAACCAGTTCTTCTATGAGATCCTCACTACTCACCAATACCAAATCTAAAATGGCATCACCTCTTGTTCATTCAGCAACTATTTGGTGAAGAAATCTGTTAGCTACCACATCGAGGAAAATATGGGCCCTACTGTTATTTGTAGCACTTGTCCTCCAATCTATATCTGGGAAGTTAAAGTCTCCCATAATCACACAATTCCCAGTAGTATTTATTTATTTAAAAACATTAAAGGGGTCTCTATCCATATTCAAACCAGATTCTGGTGGTCAGTAACACACCCCAAGCACTATAACAGGGGAACCTCTAGTACCTTTCTTCCCCAATTTGACTTTGGCCCCAACAGACTTTGTCTTATCCACTCTATCACTTCTGATTTCTTTATAGTCTACTTCATCATTAATATACAATGCTATTCCACAACATTTGCCTTTATTTCTGTCTTTCCTGAGCAGCACATTCCCTTCAATACCTGTTCTCCAGTTAGGAGTACTATTCCACCACGTTTCTGTTATCCCTATAATATCTGGTTTCACTTCCTGCACCAGTAGTTCTAGTTCCTCCATTTTGTCACCCACCGTCCTTGCATTGGTGTACAAACATCTAAATTGTTGCTGCTTGGATTTGCTCACATTCCTCACCTGATTGGTTGCAGTCATTCTACTGCCAGTGTAACCTATCTGACTGTTATCAGCACTGACCTTCCACTCAATGTCCATTCTCCTCCTGCTGTTCCTTTCTCCATTGCTGTATCCTTCCTTACTTGATTTTCCTCCCTCTCAATGTTAAAATCAGGCATGGAGATTACATGAGCATCTCCCAACAGTTTCCCTGAGTTCCTAGTTTAAAGCTATTTTAATGAGTTGTGCCAGCCTCCATCCCAGAAGTCTATTTCCCTCCCTACTCAGGTGGAGTCCATCCCATGAGAACTTTCCTCTGTCCATGAATGCCTCCCAGTGATCAAACATCCCAAAGCCCTCCTTATAGCACCACTGCTAGAGCCATCAGTTGATCATCATAAACTTGTCTCCTTTTTGTTCTCCTCCTCTAGAGATAGGCAGAATCCCACTGAAGATCACCTGAGCCTCCATTTCCTTAAATGTCTTCCCCAGGTGGCATAGTGTCACCTGATATGTTCCAGTGAGAATCTAGCTGTGTCATTTGTTCCCATATGAAGGGTCCTCTTCAGCCTCAGGTTCACATCCCATATTTTAGCTCCTGGAAGACAGCACACCTTCTGTTCTCCGGATCAGCTCTGGTGACAGGCCTGTCCATTCTTCTTAGTAGGGAGTCACCACTCACATAGACCTGCCTTTTCCTGGTGATGGTGTGATTCTCCAGCCTTCCTCCTTCTGTTCTTTCTGTCTGTGAGTCCTCTTGTCTTTTATTCTCCCTTGAAATCTTCTGAAAGTCACCCTGTATCCTCCTAGGGCTCTGAACTCTGGGTATCTCCATTGGCTCTTCTCTTCTTCCTACAGGACTAGCCACTCTTCTCTTCTTCCTTGCCTTCCCTCCTTCAGTTACTGCCTGCTGTGCCACTTCACTCTCCAACTCAGCAAACCTGTTCCTGAGCTCTATTTCTCCTTCACTAGCTGGTCCTTTCCTCTGCCTGGTTCTCTTAGTCACATGCTTCCACTGACCACTTTCCTCACGCAGCAGTATAATATATGGAGATATACCTATCTCATAGAACTGGAAGGGACCCTGAAAGGTCATCAAGTCCAGCCCCCTGCCTTCACTAGCAGGACCAAGTACTGATTTTGCCCCAGATCCCTAAGTGGCCCCCTCAACGATTGAACTCACAACCCTGGGTTTAGCAGGCCAATACTCAAACCACTGAGTATCTCCTCCAAGTTCTTCAGTCCAGCTTGCATCTGCAAATCTTTACTTTTCCTTTCAGCCTCTTCTTGCCTTTGCTCCATCATCTGCTTGAACCCCCTTTGAAACTCAGCCATAGTTTCCACCTGCATCTCCAAGCCTCTGATCTTCTCTTCCATCAGCTCTATCAAGCAGCACTTCATACAAACAAAGCTCTTTTCAGTTACTCACTCCAGGATCGTGTACCGCTGCTCAGCTTCCACATCTGGTCATTTTCATTGTCTCTTCCATGGCTTCGGTCACAACCACTGCTGCCTTTGTACCTGTCATAGCCTTCCCACCTAAAGTCCTGTCAAGAGGGAAAAAAGATTCAAACAAATACTAAAACAAAATCACAACACCGCATGCCCACTCCAAACTCCTCCAGCAGAACTCCCCTAAAACTCCCCTGTTTACAGCTTTGTTAGCTGCACCTGTGCCGCTGCTCCTGGAAAAGAAGATGTCTTCACTTCCTCACACAAATACACAAGTTAGCTTGGCATAAATTGGTACCTAGATGGTATTTATATCTTTTATTTTTTCAATAAATTTCTCCCTCCTCTCTGCTACTTTTATCAGTCTTTCTATTTATGAAATTCATCCTTGCACGCAGGTCCAGCATAAGAACTTTGCATCACTTAAAGTACCATTTAATGCCTTAAAATAGGTCTTAAATAGTACCTAAGTATGATGTAGGCCTTGTGCTGGCCCATTGCATAGAGGTGAACGTTATCCTCTCATTGTTTTTCACCGGACCCACTTCTCTGCTCCATTTATCATAATCTCAAGTGAAGTGTGAAACCAATAACATCTGAGTCACTTTTAAACCCAGAATCTTTGCATAGCTTCAAAATTAGTTTTTGTGAGGTTCATATATAGGGCTCAATCCTGCCTCCATGAATGTATTTCTACTGTGGGACTTTCCCCACTGCATAGGTGCTGGAACTAGGGGTGCTGGGGGCATTGCCGCATCCCCTGGCTGGAAGTGGTTTCCATTATATACAGGATTTACAGTTTGGGTCAATGGCTCTCAGTGCCCCCACTATACACATTGCCCCACTGACTGCAGTGTGAACAGAATAAGGCCCATGAACAATTGACTGCAAATCCTTTCCCTTGTAATCAACAAATATAACTCTTTTAATAATCATCTCTGGAGTAAGGGGATATTCTGAGCTTTCTTTCTTGGTGGTAAACAGTAATTTATCCTATCAGTGGAGAAATAGCCTGGTGTTTATGAGGTCTGACAATAATCTTTTGCTGTCAGAATATTACTCTACAGTACAATATTTGCAATAAATCAAGACCTTATTTAACAGTCATAATCAACAAAGCAGTGCCTGTATCACCTTTTAAAAGAAATCGACACATCAAATGATAATCAGTCTGGTGTAATACCTGCAATAAGTCATGGCTCTCCTGGGGGGAACATCAATTTCTCTTTTAACAACCTCCCAATTTTGCGATCCTCTTGTGACCTTCTCATGCAAGATGTTGAGATTTCTGCTCCTTATTCATTTAACTTGTGAATTTACATTTTGATTAAACAGGAAATTATGGATACTATCTCCTCTCTATTTTAGAGAGATATTTTCCTATCCTGAATGTGTGTTTTAAATAATAAGGATCTGTTTAATAAAAATGTAAACATGGAGACATATTAATATATTATGAAAATCTTAGGCAAACTTGACAAGGGTTAAGCTGCTCAAGTTTTGTTGAATTTAGGTAGCTTTGTATTAGGCTTTGCTAAAATATCACAGATGTTGCTTATAGTGGCTCTTATGTTTTATTCCATTCCTCTGTTTGCTAAGGATAAAGTAGGCAATAGGAGGAAAGAGTGTAGCACTCGTCCTTGAGGATGTACATATACTATATCTGTCTCCTCTAAAGCAGAGAATCAAGTGGATGTGCTATGAACCTTCGGAATGCACACATACTATAGTGCAATATGTGTCAAAGCTATACTTGCAGATGACCTCTTGTTAATGAAACGTGTTGAAATTCTCTCCTCTCCTATTTCTCACTATGACCCGGACAGCTCTGTTAAAAGTTGGATGCCAAGATTTAGGCACAAAGTTCCTATTTGCGCACTCAAATAAGGAACCTAGATACCTAAAACAGTTGCAGTACCCAAGTAGTTGAGTGAGTATCCGGAGAAGGACATGGCATTCGGTTTAAGTGGCCTACTTTGAAAATTTGTGCTAAAATGTTTTGCTGAACTAAACTCAGTGAAAATGGCCTGTTGCTGAGAGTGAAATACAGAAGAATGCCATTGATGAATAGTGGCCGCTTTGTACCTTTTGATGGAAACCAGGGAAAAGTTAAATCTCATTGATTTCACTTTATGTTCAAAATGGCTTTTACAGCTTGACTCGATGGTTTTGTAAAGAAAACAATAACAAGTTGATAGGCCAACATTTGATACAACGCCAACTGCAAATGATTGTATTCTAGTGTGTAGATTTTATATTGCTCAGCAAATGTACTTCAGGAAAAGTTATTTGTCTGACTATAAGAAGACAAGCAAAGGTCATAGAAAGCTAACTTCTAAATACAACAACTTACGGCCTGATAAAAAGCCTGTTGCAACTAATGGAAGCTTTCCAAAGACCTGGGCTTTGGATCAGGTGGTTAGTCCTAGAATACTGTAAAACCCTAAAATTGGTTACTTAAATTACAGCACTAAGTAAATAATTGTACAGTAGATGGCAACTAAGAAAAATAGTTCATCTTATTGTTAATAGTTCATCAAATTAAAATCACACTTCTGTCTGAAAATGTTTTACCTTCTGTACTTGCAAATAACACTGAAGATTGCTATAACTGGAAGAGATTCTCCATGAACAACCATCTTAAGAAAAGAGTTTGGCACGTCCATGTTTTGAAAGACACATATGTATCTAGCTTAATGAGGATCATTAATTCATTTATTAATTCACTGCACCAGTTAGAATTCAGATAACTATTGTTGCTTTTCTATGTATTGGCCCTTCAGTGCTTTGTTCATTTAAAATAGACTTTTGTATAGATTCATTCATAGGGGCAACATCACTGTTGAAGTCTAATCATTGAAAAGTATAAAATAGCTCTGCGTAGAAAAATAG
The DNA here is from genome assembly GCF_002925995.2 of Terrapene triunguis. Classification (NCBI taxonomy): domain Eukaryota; kingdom Metazoa; phylum Chordata; order Testudines; family Emydidae; genus Terrapene; species Terrapene triunguis. Next base: position 1,728,324 of record NW_020664376.1, read on the forward strand.
CTATTTCTACATGAAAAATGTACCTTGTGTTTTTGATGAATGTACAATGTGGTTTGCAAAGCTTGATTCAGTGTCCTTCCAAATTAATAAATATTCACTATTTGTGTGGGAATATTGTCTAAGCTACTTAAAGTCAGTTCTTCAGTGAAGTTACTACTCTGGTATAAATATTGTAGCATTGACTTTAGCATTTTGGAGACATTCATCACATTATTGCAATTTATTTACATTTTATTGCAGGCTGCCTGACTTAAGCCAAACATTTTAACAAGAAGTAGGACAACTTCCTCTTGCATATGTACAAAACTTCATGTGCTAAAACTTTCTGGTGGGTGAACAATTAAGTAGCCATACCAAATTTCTCCCTAATTCATGTGATTCTGTTTGTTTAACCAAAGAAGAATCTTGAGGTTACTTTTGAAGTTCTAACTTTTTAGTACTAGCCTGCCACTCGCTAACTGTCTGTGTGGATCCTGCTGCCATGCACTAGTGGTTCTTTATGTGGCTAGGATACGGTTACGTATTTAAGGCTCAATGGTGCCCTAGTCTTAATTAGGTGAGCAGGCGTGTAAGACCCATCGAGTTTTGCATCTAGTGTGTTGCACAAGAACCCCTGCTCGCTGGATACTCCACCTAATGAGCAAAGTGGATGGCGAGGGGTCACTGAGTGGGTGGAGCCTTGGATCTGCCCAAGTGCTCAATGGGCAGTGTAAGGATACATCTACACTGCAGTCCGAGGCTCAAGCCTAACCTCCCTTCTGTCTAACCACAAATCACGCTAACCTAGGGCTCAGACCCAGGGTTCCAGGACCCCATGGGTGGGGGGAGGTCCAAGCCTGAGACAAATAGGCACCCAGGGTTCAAGCCCTATTGCTTTGCAGTGTAGACACAGCCCCACTGAACTCATGCTCAGGGACTCTGCCAAAAGTATCCCACAATCCCACAGTCTGATTTTCTTTGTCTTCTGGCTAGTCAAGTTTGGGGCACAGTCAAACCAAGGGCACTAGGAAGTCTGGGATATGTGTGGTTGGACTCAGGCCCACATAATGCAGTATAAACACTGGAGCCCTGGGTGGGGACCCAGGGTTCAACAATTCCTAACACGGGATTGCAAATGAGTGTAGATGCTCAAGCCCTAGCTTAACAAACCCAGGGTCTGGCTCATTCGAGTTCTACTAACCCTGGGCCTACCCTAAGTGGCCAAGCACGAAGGTGAGAGGTAAGCTGCACTGTTTCAAAGGCGGAAGTAACGTATTCTCCCCTCCCTTGAACAAAACAGGATCCAGAAAGGAATTGTATCTCAAAGGGGTACCTCTGAAGCATAATGCCTCTCTGGGCATCTTAGAATATCAGGGTTGGAAGGGACCTCAGAAGGTCATCTAGTCCAACCCCCTGCTTAAAGCAGGATCAATCCCCAGACAGATCCCTAAATGGCCCCCTTCAAGGATTGAACTCACAACTCTGGGTTTAGCAGGCCAATGCTCAAACCACTGAGCATCTCCTGGAGCTTACACACCACCCCTTGCTCAGCACTATGCCCAAAGGCACTTTGTAGCTCTTGGAATTCAATTCTGCCACCCTGTCAAATAATACTTTACTCTGCAAGATGGAAAACGGGGCCCTTTAATAGTGAGCTTTGCAAAGATTTTTAAAAACAGGAGTCCAAAGTTAGACTCCTAATTCCATATTTAGGCTCCTAAACTAATGGCATGACTTGGAGAAGTGATGAGCACCCAGCTACTGCCATTGTTTTCAGTGGGAGCTGCTGGATGCTCAATACTCTTGTTGAAAATGTGGCCACTTGTTTAGGACCCTAAACATGGGTTTAAGAGCTTAAATTTAGGCTCCTATTTTTCTTTTTAAATATTGGACTATAGTTATAAAGGTCAGAATGTGCTTGGCCTTTATGCAGGAGCCCAGGGGTAGGATGAAACTTTTTCCCATAATAGGGAGAGCCATAACTGCAGTCAGAATGGTAGAGTTTTACACCTGTGTTGCACTCACATTGCACAGCTGTAAATAACTGCACAAGATGTGAGCAGAATGGGGCCCATTAGTTGTATTCATTTCTAAGAGGGTACCCAAGAGACATGAACCCTTTCATCAGTCATCTAGAGTTTTTCTTGTATATGTTTAAATATGGATTGACAATACTATTCATGGTCCTGCTATTAATACCGCTGTAAGTTAACCAGGAACTGAGATTGTAAGCCAGTATAAAAGCTTGTGGAACTGCTTTAATTTAATCAGTTGGGAACTATTTTCTATTCAGTTGCTGCCCAGTCTGTTTCTGATTTTTGTACTAAATCCTGTGTCATCCAGCCATTGTACTGATAATTTATGGTCAGCTCTATCAAAAGCCTTTGTTATATTAATAAATAAAGCTCTGTAGGCTTGGCCTTGACCCAAGGTTGTTATAATGTCATCCGCAGCCCTTTCAGAAGCAGTAATTATGCTAAATTTAGAGCTGAAACTATTTCAAAGGATGCTTTATATTTTCATTCAGTAGTGAATCTACAATCCTAACGAGACTTTAAAGGTTCAAACCCGGGTGATTATTCATATGTGGCAGAATGGTCTTGAATACTTTGTAGTTAATTTGCACTAACATTAAAAAGAGAAATGCAGGTTAAAGGAAAGTATGGGTGGGCAAGGTTACTCTAAATTTAGGGCTAGCTCCACAAAGGGCACTTAGGCTGTGTTGCAATGCCTAGTGTTCAGGCACCTTGCTGCCTTGTGGAATCAACAGCCCGCAATTAGGTGCCCAGGTTCCTGACACATGGGGAAAGTTAGGCACCTAAGAACAGGATACCCAAAAGCCAGCATGCTGAGCAGGGAGCCACCTAAGCTAACCAATAGGAAATTCTAAGGAGAGGAGCCGTAGGCACCTACCTACACTACATAGCTGGGAAGCCACTCCTTGAGGTAGGCACCTAAGTCAGGTCAGCCCTTTCTCTCAATAACAACAACAAAAAAGGTAGAAGGAAGCACCCCCAGTCCTCTTGAACCCAATAGCCCAGTGGTTTGAGCGTTCACATCAGATATGGGAGATGCGGGTACAAATACCAACTTTGCCTGAGAGATGTCATCATCATCATCATGTTCCCATTACGCCTCTGGCACCTAGGGCAGTGATGAAGTTCCTCCACTCCTGTCTATAGGGAGTAAGGACTTGAAACTGGATCTCCCAGGTGAATGCCCTAGCCACTGGACTATAAGGTATTCTGGTATGGGTCCACTTTGTATAAATTATTCAGTATTCATTGGAACAGGGACCTGAACCTCACACCCCAGGTGAGTGGCTTAACCATTGGACTATAAAGTCATTCTCACTCTCTTTGGCCCAGTGACTATTCAAGTATTTTATACAAAGGGGAACAGCTTCAGCAGGATAAACAGAAAATCCCACCCAAGAATACCCTGTAGCCCAGGGTATTCACTAATGATGTAGAATACCTAGGTTCAAGTTCCTGTTTGTCTTGGGCAGAGTGAGGATTTGAACCCAGGGCTTCTGTGTCTTTGCGTGAGCTTTCTAATTCCTGGGATACGGGGCAAACAGGGGATATCTCCTTCTCCTGGGTTTTGTGCAGGGTCTGCTCCAGTAGGTGTTCTCTAAGGTGGCCTCTGAACATGCCTAACAGATCAGGGCCCACAGGAGAGAGTGGTGGGAAGTGCCTCGTTTGTGAATTCTGCTGGGACTTACCCGTGGGCTAGGTTTCAGGCATCAGGATTTAGGTGGCAATGTGCATGCCTGCTGGCAAAATTTTAGGGGACTTTATTATCAGAGACTTAGGTACCTGTGGAATTTAGGTAGCTCCTGGGTGAGACAGCAGCTGAGCAGGGGTTTTGAGGATCCACATTTTAGATTTAGGTGATTAACTGCCACTTTAGACACCTACATCCCTTTATGGATATAACCTTTAGTGTTTCCTGCTGTCCCCAAATTCAGCCTTTGATCTGGAGAGAGCTTGAAGAGGTGTAGAGACACTGTTGCTGTGCTGATGGAGGACCCATTTCTGTAGTCTTTATTGACAACATGCAGATTTTATTCACAAATAATCCCACTGCAATCAATCCCCTTGCTTTCTGGTTGCAGTGGTACTAATATCTGAACTCAGTGAGACCACTTGCATCATTAAGGGCTTGATCCAAAGCCAATTGAAATAAATAGGAGTCTTTCCATTGACTTCATTGGGCTTTGTATCAGGCCTCGAGTGTTATGATGGACTATGATATCAGAGGCAGGGGAACCCCTGTAAGCAGTAAGCAAGCATCTAGTAAGTTTCTGACTCCTCCTCACAAGAGAGAGCTCCATACAAACTTCATGAGGTGGAAGGAAGTATGCCGTGACATGAGATCCTATGAAGGAAAAGTACTCTGTGGTAAAATTGAGGCATACTCAGGGCACAATTAGACATGCACTGGATTTCCGTTGCTTCAGAAAAGGAAAATTTATAACATCAGAAGCACTAAGAGCAAGTTTTTTCAAAAACGTTCAAGTGACCGAGGAGCACTAGTTCTATTGACATTCAGTGGAACTTGTGTTCCTAAGTCACTTAGGTGCTTTTGAAAATCCCACCCTCCTGCTTGCAGGAGGGTGAGCAATATCTTTGTTTGGTCTGTGTAAGATTAAGCCCAGATATTAGTCAAACTCTAGTACAAGTAAGCTATAAATAATAATATATAATACATTCCCAGGTGTACTGTTATGTGCATGGCATACACACATAGAAGTAAATGAAAAACATAAATATTCTTTCTGGAAAGCTGCACCATAACACTTTGTTTGTTTGTTTTGTTTTTAAATCCAGAACCCTAACACACAACAACAACAAAAGCAGACACACACAAAGCAGGCTGCTACCAAAGGCAGAGAAGTACAACTCAACCTACCTTGCTCCAGGCTGTCTTTTTTCAAACTATACAAGATGTCCCATATCACACAGCTTCCCTGAGCACCCTCTAGCCTGTAAGCAGGGCCAGGAAACCCTTTATAAGGCGGATCACTTGTATTTTAACACAGTTTTCAGTACACCACATCTATGTACATAGCATGGCTTTGAGTTAGAAGCTAGTTATGGGCAAGCTGACCATTTTGCCTCTTTCAAAGGCTTTATACCTATTGCAGAATACCACCATTGGAGTGATATCTTTTGACATTTGGTCTCTGTGCAGAAGGAAATTAAAATTGCCATCCCCTAACATAATCCCTGAATGTGGGCAGCAGCAGAAATACTGCCTGCTCGGTCAGTGGCTGAGTCCCCCCATAGTGCAAAGAGCCTCTCTGAAACAAAGAGGTGTGCTATCCCATCATCTGTCTTATTTTTCTTCAGCAGAATGGTCATTCGATAAAAATAATCCACAACAGCTCTGTGTTATGATTGTCTATGAGTCATGCAGCTGTAGTAAAATCACCTACAAATGTTTTAAGTTAAATACTGCAAATCTGTCCTGGACGTGATTCCTGAAAAAGAAACCCTATATTTGTACATAAGCAGAATGGCTTCTATTGAGTAAAATAAACTATAGATTATATATTTTCTTATAATAACTGCCAAAACATAACTCCACATTTGAATTCATGCTAGGATAATGGCAGAATTCCCTTGGTAAGAACCCTTGGAGTTTATTTTTCTGTTTTACAGACCATATAACTTTCGGCATATCTTTCTAAACAGTGGGCCATATTCTGCCTTTGTTAGATTCTAGTAATACTATTGGTTGGGGGTAGAATTTGGCTAAGAGTAATGAAATACAGAAGTTACTGCATGGCCTAGAGCCTGAACAGAAAAAAAGGCTTATAGATACTTCCCAGAGTTCTCTATATAAGGAAATAGTATGAGGTGCATAAAGATTTTAAAAATATCTTTTGAAACTGCTCTACGTCTTCTTGCTGTAGGCATGCACATTTGTCAAGATAGTGTAAAACCATAGATGAACCTCAACCCAAACTTGTGGCTAATGGCTTGAGTCTAATTATGGAGCAGCTACATTTTGAGTTTTATTTATTTTTTTAAACTTAGCTAACATCTTTCCATCGCTCTAGCCACCTCCCAGGAAATAAACACACCGTTGACAATTTTAAAAAATATATAAAAATATTAATCTTTTAAAAAATATTAATACAACAGGTTGATTCAGATTTCCAGCTTCACAAATACCTCTTTATAGATTCCCATAAAAGAAAAACCAAAGACTTTCCAACCAATAATCAGAACATTCTTTATTCTCCAGACCCTCCACACATAGATAAGCTTGGAAGGATTGGAATTTTAGTGGTAAACGGCAATAAAAGTCAATTTGACCGCACACACACAAACTGATGAAAAAATATTTCCAGCAATAATAATTGAAATTTGCAGATAGACAAAGTAAGAAAAATGCTTCTTGAGACCTTATTAGAGTTAGATTGGAGGATATTGATTTTCAATATTTTGACATGTGAGGTTGACAACTTGTGTTTTAAGAGTTACAAAGCATTAAGTTTTTGAATCCCAACATCTGTCATTAAATAATTATTGTCTGACCTCCTTTGTTGCCTGACTCCACCATAATTTAACACATCTGTGAAATGTCAATCAAGAAAAACTGAAAAAAAATGCTTAAACATAAACTTCAATATTATTTGTCCAAATGACCAAAAAAAAAAAAAAAAAAAATCTGCCCACTCTATACATAGACAATCCAACTTTCCTAAATGCTTCCTAGAAAAGATGGTCATTTGTAGCATGCCTGCCAGGTTAACATCTGGCAGACAGACCACAGAGGGAAGTGAATTCCAAAGTTGAGAAAACTTTGCTAGTAACTCCCACTCATTTATATGAAGAGAACTCCTCTAAGGGATAGTTTTTGTGTCTTTTAGGCACTGTTCTGACCAAGGGCTGGGTGTAAGCAGCACCACCTCTGAAGAGTCATTGTGCTTTGTGTTTCGTTATGCGCTCTGAGGCACATCTCTCTCCCTGCTTCCCTTTGCTCGATGATAGGGTAGTAACTTGCTTCAGTGCTACGCCACCAGCAATTTTTGATATCCTCCATGCCAGCTGAGCAGGCAGAGCCATTTCCACACCCCTCCTATACCAAGTGCTCTTGGCAGAGTTTTGTACTCCAGCTTGGAAACTAGCCCTAAACACGTAGACCTCCACATTCTGCGGTAGCCAGGGTTTCTGAATAGCCCCATTGTACAGCCCCACACAGAATGCATTGCAAGAGTGGAGTCTTAAGGTGACAAAGGCATGGATGATGATGATAGCCACGTCCGCATCAGAATGGCCACACTCCTCTAGTTAGACGTAGATAGTTTTAAAATGCCTTTTTGGCCTACTGTTGCTAATTGATATTCTAAAGTTGTCCCTTTTCTGTGCACATACACTTTCAGGTCTTTTGATTCTACTGCTGCTAGTGTTTGTTCTAAAATGATGCAGAGTCTGCCTACCCCAGCCTCCATCCCTAATTTATCTAATGCCAGACTGACAGAACTGTTGGCACTCAATTCACTGGCTTCCCCTCTGCCTTGAGGGTGTCTAGGAAACACAGCAGGTCACCTCACAATAAATATGTGGATCAAGTAGTTGTATTGCAGTAGTGTCTAGCAGCACCAATCAAGGAACAGGGCCCCATTGTCCTAGACACTGCACAGTATTTAACGTACATTCCTAATTCCTAAGAGCTCAAAATCTAGGACAAGACACAAAAGGTGGGTAAGACAAACAAACAGGAGGAGTGGGAGGGGGACGGGGAGGGGTGGGAGAGGGGAGGGCAAAGTGAGCCGTTTTATACAATAAGCAGGAGATGTCAACTCACCAGCTGCTGAGTGAAGGCCAGGTGCCATATATGGGATTAGATCACTTTGGGGGGAGGATAGTTGAGTAGTATTACAGTAGCAATCAGCAGGCTGTCACGTGGCAGTTTAGAAAAAATCATATACTGCACGTACTTTTGTGTACAAGCTGCAGAGATCAGTAGGTAAGTGACTGACTATCTAATCTCTCCTTAAGGATCATAGCTTCTGAAAATAGGGCAACTGTGAAATGTGTAGAGGGCACGATGACACGGGCTTCTCCACAGCCTCTGCTCTGCACACGTCATTCAATGTAATTGTGCAGGAATTCCTTAAAGAAAATCAGAATAAAAGGTGTTGCATGCTTAAACAGTGCTGGCTTTTTACATGTTTGAATCCCTCTATGCAAAAAAATAGCCAATTTCATGGAAAAGCAGACTTTTGGGGCATTGAGGGCATGCAAACCACCTCCGCCCCAAACCCACCAAAACATCAAAGATTTTACAGTCATTTCTCACTATTTTTGATCATCTCTAATAATAGGCCACATAGATAACCCCTCTCCACCCATTCCTTGATGCTTCTAAAAGGTGAGCATTGTTAGCCACTGCATCCAGTGCTCAGTTCGTCAAAAGAAATAAAAAATTATCTCATCATTTTAGCCTAACAGCTTGAATGGTACAGGAGATCCAAACACTTCCAGGCATGCTAATGCCCTTTTAAATGATGTCTTGTAAGTACAGCTGTGGCTGAAGAAAAGCTGACAGCTGCGCACTGGTATCCATGTTATATTGTAGCTGATTGCTGGTCCCCATATTCATGGCTAAATGCATAATACCCCCTAGTGCTTACCCAAGTATCTGACTGATTAATCAAAAACGTGTTGGGATTCAGATACTGTTGCTTAAGAAGAATAAATTTCTAGATGAATACTGCATTATGATATTGCATAGTAAAGGACAGTCTATAAACCAAAATGTTTCCAATGCTTTTGGAATTATTATTATTTATGCAGGGTTTTACCACAACATCAATTTAACCATAAATTCCTTTATTAAATACAAAGGCTGAGTGGGATTTATGCAATTGCTCTAAATATGCCTAAATAATAATAAAAAAAAACTAAATAATAAGCAACTTACTACCTCCAAACAGTAACAAAACATTTATAAGCATTTGATCAAGATATTTACAAATGGGCTAAACCCAGGGGTCTTAGACCCCTGTTGGTCAGCTCCAATGTGATCAGGTGGGTATTAGCAATGAACCCTTTGAGAGCTTAATTTTGTATGCCCTTTAAGAAACAAGTGATGCCATTGCCAATTATTGGACCTTAGCTGATGCCAGATGAAGCAGTTTCTTATATAGCCAATTATTTACTGCAGCTGGTACCCAATTAACTGTGTTTCTTTTCTGTTATTCAGCCCAAACCTTAAATAATGTAACACTGATATTTTGAAGGGTCACTACAAGTTTAAAACAACAACTCTTCTCATGATTTTATTCTGTTTTCGTCAAATGCTTTGGGCCTGTTGCTCATTCTAATAGCCCCCACTCAATTTAAAACTATAGTTCACCCAAATCTAATAGGTGCTTATATTTCTACAAATGCTGAAAAAACAATGTTTCTAATACCATATTCTACCTTTATTTCATAAGGAGAACTCCAAAAGGAGGTCAATAGGAGGTTTGCATAACATGTTTTCTAGTAGGGATGGTAGCTCAGAAATAAAGTGAGCCACATTAATTTGGTCTTTCTGGTATTTATTTATGTATTTGTGGCTTCTTTCTAGACAATCAACTGGTTTGAAGTTGACCCCTTTCTATGTGTGTTAGAATGTTGCTATTGCTTTCAGTATCTGCTCCAGAACCTGTAGTTGTACTGAAAAGTGGCAGGCAGGTGACTGTGGCATAAGAATTTCAGAAATGCATTGATCTTAGAATCGTAGGACTACAAGGGACCTTGAGAGGTCATATATAATTTCATTTGAATTTCTATCTGTATAAAAAATGATAGGCCATTCCAGAGAGGAACTGGTTCAAGTTAAAAAAAAAACAGAATTATGAATATTTTTAGCAATAAAGGTACTGTGTTAACTTTGCTATGATTCATGGGATCATCAAAGTTCATCAATTTTAATATCAGTATTTATTTGTCCAGAACTTCTTGCTGTATGTTCATTGGTCATTCATTATTCTTCTGCTTAAAAGTCCTGTCATCCAGTCAGCAGAAACAACACCATGTAAATTAGATAACCAATTGTACAATGCAAATAATGAAACCATATATTTCAATGACCAGTTCAAAAACATGACAGGTTGAAAAGTATTAATTGACGCTATTCAGCAAATGCTAACCTTACAAATAACAAATTCATTGGCAGCATTCAGGATGAGTTTGTGTATGATTCACTAAATGAAAAAGTGACTAATACCTTTATCCATCACAGCACTTAAGCATGCTTAATTTTAACCCTGGAAGTATTCCCATCTAAGTCTAAGTAATTTAGGAAAAGGGCTGGCCAGAACACAAGAAATCAGTTTTGCAAAACATTTAAAGGTTTTTGTTTCTGTTCTGCCGTGGAATAAAACCAAGCCCTTTTAAATTTTTTGTAAAGAAAGCAGACCCATTATCCCATTACTTAGGGTACTCATCTAGAATGAAGGAGATTCACATCCAAGTCCTTAGTCTGCCTGACCCAGCACGGGGACATGAACCTGAGTCTCCCACATCCTAGGAGCATACCTGAACCACCAGGTTATTGGCTATTCTGCATGGGCCTGTCTCATATTTTGACCAGAAATTTAATCATGATGGAGGCATTTGGTATTTTAATCATGATGGAGGCATTGGTATTGGCAGTTGTAAAAATACAACTGTTGAAACATTCTTGACCAGCTCTACTTAGGAGCTTTTGAAAATTCCACCCTTAATTTATAATGAATATTATTCTAAACAAACAGTTCAGTGAGCTTTATTGTAGAGGTAATACTGAATTACAAGATTCTGTATGCATTTAAAGGACTTATGTGCCTGAATAAACTTGTGGTTAAGTGGCACATGTTCCTTCTACTTTTGGGGAAGTGTCTGCTCTTAGAGCCACACTCCCAATATGAGCCTTCTAGGGAAAACAAAATATCAGAGTTTAGATCTGCTGAAGTGAATAGAGAGCAGAATCTGACCTACTTTGGAGTTTCTCAGCTATTATTTATACTATGATAGGGCCTTAGAGTCACCAACAGAGATCAAAGTCCCATGGTTCTCAGAACTGTACACATAAAACACACTGTCTGTCCCAAAGAGTTTATAATCTAAATAGACAAAACAGATTAAAGGCAGGAGAAAGTAAATATCAATAACCCAATTATGGAACCAAGGCCCAGAGATGAAGTGACTTGCCCAAATTCATATAGATGTCTGTGGTAGAATCAGGAACAGAACCCAGATCTAAGCCCCAGCCATGTGTTTTACACTTACTATTATTGTTATTAATTTGTATTGTGATAGCACCCAGCGATCCCGATCAGGGCCACATGATGCTAGGCACTGTACACACACATAATGAAAAGGTATGCCCCAATCTAGTAACCACACGACCATCTCTGATGGCTTTTGCTCTCCCGCCCTAACCCCAATTTTCCTCATCAGCTAGCTGTACAGTTCTAATTATAAAAACAACGAGGAGTCCTTGTGACATCTTAGAGACTAACAAATTTATTTGGGCATAAGCTTTCGTGGGCTAGAACCCACTTCATCGGATGCATGGAGTGGAGAATACAGGAGCAGGGTCATTACAAAACCTAAACCTAATTTCCCCAATACTAATTTCCCCCTACTGTTACTCACACCTTCTTGTCAACTGTCTGAAATGGGCCACTCTCATTACCACTTCAAAAGTTATTTTTCCTCCTTTGGTATCCTGCTGTCAATTGAATTGTCTCGTTAGACTGACCTCACACTTCGTAAGGCAACTCACATCTGTTCATGTATTTATACCTGCTCCTGTATTTTCCATTCCATGCATCTGATGAAGTGGGTTCCAGCCCACGAAAGCTTATGCCCAAATAAATTTGTTAATATCTAAGGTGCCACAAGGACTCCTCATTTTTGCTGATTCAGATTAATATGGCTACCACTCTGAAACCAGTTCTAATTAGGGAGTTCCCACAAACTATTTCTCTCTTGAATCAGACTTGATTCAAGTAATGCACCAATTTAAGAACAAAATACATTGACCTGATTGGCCTTTCTCAAGGTACCCTGCTAGTAGGTTCTCTCTTCATTTTATTTAACACTTCCAGATCTCAGTGTCTGATTATTTAAATCACTTTTCATTCCAGAGTGCAGTGGAAAGCAGTTTTTGAGGAGTTTGCATTAATTTTTTTTAAAGAGTCCCATTCTTTTTCCATTAGTACCATTTTTTGTACTGACAGCATGTTACTCAGTGTGACTATATACAAAAAAAGTGCATTGGACATAATTATCTTTTATGTTTGCCTCTTTAGCCTGCCTTCCAGGGACTTATGGGAACTTCACAATGGCTATGTATTACAGGCAGGCCACTGAATTAGGGAAATAAAGACAAACATAGAAGACAATGTGTCTGATTCTTCACTGCCTTGCATCTTGTGTAGTCATTTACGCCAGTGCAAAATGGGTGTAAAACTCTGTCAGATCAGAATGGTAGCTCTTTGAATCCACTTTGCCCAGGTTTAAATGAACTCAGAAAGATGTAAGGCAGTCGAAGTTCAGTCTCAATATTTTGGCTGGTTCTATCTGATTCAATATATCTAATCATCTGCAATCATAAGTGTATTTATACTGTGCTCATCACCACTGGAACTGAGTGTGTTGTGCTTTACAGAAGGGAACAGCAAGGGTAGGAATCTTAGAACTAAGAAAAAGGAAAAAGAGGGTTTACTCTTTGGGCTACAATTTATAAATCTTTAGATCAGCATCTATCAGAGGGGTAGCTGTGTTAGTCTGTATTCACAGAAACAACAAGGAGTCCGGAGGCACCTTAAAGACTAACAGATTTATTTGGGCATTAGCTTTCGTGGCTAAAAAACCCATTTCTTTGGGTTTTTTACCCACAAAAGCGTATGCCCAAATAAATCTATTAGTCTTTAAGGTGCCACCGGACTCCTCATTGTTTAGATCAGCATCTGACTCCAGGGAAATAAACCCTGAAACCAGGAATACATTTTTATAACAGTGCCTGGGGAGTTCACTGTGCACCAGTACCATTAATGAAAGAGAACACAATACACTCCCTGTGCACCTCAGTGTGAATGCAGCCTCAAGCATTAGGATTTTCTGGGTCTTTGTTGATTTCCAGCTTTGATTTGCCATCTCAATATTTTTAGCAGGTTCACATCCTTAGTACTAATAACAAATATCAGTAGTTTTATAAATCAAACACTTTCAACCATCCAAACCTCAGTAAAAACTATTACAGTTTTATTAAAGATATCAGTGCTTGGGTAAGCTGCTGGAAAAAGCAATAATTGTGAATTATTGATAAGTGAGATTTACAAAAAAGAGATCCTGCTCCCCCAGAAACATAGCAGCCAATTAGATAAGACATAACATGCTACACACCTGCATTTTTAAGGACATGGCCCACACTTATGTCTGTCCATTTGTATAGCTAAACTCCAAAGGAGGTAGTACATGAAAAGTATATGGCAGGAAAAGATTTCATTCCATAAAGCAAACTAGAAGAAGCTGAATTAACAGCATAAAACATGTACAAACGTAAATCCATATTTTTTTTAAAAGTAGTGGCTAAATTTCAACTCCATTGTTTTATCCATTCACTTAATTGTCTTAGGTCTCTATAAAGTTCCTCATAGTAGTCTTTAATATTGAAGAACCTAAATTTTTTTGTCTCATCTGGCGATTTTGCCACCACTCTAAATCTCTTTTCACTGATCATTAATAAATGTGTTAAACAGCACCAGTCCTATTATGGTACCTTGAGGATTATACTCCTACCTCTGCTACAGAGTTCTTATGCATTTCTGGGGAAATCACTCAAACCAAACTTTTCACAAGTGGTCACTACTTGCATGTTCCTCATTTCTGGATGCCTGACTTGATATCCTGGTGATAGAGCTGGTCAAAAATTTTCAAACAGAACAGTTCTCTCTCAGAACATGCTGATTTGCGGAAATCAAAACATTCTATGGGAAGATGTTGATTCAGTTGAAACAGAAATCAGACAGGCAGGCTATGCTGTCAGAAATTTTTCAGCCACCTTTACTTTTGTCAATCACTACTATTTGGGGGCAATTGCAATAAAGCTGATATTCCCTGCAGGGAGGGTTTCAAACTTTTGTGAAACTTGATAGGCTCCAGGAGGGAAATGCAGATTGCCTTGATTTAACTATATATTGTTCCATGCAGAAAAAGACCTCACAAAATGCACAGAATATTAAAGAACGAAAGGAAGCATCTGAGAAATCAGCACTGTACCCCAGTGGGTTTGAGAGAAAGGAGTTCTTTAAAAAAAAAAAAGCATACAATCCCTTGTGGGGAGAATTTGAAGAACCTCATTTAGCTGGTCAGTCTACAATATGAGAAAGGCTAAGGAGGGAAAGACTGCAGGAGAGAAAATGTTACACAACTGGCAAAATGAAACAGCATATGTGTGCGGGGGGGTAGAGAGTGTTTTTTAAGCACTTAAAAAATGATAAAGACTCAAGAGGGAGTTAGTTTGAATACTGTCATTACATAGTTCCCCCTCAAATGTCTTCTTAAACTCCACAGAGGCTTTTCTTCTACATCAACCACTCTATCAGGGGCACAAGTTTCTTCACATTACGAAAGCTCAAAGTCCCCAAACAAAGTCCATTGATTTTACTCTCTTGTCAGGTCACTCCCTGGGTTTTCCTGCCTGCAGACTCAATAGGGAAGCCCCATGTCCCAGGTGTTCCTGCTGGGGCCTGCTCACTCCCTGCAGTCTCCAATTCGCCCTAGTCCCAGGCCTTCCTGCCTGGAGCTTTTCCTGCTTTGGCAGGCCATTCCGGGTATGTCTACTCTGCAGTTAGACACCTGCAGCTGGCCTGCGCCAGCTGATTCAGGCTTGTGGGGCTCAGGCTAAGGGGCTCTTTAATTGCAGTGTAGACCGGAGCCCGGGCTCTAGGACCCTGCGAAGTGGGCAGGTCCCAGAGTTCAGGTTGTAGCCCAAGCCTGGAAGTCTACACTGCAGTGAAACAGCCCCACAGCCCGAGCCTCAGGAGCCCAAGTCAGCTGGCACGGGTCAGCCACAGGTTTTTATTTGCAAATATAGACATACCTGCCTAGGCCCTACCTGGCTGTTTAACCCAGTGGGCTAGCTTGCCTTTAGTATAGTCACTGCTTTGAATCAGTAGTAATGCAAAGAACCTACAGGCCTGTGTCCTGTAAGACATTAGCTTCAGCAAGTTAGCATAAGGCTTGAGGCCTATGACATTTGAACAGATATACTTTGAACAGATAAACAGCCAATGGAAACCCTAAGTATTGGGGAGCTGAAAATAGAGTGTTTAAAGGGAAGTTCTGACCACAGGTACATGATCCAACCACAAGAGTATCATGGAAATGAATTGAAGTATATAACAGGTACATGAGCTACATCTGCAGATACCTAACTACAAAAGGGCCATGGTAATGAATGGATAATAAGTTGAGCTCATTGATATACTAACCTATAGAAGAAAGACACTCCAACATTAGTAAGGTGAGGAAATACAAATAAGGAAAAGGGGCAAATCCCCTACTGAATATGCATCAAACATAGTGGCATCAGCGTAACACATTATAAAAGTTGCATCCCAGCCTACAGGCGGTGGGAGAAGGAGATATAGTCCTTGGGAGGTGCCAGAATGATGGCCACTGGTGATGAGGGGGACAGTGATTGTGATAAAAAAGATGATGGCTAACAGTTCAGGTTGTTCTACAAGAGATGGTGAGAGTATATGAATGTTCAGATGTACATTCTGTAATATCTTTATCTACCTTACTGAGTTGAGGTGCTTGTGACTGTGCATTAAAATGCATTAATAAACTATTTGTAAAAGTAGAAGAGTTCCTGTAGTGTGAGTGTTGCAGCTGTGCACATCGGGGTTCACAACTATATAATAATTTAAATAATACTGGGCCTGATCTTGGGACAAGAACCTGTCAACCCTCAAAGTGATAACTGAGAATTCTTAAGTCACCTTGATCACTTTGATCGATCGGTCCTTCAGCCCTCATATAGATTGCACTGATCACAACACATCTTCCATTCTTCTCTTATCCTGCCCTTCCTTCTCCATGTGCGGCCGTACCTTTTCACAATAAAATCTTCCCATCTCTTTGGAGGTCAGCCGAGTGGTCGCTTCAGTTGCCATGGGTACCACTCAGCAACAGCTGTAGTCTATCAATTGTCAGTGAGCCTAGCTATATGCCTGGCCCATCACATTTTACTGTACCTGCTTTCAACAATGTCCTGCACTCCACTCTGCTTTCTGATCATTTCATTGGAGACTTAGTAGTGGATTGAAATCCCCCAAAGTCTTCTTTCCATCGCTCTCTCCATGACAGACAGTTGTTCCTTCTTTATCTTTGTCAGCGCCCATGTTTCATTGCCATACAACATTTCTGGCAGTACTGTTGAGTTGAAGAGATTGGCGCATGTTGCCTTGTTGATTTTTCCTGGGAGGACATCCTTGATAGAATTCAATGCGTGCCAACCAGCTTTCTTTCTTCACGAGAGTTCACCTTCCTGATCGTGGCACATGTTAATTTCTTGGCCCAAATAGCTTATTATTCAACTTTTTCTATTTGTTCTCCCTTGACTATTATTTGGGCTTTTGGCAAGGCATCAGATCTTATAAATTTAATTTTAGAGTGGTTCATTTTCAGTCCAACTTGGCTGCTTTTTGTGTCGAGTTCTCACAGCATTTTCTGTAGTTTGATAGTGGTTTTGGCAATCAACACAATGTCGTCCGCAAATCTGAGGTGATTTAACTGCTCTCCATTGACGCTGGTTCCACCCTTCCAGTTCATCGGCCTCATTACCATTTCAAGGTGAAGAGTTGGGGGGAAACCATGTCTTCTTGCTTCACACCTTTTTTGACCAGGATGCGAAGGGGAGTATTGAACAGAGTTATATCTGTAGTGCAGTCAGAATTTGCTTCCTTTAGTAGTTTGATGTAGTTTGTGTCGATGCCCTGTTCTGTGAGAGGTTTCAGCACTGCATTGATCTCTACGCTGTTGAACACTTTTTTATAGTGAATGAAAGCAATGAATAAAGGGAATTTGTAGTCCCTTGAGCGCTTCAGTAGCTGGTTTATAGTGAAGATATGGTCCAATATACTGAAATTCCTTCGAAAACCTGCCTGCTCTCTCAGCTGCTGCTCGTCCAGATTTTGTGGGAGTCAGTTTGTTATTATTTTGGTAAATAGCTTGTAGACATGTGAGAGCAGGCATATTGGATGATAGTTCTTTAGATCTTCATGATCACCTTTCTTGCACAGCAAAATGGTGTTGGACTCCTTCCAGCTGGATGGTATCTTCTGCATTTCCAAGAAACGGCTAAACCTCTGAGCAAGAGTTTTCCAGAGGTCATGGCCTCCAGCTCTTATCATTTTGGTTGTTAGTCCGTCTTTTCCTGGAGCTTTTCCTTCCTTCATTTGGTAAATTGCATGTTGAACTTCGCTGATGAGGACCGGGAATACGCGCTCACTGGTCTGTTGAGGTGTTACTAATGGGACATTTATTTGAGATGCAAACAGTTCAGTGTAGAAATCTTGGCAGACCACTTCCATCCCTGTTCTGTCAATTACTGCTTTTCCATCCTTGTTCTTCAGTGCCATTATTGTCGACCTGTACAGCATCAATTCCCATTTGCATTTTTTGAGGCTTCTGTGATCTTCAGCAGTCTTTAAGAGCCTTTCATTTCAGTACTTCTCAAAGTCCTCTTTTAGTCTTCTTATCAGCTTGCAGAGGAAGGAGTACTCAAGTTTGTCACCATCATTTTGCTTCATATTCCTCCACTTCTCTAGCAAATTCCTCGTTTACTCCGAGATTCTTCCCTTTGCTCTTTTCAGCCTTTTTTTCTTGGCTAATTTCACGCATTGTCTCAACTTATCCGTGAAGTTTTTATAGTCCTCGTCACCGTTATCTATGAGACTCCAGTCTTCCTTGGAAATGTTTGCTTTCAGGACTGCTCATCAAATATTTTCGGACGCTGTCTCTGATTTGCCATCAGTAGCGTGTTCTTCTCCACCTTTATGTTGACATTAAGCCTCACTCTGAGCAAGTGATGGTCACTACCAGTGTTGAATGATGGCACTATTGAGATGTCTTGTATGATGCATTGCTTATTGATCAGAATATAGTCAATCTCGTTCTTGTTCTTTGCATTGGGCATGATCCATTTCCACCTCTATTGACCTTTTTTTTTTAACCAGGTGTTACCAGTGAACATTTCTTTTGTCTCTGCCAGAGTTACCAGTTGCTCTCCTCATGAATTCTGTTCACTGATGCCATACCTTCCAATGAACTTTTTGCCTTCTTTCTCTCTGGCATTGAAGTCTCCCATCACAATCTTATATGTGCATTTGAGAGTGAGGGTTTCCTCAAGCTCTTAATAGAATTCTTCCACATCATCATCTTCACTTGTGCTTGTGGAAGCATAGATCTGGATAATCTTGAGGGTGTTATTCTGGTTCAGTTGGAGGTACAGCACTCCGATGCATGATGACTTGAACTTGCAGGAGATGATTTTTGAAGTAATTGATATATATAATCTATAGATCTGGCTACAGCTGGAGCCTCAGGGTTCTGGTTCTGGTTTCCAAACCCCCTGGTATCAAGGTTTCTCCTGGTGACATTTTTCTAGTATCCTACAGTTTCCTGAGCTTCCCCCTTCACTGCAGCTATGCTGCCTTTATAGGGGATTCCCTGATCCAACCCAGGTGTGCCTCTTTACTAATCAGGATTGTCTAGCCCCAGGCCTTGCAGCTCTTGAAGGGCAAGCCACCCTGTTGCACTGCCCTTCTGGAGGAATACATCCAGCTGAAATAGCCCTTACTTCATCTTTTTGAAACATCTTATTATTTATTAATATTCATTATAATGATTGGTTATTTGTATTATGCTAGCGCCTAGGGACCTCAATTATCCAGGTCCCATTGTGCTAAGCATCATAAATACATGTAACAAAGAAACCAGTTACTGCCTTGGAGAGCTCACAATCTCCATGACAGACGGGACTTAGCAGATGGACAAAACAAACTGGGTCGGTGTGTTTGAGAGGATGCGAGAACCATAAAATTCTGGAGAATTCATTGTGTCTTGAACTACTAACCTCAAATGTTACTCTAGCCCTAAGAGTAACCTCTTATGTTCAGTTTTTTTACACAACTATCTATATGAAATCCATTGGGAATGTTTTTGTATAACTACAGGGTTTTCTGTGTAGTCTCCTCCAGACTTTGATGAACTCATCCACTCTTTTGTAAGATGGTACAGTGCCACCCATGAAAAACAGTAGGGACAAATGTCTGCGTATTCATAAGAACTCATTAACTGAATTTCCACTCATTATCAATGGGAGACTCATATGTTTGCTTGAATGAGTGCAGATTTTCCTGTAGGTCATTTGAATGTATTATTCATTACATTATTCAGATATTCAGTTGCATTCATCAAAGGGCTAATGAGATTTTTTTTAAATATTATTTTAATCAATTAAAATCCAAAAATCAATACAGAACAAACAGTTCAAGTGATGATTCCCAGTGCAGGATGGGGTGTACCTGGTTCTGCTATACAAATAACTAGTGTCGAAGCTCTTGTGTCCAGCTCAGATGAAGCTAGCTTTCGCATATCTCTTTAAAGGAATTTGCATAGGGGTAGGGCAGAAGTCATGAGGTGCAAGCAGAGGGTAGAAGAGGGAGTTACATGAGCCTGGATAGCTTCAGATGAGGTTAGCCACCTGGGGAATGCAGCAGGATTTTGGGAGAAGTGAGTGGGAAGGTAATCAGAGAGTGGTTAGGGAAATTTCTTAGTCAGACTGATTCTGACTCTAGATTCAAGAAAAGCAACTATTGCAGCATAGACGTTTTTTGAGGATAAATAGCTTGGCCACTTAAATGTGTCATAGTAGATTCTGCTTAATAGCAATCTTGACATTAGCAGCTTCTGGATAATGGCAACATTTTGCTGGGAACCGTTCCCATCCCATTACCATGAGTGTTAGTGGGATTTGGATATTGGCAATGGAATGCCACTTATTAGCAACTTTTTTTTTTAAAGAAAGGCCCCAGCAGAAGGCAGATTTCCAAGGCTGCAGCCAGGGAAGGAAGTTCTGGGACTTCCTGGCTGCAGCCCCACAAACCTCCCTGAGGTATTGAGCTGAGCCCATCCCAGCACTTCCTTCTGGGGCTGCAGCCCAGCAAACTTGACTGAATACAGGAGCCACGCAGGACGTAAGGGGCTGTGGGCTGGGACAAGAGACTGTGGACAGAGCAGTAGTGGGGATGGGGACTGCAGCCTGGATGCTGGAGCTGCATAGTACCTCTCCCTGCACTCTTCGGGCTGTGCCCTGTCAGGGTACACAGGGAAGAAGCACTGGGATATGCTGAGCCCCAAATTCTGGAGAGCACAGGGAGAGGTAAGGTGCAGCCCCCTGAAATCCCAGTGCCTCTGCTCCCAAAAGAAAGCCCTGGCATCAAGGCTGCAGCCCCGCTTTGTTGTGGCCCTGCCCGCAGGCAGGTTTGCAGGAAAGGCATGTCCCAGAATTTCCTTCCCTGGTTGCTGCCCCACAAACCTACCTTCTGCTTATTAGCAACTGCTGGATAATGGCAACTTTTTGCTAGCAACTGAGAACATAACGTAAGAATGGCCATACTGGGTCAGATCAATGGTCCATCTAGCCCAATATCCTGTCTTCCAATGCCAGGTGCTTCAGAAGGAATGAACAGAACAGTTAATCATAAAGTGATCCATTCCCTCTCCACTCTCAGCTTTTGGCAAACAGAGGCTGGGGACACTCAGAGCATGGGGTTGCATCCCTGCCCATCTTGGTTAATAGTCATTGATGGACCTATCCTCCAGGAACCTATCTAGTTCTTTTTTTAACCCAGTTTCAGTTTTGGCCTGCACAACATTCCCTGGCAAAGAGTTCCACAGGTTGACTGTGCACTGTGTGAAGAAATACTGCCTTTTGTTTGTTTTAAACCTGCTCCCTATTAATTTCATTGGGGGACCCCTAATTCTTGTGTTATGTGATGGGGTAAATAACACTTCCTTATTCACTTTCTCCACATCAGTCAAGATTTTATAGACCTCTATCATATTCCCCATTACTCATTTCTTTTCCAAGCTGAAAAGTCCCAGTCATTTTAAACTCTCCTCATATGGAAGCTGTTCCATGCCCCTAAACATTTTTGTTGCCCTTCTATGTACCTTTTCCAATTCCAATATATGTTTTTTGAGATGGGGTGACCAGATCTGCACTCGGCATTCAAGATGTGGGCATACCATGGATTTATATAGAGGCATTATGATATTTTCTGCCTTATTCTCTATTCCTTTTCTAATGACTCCTAACAGAATGTTAGCTTTTTTGACTGTCGCTGCACATTGAGCGGATGTTTTCTGAGGGGTTGCTAATAAGCAAATCTATTGGTATTTCCAAAATACCCAAAGCAATTAGATCATGTCACTGATTAATTATTGTACTTGCTCAATGTAATATTTAAATCAAAGCCCTTTTTAAGCTGCACTAAAAATAGCCTCTCACACAAATTAAACTATTTCCTTAGCACTTGTAAATCAGAAATGGCTAGGACAATTTTTTCTGAAAGTTCATAGGAAAAATCTCCCAGGCTGATGCCTTGTTAGGCAAATTTCAGCTCGGAATGAATTTACACAGCTGACTGGTACACTCTTGAAAAATACGGAAATGCTGACATAACCTGAACTTTAGAGGCACTATAAAATATATATATATATAAATAATAAACATGGTTACAAATAAAAAATATGAGGCAGTGTTTATTTGAAAGCTGTCACTTTGCATTTAAAATGCATCAATATTGTTGTCCCTGTCTTAAAAATATGCTTAAATATTGATGGGAAAGAAACCTATTTGCATCACAAATGATTTTTCATGCTCCGAGTCTGGCTCTCCCAAGCACTTCAAGAGCTTCTGCAGCTACCATTAATTTCTTATTAACTTTAAGGGTTTGACTCTAACATTAGACTTCATGAATGTATACAATGCAAGGCCAAGTGTGAGAAATCTAGTTCCAGGGCTAAGTGGTGCAGTGGATTAGCTCAAGAGCCTTTCACCTGGAGTCTATGTATTTCATTAGGCCACAATTGTGTTTGTTCCCACTTAGCCACATCACAAAACTACTAAGCAATATGGTACCAATGGGAGTCTCTGCTCCATGAAGGTCCAGGAGTGCTAGTCAGGAATAAGGTGCATTGTCAAAGGGCTGGAGCATGTGCAGGAAAAACCAACCGAATCCCCAAATGCTTAACTAGTTATTTAACAAAGTGTTAAGCATAATATGGATGCTTTGGAGGTAGCCAAGCCCATGAATAAATATATGAGAGTAAGATATCATGCATAACTTTGTTCCACAGCACTCATGTGGTAATAAAAAAGAACTCTAGCCACAAAGAGAATATTCTTTCATTATCAAGAACAATCGCAAAAGAAAAAAGAAGAAAGGGGAGATGATGCTTTGGTCCTTTCTGTGCCTTTTAAAGGATAATTTTTACTAGAACAGACATGCTCTGGGGACCTGGATTCTTGTTGATAGAAGCACCCGTCTATACTATGCCTGGCTCAGAACATGGCTATTAGAACTTAATGCTCAGAAAGGCTAAATTCACTCATAAATTAA
The DNA here is from genome assembly GCF_002925995.2 of Terrapene triunguis. Classification (NCBI taxonomy): domain Eukaryota; kingdom Metazoa; phylum Chordata; order Testudines; family Emydidae; genus Terrapene; species Terrapene triunguis. The sequence continues at coordinate 1,750,996 of NW_020664376.1, forward strand.
GAAAAAATGATCAGGTAGTCTGAGTCTGGTACTTGGTAGACATCACCAAACCAGCCATCACACTTGACTATTTCTTTTTACCAATCTTAACAGAGAAGCCAAGGATTGGACATGGGGACTGAACTGCACTCTCAGGTCAGGTTGTGGCACGTCACAAGGCAGTGTAGGGGAAATTGCATTGCTGAGTCCTGCTACTTACCTGTTCATTTGCTAAATAAGGTACTTCATTCTCCAGTCTGGCAGATTTTATTGGGGAGGAGATCATGAAAAATTTACTTGCATTCCTTTCCCAGAATTGATGGTTATTCAGGGAGCTCTTGAATGGACAAATTGGCTGTACTTAGTATTTAGATTGTAAATGGCCAGATTGCTTTTAAACTGAACTTTAATTACCTGAGTTTATAACTTTTACATTGTCATCATTATTTTTCCCTAGGAGCAAAACACATTTCCTAATCAGCTGTAATTATTCTTATGGTCTAGCTTTTTACACCCATCTGGTGGAAGTGACATTCAGGGCAAAGGAGAATCAAGCCCTTTGTATCTATAAAAATAATTAGAGGATCAAAATAGAGTTTACAATGAAACTCTGATTTCAGCTTTGGCACTCATATTATATGTTTTATCTCCAAACCCTTTGCAAATGGGTGTAGGCATTATTATCCTCAGTTTACACATGGGATAACTGAAGCATAAAGTAAGGAGACGTAGCAAATATTTCTGAGGGCCAGACCAGCTATTCAGAAACCCAGACCTGCACTCATTCCCCTAGGCTACAGCTACCCACAGATTAAGTCTTACAGTTCATAAAATAGAGATATTTGGGATGAATGATTTAGCAATCTATGTCCCATTGTCTTTTAATGGGACTTAGGTGTTTTTGAAAATTTTACCCTTTATGTTTAAGGATGACATCCTGGTTTGCTTGAAGTCAATGGTAAAACCTCCATAGACTTCAGTAGGGCCAGAATTTCACCCCCAGTTCTTCACTGTGAATAGGACACAGTAACAGTAACTGATATCAGGCCTATAATGGTCAATTAGGATAGCTGTTCTTGCTGAAAACCATGTCTAATGTTAAAGCTGCTGCTACACTGGAATAGTCGCTGCAGTCCTTTCCTTAGCTATTTTGTTCCATCAGGTGCAGCACTTTGATTCTTAACTGAGCCCTTCCACATGAACGAAACAGGCATGGCAGTTGCCGCTTCAGTAAAAGAAAGATATGTTTGCAATTAATGTTCCACAAACCTTCAATTAGAAATAACTTTAAATCTGTTTAAATCACACTCCGTTCTTTTTTTTTTTTGTTCCGCTGAAGATTCAGTTACCATGGCAACATAATAGCAACACACTCATTTAAATAAAAATCATACTAAACACAATCATACACAAGCCAGTCAGCCTATTTTGGTGGCATATACTGATTCCTCAACCCTGAATGCTAAGCCCAAAATTTACTGAATTAGTAAAAATATTGTGGTTTTGCCATTGAAAATTCAGACCCCTTTTCTGACCCCCATCCTTCCACAAAGTTTTCACAGAGTCCTGCTGGAATAGATCAGACGTGTGGATTACAGCAATAAAGAATATAAGGCTAAGATTTACAAACTTGTTCCAAAATAAGACCTAATTTTGGTAATTACATAGCTACCAATTAAATAAGGAAAACTGAAATGTTCAAAGTAATTACCAAAAATAATACCATCACCTGCTCTTTAGAAGGATACAATATACAAAATGTATCATATTTTCAAATCTGGATTAAAGAATGTGGGGGCGCTGCACACTACAGAAATTGGGACCTCTGTAAACATGACAGAGGAGCAGCCAGGTCAGATCTGAGTAAGTGGATCAAATTTAAGCAAATGGCTTTCCAATTAGGCACACGGGGTCACAGCACCTTTCAGTTTTGTGAGAGTCATTTTGGTTTTGTTTTTTTCCCTAGTTGTTGTGGGCGGAGAGAGGTTCTTGAGATGCCGGCCCCATGCAAGTGCACAGTGTGCACATTAGTTAAGGCAGGTCGGCATATTTTCATCCTGGTTGATTACTAGCAGCTTGCATTTTTGTTTGTGAAAGGTCAAATTCCTCTGGTATAAGTGGGTGCAAATCTGTCAACTTCACTAGTGTTACACCTTTTCATAATCAGCTGTGAATTTGGTATGAATTGTCATATTCTATTGGAGCATTCTCCCTTGATTTTCCCCACAAACTCTGATAGGGATTCCTCATTCTCTTCCTCTGTATAATCTATAATGGTCCCTCTTCCAACATGGGGAGAAGGTGAATAACTTTGAGGGACCACAGAGAAGAAGAGAACAGTGGACTTTTGGATGGTGAGAGACCTTTTGGAAAGATGCCTGTACTTTTTTTTCTCGCACTAGGTTATTTTGGAGTGACATGACAATTGATCTGAGAAACTTAGTGGAAACACAATGCATGTTTCTTTTTTGTGTTTTAGATAGTTTATATTGTTACATGTCAGAAGACCTAGAGAATCCATCAGTAAACAAAGGAAAGCCCTGGAGACAATGAGGAGACAGATATTGACAAACTCAATCTAAATTTGTGACTTTATTTCTTTAACAGTTTTAGGCCAACATTACTGTTCTGCAGACACAGTCAATGGAGTCTACAGCCTAAACTGTACAGACGATACAAATCTATCGTCTGAATATACCGAATGGCCAGGGACTGCAAAGTCAATTATCTGAAGGGGAGGAGAGTTTGTTGGTTTTTCAATAATTGGTGTATTATTGTTGAAAGACTTCTCAGAATTGTATCTTGACAAAGGATTTGAGGGTGATTCTTTGGACAGGTAAAGGAAACTATTTTAAGGATAGTGAGGAGTTATATATGTGAATTCAGTGCATTTATGCAGATATTGTACATGACTAAAGCAATCACAGGTCAAAGAAGAGTGAATTGTTACTGTGAACCAGATAAGAAAATAGTTACAGTTGTGATTAAAAAAAAATGTAAAAAATGGTATGTGGTCTGAGAATTCAGAAGTACAAATACAATTTTCAAGAAGAGAAGAGCAGAACAGGCAAGTTTAGGCAGGGGCTAAAGATAAGTTCAAGGCTCAGTAGAAGGAGACTCAATCTTCTAGGGCACAGACTGTTTAGACTAGTGAGGAGGGCATAGAACTGACCACAAAAGGGGAGGGTGAAAAGCGGGGACAAATGAGCACTCATTTAGCATAGACTTATGCTGTTGAGAGCAAAATTAATCAAGGTACCAAGGGACGTGAAGAGAAGAAATTGTTTTATTGCCTGTACACCAATGCTAGGAGCCTGGGTAATAAATAAAAGGAATTTGAATTACTCTTTTATGATCATAAATTCAACCTAGCTGGCATTTCTGAAACCTGGTGGAAGATTTGCATGATAAGAATCTTAAACTCACTGATTATAACTTATTTTGGAAGGATCGAGTGGGTAAGGGGAGGGGGAGTAGCACTCTGTCAAAAACAGCATTACCTCCTTCCGAGTCACTGACAACTCAAAAGAAAATGATCTTGAACAATTATGGATCAACAGATAAAGCAAGAGGATGTACTAGTTGATGGCTGTAACTAAGTACAGGCCACCAAATTACACTAAAAACAGTATGACCAACTCCATAAGCACTTACCTATAATGTGTAGAGAAAAAAAAATACCTGTGCTGCCATGGTGGACTTCAATCTGAGTGACATATGAGGGAGGTCTCATGCTGTCAGTACTAAATCAAGAGACATTATTTGCTATGCTCCATTATGTCTTCCCCTTTTTGCCCTCCCCCTCTCAACCCCATCTCCAACTTTGCAGGATATAATATAATCATATATCATGTTCTATATGCTGACATAACTTTTCCCCCTTCCCACAGAATATTTCTGAAATTATGCCCCTCAGTGAAACATCCTTGGAATTTCTAAATATTATATATGACAATTTCAAAAAGTGTTGCATCCAACACAGGGGAATTATATCTTAGACCTCATATTGACATATAAAAATGAATTGATCACAGAACTAAAAATTAGTGATTGCTAAGTGACAAGTGATTGTGACTTGATTACATTTCTTATGTGCAAACAGAATAAAATCCCAACAAGTAACATATATATTTATTGCTTTAAAGGAGCCAATTTTCACAAAACTGAAAATAATTATGAGCCAAATCAACTGGAAGAAATAATTTTAATAGAAAAGTGTGAATGACAATTGATGAATGTTTAACATTTTACTAGGTGCCCAAGAGCCACATCCAACAATAGATAAAGAAGTCTCTACTGGTTAAAAAACAACAACCTGAGTTAGAGGGCAAGTAAAAGGCCCATGAAAGCTCATAATAACATAACTCATGAGCTCAGAATAACATGAGATCTGTTGTGCAGTTGGGCCTACAAATGTATCTGCATTGTGTTAACCAGTATGTAAATGTTCATAAGATGTTACAAAAACCTATACTATGTTTATGGGAAAAGGTATAAAAGGGACACAGAATAATTGTATTAGTCTAAACAAAATGGCCAAGTCGATATGATTCCAGGACTGTGTTGAAATTATGCTGGTTAAAAACAGGAGATGTAGACCAGGAAATTAATGAGCCAAAACTCATATGCTGGACACTAGACCTATTTGGTGGACAAAATAATCAGGGGTTGGGATTCCACCCATCACTCCCTTTTGGGGTCCTTAAAAGAAAAAAGATTTTTTAGGGAAAGTACCAAAAAGAACAAAAGGGAGACCAGACGAAAAGAACAGACCGAGGTTACTGGAATGAATGTCACCATCATGGCTGCCACCCCTACCATTTCCTGGAACCACAGGCCTTCATCCATCCTGCTCCTGAGAGGTGTCCTGATCAGAATGGGCCAGAAAGAGAGAGGGATCCAGATGGCATCACCACCACTACCAGCTCCAGGTGAATCCCAAACATGACCTGCAATGGCAGTTATTGCCATCTTGGATACCATCTAAGAGACTGTCAGACAAGGGGGCTTTTCCTTCTAGGATTGGGCTTGAACAACAACAACAGCAGCAGCGAGAACATCTCCAGCCCACCTCAACTAACTTCTTCTCTTTCCCCACAAAAGGACAGTTATTGCCCTCTTAGATACCCTCTAAAAGACTGTCAAAGAACAGGGAGGTTTTCCTCCTAAAAACTGTCTACAGCTAAAGGGAACAAGGGATGTTGTTAAAATGAAAATCTTGTTTAGTACTTCTCATTTTAAACACTTCAGCTATTTTTTCCCCTTCTTTTCTGTGACTTTAATAAAAGGTTAAAGGGATTTCTAATGGTGTGTTTGCCATGGTCCGAAGCAGGCTGAGGTCTTTGTATACCAAAGCCGAGACCTCGTTTAACACTGTTTATTATTGGTCAATGACAGAATTATGTTAACACCTTTGGCCCATGTATTCCCTCTAAAGTAAAACAACAGTTCCCAGTACAATGCTATGACTGAAAGGGCTAATGTGATCCTTGGATGTATAAAAAGGGGAATATTGAGTAGGAGTAGGAGGTAACTTTACCTCTATATTTGGCACTGGTACGACTGCTGCTGGAATACTGTGTCCAGATGTTGATAAATTGGAGAGGGCTCAGAGGAGAGCTGGGAGAAGGTTTAAAGGATTAGAAAACATGCCTTATAGTGGCAGATTCAAGGAGCGCAATCTGTTTATTCTAACAGGAGGTGAAGAGGTGTCTTGATCACCAACTTCAAGAACCTACCTGGGGAACAGACATTTGATAATAGACCTGTAACAGGGCAATCTGCCTTTTTAAGGGGTGGGGAGGAGGAGGAGGGAGCCACCAGCCTTGTTTTAGAGAGAAGCCCAGCACGTAGGTGCTGGGAATCATCAGACCCAGCTGGACAGCATCAAGTGACTGTTTTGGATGATTCTCAGCTAAGGAATGTAAGTAAAGACCCCAAGTTCCTGAGAGTGCCTAGGACCAGAAGAGGGCTGGGAGCACATTCTCCTGTGGCTGCAGAAGTTGGCTATGAGAAGGCAGGTAGGCCTCGAAGACTCCGTTAGATTGGAAAAGATCTAGACCATTAAGCTGCAGGAGTACAGAGACCCCCCCAAAAACTAGGCTGGGAACAGGGCTGTTACTTAGTGGTGTTGTTCCACATTTCATGTGTGTGTTGTGGTAAATAAACAGGGCTCTGAGATAAGGGTTACAAACTGAACTGGGCATGGCCATTTGTTTTTCCCAAACTGGTGATCATGTTCACCAGACTACAAGAGGGCCCTTTGATTTAGTAGACAAAGGTAGAACAAGATCCAATTGCTGGAAGTTGAAGCTAGACAAATTCAAATGTGAAATAAGGTGCATTTTTTTTTAAACAGAGAAGGTAATTAACCATTGGAACAATTTACCAAGGATTGTGGTGGATTCTCTACAACTGAAATTCTTTAAGTCAAGATTTGATGTTTTGCTAAAAGATATGCTTTAGTTCAACCACATGTATTTTACCTGAAGCAGTGATTAATTCAGGGAAGTCCTAAGGCCTGTATTATGCTGATCAGACTCAATTATCACAATGGTCCCTTCTGGTCTTAAAATCAATGAAAGCTGCTTTAGGACTTGAGGTTGGGATTCAGATTTGACAGCACCAGAACCTTGTAATATGTTCTCATGAGATTTCTGCCACAGATGGTGGAAGGATTGTGAGGTCAACTGATGTTTGTAAAATGCACAGTAATCTCACAAGAACGGCTATTCTCATGAAGGTTCTGCCATTTGGGGGAAGAAGTTTTGCAGAAACAAGAGAGATTTCATCTGCATCTGAACCTGGAAATAGTAGAGCCAGCTGGGAAACTGTTTTCCTGTCCCATGAAAGTTTTCAAGATTTCAAAAAATTGTCCTGCCCAGATCAGGACAAAAAGTCCAAATCTCAAAACATTTGGATAACTGAAAATCTGGGGAGGCCGGGGGATGGGTTGTTGGGAATGCTTGGGATCAATTACAACATTTCATTTAGATTTTGACCTCTTTTTTATGATTTAACTTAAATTTTGAAATGAAAAGTCATTTTGAACTGAGAAAACATACCGTTTCCTATAGAAAATGTCAAAATGGGATGTTTTGGCAATTTTGAAACTTTTTAAAAACAGTTTTTAAATGGGACATTTGTTGAAAGTGACCCTTTCCTATGAAAAATTACAGTTTCAATGACTTGGTATTTTGTCAAAAAAAATTCCATTTCCGAAACAGTCCTAGAAAATAGGTCTCCTGGCTTTGAGTCAGACCCAACACTATCAAGGCAGGTTTAGGTCCAATTATTGAAATCTGAACTCCTCTAAAATTCAAAGTAATTTAGATTCCATTTCCAGTCTTAATTGTATCAGTCTAAATGAAATTCTGAATAATAAAAGTGTTAACATTAAAGCCTGTGTGACTTCATGCCAAACATCATTAAAAACAAAGAGGCCAAGTCCCCTACCCCAAGCAATATTGTCAATGGATCGTGTCATTAAAAATCTTAGTAGTATACATAAGTGGGACGTGATCAGCACTGCCTAACAGGTAACATTAAACTGTGGCTCTCCAGGCATGTTTGGACAATTATTAACAGCAAAATGAGTTTGAGAAGCATTAGCTTAGTGTCTGCTCATTACTCCTGCTGCATTCTGTACTTCACGGAGTGTGGAGAATGTTTTGTTCTAAAAGCATCACTGTGCTCCCAGCCAATAACCCTTGCAATGCTATATTACCCTATAAAAATAATTAATATTTTAGGGTCTTGTAGTACCATCTTCACAGACACAGCAGTGGCATATGGTAACTTATTATTATTCAAACTACATTGGATATTGTTAATCTTTCCTTAGGCAAAAGAGGAACCTAATTGTGATACTTAGTGATAATTTCTCTATGAATAAAGAGTAATAGATAATTCATGATCTACAATATTTGGACACTGATTTACTCTCTGCTTGATGCACTAAATGCATTCTAGGTGATAGAGGTTATACATGTAGCTTTTCTATTGTTCAGTCAGAAATTGAACTAGACTTGTAATCATGGCCTGAATTTCTGCTTATGGTATTATATGTTTTTATTCGTATTGCTTGGCTTGATGGACCTGCATTTTTTGTGAGGACTGCTCAATATTATTTGTACCTTGCAATAGTAAAATGAAAAATCAATCATTTTCTTTAGTTCCGTATTTGAAAGAGCATACAAAATGCTATTTTCTGCTCTGAAATGAAAATGTCATTATGGCTAGACGTGGTCTAAAAGCAATTCTGATGCTGGCAGCAGTGCTTGGATGAGTAGGATGCTATAACTTCACATGGCCTATTTTGAGGGGAAGCATTATGCTCTATAGTAGTGCTGCAAACAAAGAACACTTAGGTTTTCAGAATAAAGCTATCATTATAAGGATCAAACTCTTTTTAATCACTCAAACAAAGCACTGTAGTAGCTCAGGCTTTATTGTTTGGGAGTTTATATCTTTGGGGTTGCCTTCTTGCATGCAGCTGTATACACAGATGTTGGTCTATCTCTCCTGTACTCTCAAAGAGCTAAAGGGGACTTAACAGAAGTTGTGTAGTGTAGCTGAAGACTGTAGAATATGTGCAACCAAATTTCAAATCAACTACTTTAAAATGTAGGCGTACAGTACATAATGAGTTCTTTAGGACACGATAATTTCTGTCTTTTCGATTTCACACAGTTATTTAAACTATTGAAAAAGATTCATTTTTAAACATTTTATTTCATACACGTATGTCAATAATTTGAAAAATTTGCCAGTATGAATAATTTAGACCTCTAACACATTTCATAAATGTTTCCAAGCTTAACACTACCATTCAAAATCATAGGATGAAATAAATTTAAATACATACTAGTCATCAGATTTTCAAAACAGACACAATGTCATTCAACACAACTTTGACATTTTATTGGGCTCTTGAAAATGCTAGTTCTGTCATAGAAAATGAAAGGTTATTGCCTACGGAAGAACAAATAACGTCAAATGTAAATTACCTGATGCTGACTCAGTAAATACACAACAGATAGCTTCAAGTGAAAATATATTCCCAAATGTTATACTTCCTAATGTTGTTACACGAGAAAAAAAATCTTTACAATGGCAAACATTTAAATAAGAGACAGTTCAGTTATGAGTTATAATTTAGGGCCAAATCCTGGTCCTACTTGAGTCAAAGACAAATCTCCCATTGGCATTAATGAGACCTTATATCCACTCATTACATTAATCCCTTTTATTTACGCATGTGTCTTTTTTTTTTATTATATTCTTTAAAACAACCCTCAAAGTTCCTATTATGAAAACATACTTTTGGAATTTGCTTGTCTCCCCCACCCCCATATTATTATACATGGCTCTGTGAGATACAAAAAAAAAAAAAAAAAGACCTATAATTTATGTAACAACAACACAATTACTACTACTGCTAGCCATTTGCAATTAATGGGCTCACTGTATTTCATAAGAAAAAAATGCACACTCGATATTATGACAGCGGCCTCTGGACTGTGCACAATACATACGCACACACATTGTCCATGCCTAGAACAATTATTAATCTAGATTGTATGTTCCTAAGGGCTGGCATCATCTTTCTGTTGTGTTTTCATAGCACTTGCCACAATGGAATCCTGCTCCAAGATTGAGGCTCTTAGGCTACAATACTTCGATAATACAAATAATACTCAAAGCCACCCCTGGAGATCCATAGAGATGGTTATTTAACATATCATGCCCACAAGTTACCTGTAATATAACACTTCAGAATTTGTACGTTTACATGTTGGAATGTGTGCAAATGTGCCTGTCTGCTCTTGTGTGTGTGCACCTGTGTGAACATACGCATCATTACTCACACTGGAGAAACCCTGTCATCAGAGCAATGTGTAGCCATCTGAGAAAAACACCTAACGTAGCAGGGTGACCTCAGTCATTTTATATTTCTGTAGGCCTTAGGAGCATTCATCCTAGAGTGCTTGGGATCAAAGATTGTTCCATGGTGATGAGCATTAGTGATACACACAGAAAAACATGTTTTGGAGGGGTCAGAATAAAAGACTGCATAAGCCCAAGCACATTTTCTTTGGTTATCAAGATTTTAAGGGAGACAGGGTTATTTATTCCCCTGCCTTTCATCTTCTCTGCATCTCCAAGAAGCATTTACAATGTCCTATTTTTATCATATTTTTTTTAAATAAGAGAATGTCTTTCTAGAGTCACTGCTGCCAGGCTGTCTCATCCACGATTGCGCTCAATTGTTGGATCTTCCAAAGGCAGGTCTTCCTCTCCCTGACGGAGTAAGAGGGCAGCATCTGGCACAATCATTTCAGCACAAGATAGCAATTGGATAGACAAGTCAACTGCAGAAGTTGCATCAATAAGAGGCAAACGATACTTAAAGAAATCCTAACTTGTTTAGTGCCCTGTGAGCTGGGCTGGTTGTTTTCAGATCAGAGATGTGCATTGCAATCTGAGGTGCTTCTGACTCAGGGGTGCTCCAGACTATGGAAGGTAGAGAGTAGCCAGCCCAGTAAGAGTTGTTCAACTTACTAGGACAGCACAGCAGACTTGGTGGGAGAGCCATAAAGGAATGACAGGGGAAGGCTTTGGAAGCAAAAGGTGTCAGACAAGGTTGGGTGGAAGGGAAAAAAGAGGAGTGGGATGGGGGGATGATGGTGTTGGGTTCAGACATGGAAAAGAGATTGAAACTTGGAGGATGGGGAAATTTACCCACCCAGTATTAAGTAGATTTCATGAAATATTATCAAAAGCAAACATGTTAAATGAGTTACCCCTATGAGCTCTTTGAGTCCCACAGGTCTATAGTAATATATTCCTAGCATGCTGTTAGTCGTCTTTCTAGTGAGTAGATTGTATTCTCACAATCACATTCACTAATGTCACAGGTGAACTCTGACACTCTTTATTATTCTCCATTTCAGGTGAAGAAAGAACAAGAGTCTTGTCTTCTTTCACATACTAAAAATACAGTAAACCAGAAAATTGTCAAGTTGGTCCATGGTAGTTTCATATTATACATCACTAAAATCAGTCTTCGTTTAACTTTTAGTAAGACAAATGGGATCACCATCCATTTTAGCCATAGAGTATAACAGCAGAATGAGTGAAGATGAGGGGTAAGATGGTGAAACAACTGTAATAGATCAAACATATGGTCTAATTTGAAGATATGAATTACTATGCAATGCACATGAGTGTGATTAAACTGTAAAAAGATTTATTTAAAAATACAACTTCCAGTTATGTGCTACTCAAAGATTTCATCTTTAAGGGAGTTGAGTTTTAATGTGATATAGGAAAACTTTTGGCAGTTCACTCAAGCCTTCCTCAGTCTTTAGCAGAAAAAGACAATATGCTGCTGCTTAGCACCATTCATTAAAACTCCAGGTTCTGAATCCATAGAAAATCATTATTTTTCCACCCCGGTCCTATTTTCAAATTATAAACTAAAATTAATAAGGGTATTTTAGGTCACAGACAACAGTCATCCGGGTTTCATGAGAAATGTTGCCTCGCTATTTTGATTACTTTAAAAGATTTGTTGCCTTAAGATACATTTTTTTCTTGTTAGATAAAACCTGTAGTGGATTATTTTGCCTACAGGCAATTTTCATTATTTCAATAACTTGGCTGATTGTTTAGTTAAAATTTTAGGTAAGTTTCCTGAGAAATTATTTAAGTTGTTGATAACTACAATTATTTTCTTAGTTGCAAATTGGAGATTTCTTTGGTTTCCATGTGGCCTCCATTTTTGCAATTAGATTACTTATCTTTTTAAAGTCCATTATATCCATTATTTTTACCTTAAAGCAGGGTTTTCCTCTGAAATCTGCCTTGCAGATCTGTATTGCATGTTCTGTATTTGTTCCTCATCTGGAAATCGCATTATCAGTTGGATTTCTATAGAACGAATGTACCATATACAACTATGTCCCACAATGCAGAATGAAGAGAATACTTTAATTTTATATTTTGGATTGTTAATGCCTATAAGACTCATACCTCTTCCTTTGACGTTTCTGTAATCTTTTAGAATAGAAGCTGTGTGATTTTCATTATTGATGGTCCATGTACTTTAAATAAGTAGCTGTAAAACTGTACTGTGTGCAACTTGGCATGTACATGCTACTGCTGTACACACTAACAAAAACTCCTAGCAAGAAATTTTAGATAACTAGGGACTGATGCAGCTATTCAGTAGGCTGAGTGACAAATTGAGGTCACTCAAAAGGAGTTGATCTGATCAAGGTTAAAAGAAAATCTAAAATGCAATTTAGATGCATACTGCAATCTACAGTCGTTTTTAAAAGCCTTGGGCCAGCACACAGCTTTTACTTACCACAGTAGTGCCAACCTGAGGGACATAAGTGCTTCCAGTTTTTTTAATGCTGAGATGATTTCCTCCCCACACAGCGGCTTTAATAGTGTCCAAACAGTGCACTGCCTAGCCTTACTTTAGACTCTCAGGGGCTAGGTCTCTTCTCACATCAGTTTCACACTTGTGTAACTCCACGGACTTCAGCGAAGCTACGGTACTCCTGATTCTCAGAGTCAGACCCTTGATGCACCATTTGTTTGTCAAATGTTTCTATAATTAAACAAACAGGGGAGAATGTGTCCTGGACACAAATTTGCATACAACGAAAGCTTCAAAGGCTCCCCACTGCAATTGCCTGCATGGCTTGATCTCCATTCCTCACTGTGAGAAATCTTGTGTGGTATGAGGAAGATATGAAAATTGACCTGCTGCTAATGTTGTGGTAATAAATCTGGTACCTAGATTAGAGTTTTCTTTTACTATGTCTATAGCATCATATTCTGACATTCCCCAGGGTACAGTCTGAACTGTTGAACAGCGGTGTCCCCATAACTCTCTAGCCTGGGGTGCCTTTTACACTCCTTTGCTGCCAAAGCAACCACACCGAGCCTGCCCACATACAGCCACTAGCATGAAAAATTACTCCCAGCTATGTTACATGAATGCTCTCCCAGCCATTCATGAATTTCATACTGGGTGACACTCAAATATTCTTCAGGTCTTTAGGCACCTTTAAATACCTTTAAAAATCTGGCTGCTGATCTGCAAAATGCAATTACGATACTTACCATCCTTTAGAAGAGGCTTTGAGGTCTATGAATTAAAATAGGTATAGGAGAGCTAAGAAAAGTTACTATGTAGCAGTATCTGAAATCACTATAGGTTTTTTCTCTGTATCTAGAAGACATAATTGTATGATCACTCTGTGGAATCTGTTGGCAAGGGGGAACTACTTAACGGCAATCCCTGTTGACTACAAGCCCTTTGGGGATACAGATTTTCTCCCCTACATGGTTCTGTGCAGCACTAAGAATGCTGACAGCACCCAACCAATAATGATCCATTTTAAAGAGGAACTGCAGCTCTCAATGTTCTTTTTTCTGTGTGTGACAGGGATTTTGTGAGCAATTTTGGGGGAGCCCTTAAAAATGGCAGCTGTTTAAATGCTTGGAGATTCTTCTAACCCTAAAGTAGAAATACAGTTCTCTCTACTGGAAAAGCAGGGTGCTGATTACTGTACATATCGTCTGCCATGTGATTGGAAAAGGGGTCCAAGCAAGTTTATGCCCTGTCTGTCGTTGTAACCCACACACCTCCTGGGTGTGGGGCTCTGTCCCATCTAGTGGCACCAAGACCACTTAGTGAGAGAGATTAATGAGTCTAGTCTATAGCCTTAGCTAAGAGCCATATGGCTTAAGACTCATGCATTTAGCACTAGAGGTCCCAGGTTCTATACCACCCGCCGGCAACCAAGCTCTGTCAGTGTTACATAATGACCTTATCAAACCACATCCAGGGCCGTCTTTAGGCCGATTCAACCAATTCCCCTAAATCGGGCCCCGTCCCTAAGAGGGCCCCGCGCCCAAGCCCCAGTACAGCGTACTGGCAAGAGCTGGTGCGCTCTACCGAGGTGGCCCGGCTTCCCCAGGGGGCAATTTAAAGGGCCTGGGGCTCCCAGCAGGGGCTGGAGCCCCAGGCCCTTTAAATTGCTACCAGAGCTCCACTGCTGGAGCCCTGGGGTAGGGCTGCGTGGCTCTGGGGGCTATTTCAAAAGTCCAGGGCTCCCGTTGCTTCTATCACCCTGGCCCTTTAAATAGCCGCTGGAGCCCCGCCGCTTCCCCAGGGCTCCCGCAGCTATTTAAAGGGCCGGGGCGGTAGAACCAGGGGAGCCCCGGGCCCTTTAAATAGCCCCCGAACCCCAGGCTGCTGCTGCTACCCCGGTGGGGGAGGGAGGAGGAGGAGGGGGCACTCACCGTACAGGGTGGGCTGTACCCCCTGTACCTGCACCCCCTGCCCGCACCAGCCCCGCACCCCCTGCCCGCAGCCAGCCTGTCTCCAGCCAGCCCCGCCGCACCCCGTGCCCTTCCCGCACCAGCCCTGCACCCCCTGTCCTGCCCGCACCAGCCCTGCACCCCCTGTCCTGCCCACACCAGCCCCGCACCCCCTGCCCTCAGCCAACCCCTGCCGCACCCCCCTGCGGCCCTGCCTGAAGCCAGCCAGCCCACCTCACACCCCCCTGTCTCCAGCCAGCCCCGCACCCCTTGCTCTGCCTGCAGCCAGATCCTACCTCCAGTCAGCCCCTGCCCTGCCTCCAGCCAGCCCCATGTCCACTGGTGCCCTGCAGTTCCCAGGGCAGTAACCCTGCACACCTGCTTCAATGAGGGGGGCAGGGAACAGCTGGGACCCACACATGTGCACACACCCCCAGGGAGTGGTGGGGACCCACACATGAAACGGAGCTCATTTCTAGTTCAGGCCCATCTTTTTAAAAAAGAACTTTAGGTAGGGTTAACATACATCCGTATTTTCCCGGACATGTCAGGCTTTTTGGTTTTTAAATCGCCATCCGGATTTAAAAATTTCTCCTGAGAAAATACGGACGTATGGTAACCCTATTGGTACAAAAAATACATACTGTGGCATATCCCTTAAATCAGAACTTTTTATAGGGAAACGGTTGCTAAGAAATGAAAGGCTTTTTTTTACGTTTTTTTTTTTAAATCATCCCTGCCGAGGTCCCGCCGAAAATGTTCGAATTGGGCCCCGCACTTCCTAAAGCCGGCCCTGACCACATCTGTAGCAATAATAATCACAAAAGGACTTTTAAAGCTACTTAAAGAACACAGGAATAAAAGGCGAAGTGCTGTATACTAAAAGTGCAGCAGTAGACATAGCGTTATACTCTTCCCATGTAAATTATTGAGAGTTATGCACATGTATCAATAAACTCAGTAGTGTGCTTACATCATATTCTGTTCTCATACCTCACAGATCCCCAGCTCAATAACAAATAAGATCACACAATCATTATTGCTTTCACATAGAACTTCTTAGAGCCTGATAACCACAGAGAATTGTATCTTCTATAGGGTAGGAGCAAAAAAGTTCTCCACAGGCTAGGGTGGTTTACATACATAAATCAGAAAACCCACACAATTTTATACCTTCTCAAAAACAGGACACATAGGCATTGTAGGGACAGCACTGTGCAAAATACTATCGTATGCTCATTTTTTTTTCCACTTCTTGCTTACAGAGCTATATTTCTGATACAATTTGGACACCACTGTGCTGATGGGTACAACATAAAAACCTAGCTAGACAGAAAACAAAATTTACAAATGGTGGTATTATGTACTTTACTAACACAAGGGAACCTTTTATGCCAACTATTCAATAATACATTTGGTACTAAGGAATACTGAAATGTTACCAATCACAAAGAACATAGAAAATATTGTTAAGGGGCCCCGAGAGAGGATGCTGTACTTTGTCATGTTTACTCTGTGGTAGCAAACCTGATTTGAGGCTAATTAAGGCTTTCCCACATTGAGCTTTCAATGTCTGTGAACAAGTTCTCAGTTTATGGAGAAAGTTTGTGTGATTCATCTTGCATAAGGACCCCTAGCAGCTTGTGTAGAGCAGCATTGTGGTCCGAGGGGGAAACGGTGAAGCCAATCAAATCCGAAATCAGGTGTTTGGCAGGGAAGGTGCACCCATAGGAGGGCAGGGAAGGTGCACCCATAGGAGGGAAGGCAGAGGGAAGGTGAAATGGCCACTGCAAGTTTGTGGGAAGATGGTAGCCTAGTGGTGGGGAGGGATAGCCCAGTGGTTTGAGCATTGACCTGCTAAACCCAGGGTTGTGAATTCAATCCTTGAGGGAGCCATTTGGAGCAAAAATCTGTCTGGGGATTGGTCCCCCTTTGAGCAGAGGGTTGAACTAGATGACCTCCTGAGGTCCCTTCCAACCCTGATATTCTATGATAGTGATACTTACCATGGAATCATTCTGAAGTTCCAGCCTCAGGAAGCAGAGAGGCCTTCGGAAAAGGTATTAGTCAAGATTAGGTGAGAGGAAGAATCTTATCTCCACTCCCCGCCTCACACCAGCTGTCCAGAAACATTGAAATTTCTATCAAAGGGATAAAACAAAGGAAATTCTGAGTGAGAAAGCTTTAATTCAGCTGCATTGTGCCTGGGCTTTTTTGCACAGATGGTCTCAGAATACAAGGAAATATTTCATACACTTTGCATATTTGAAACAATACTTGCTCTAAAGATTACCAGTGAGGCGACTGAGTAACTGAACTTCATCACAATATTCTTTTTGGCTTCTTTCCTGTTGTTGCAGGTGATTACATAGTCATGACTATATACTTCGATTTAAGTAGAAGAATGGGATACTTCACTATTCAAACATACATACCCTGCATCTTAACAGTTGTGTTATCCTGGGTATCATTCTGGATTAAAAAAGATGCTACACCAGCAAGAACAGCACTAGGTAAGGTCTTAATTCTTTCTGTTCTATCACTGTGTTGAATATTAACAAATATCCTGCTTTACCATTTGAAAATTTCATCTCCTTTCCAATTAGGAGACCAATGTCTCTGGGCATTAGATATGTACTGTACATCGTCACAGCCAGCTCCTACAGGCCTAAAAGCCAGTTGTGACAAGGGAATTTGGTATTTGAGTTTTAAAGGGACAATTAAAAATAAATGACTCTGCCACCTGTTTTGTTTGCATAATAGCTCAGAATAAATGATTGCTTCGCTAATCCTTCTGTGGTTTCTCTAGTAGGATTTTTGAATGATAGGCACAGTAGACTGCTTCCTTCCTTCCATCCTTAAGCTGCTGTTCCTTATGTTATATTTATAGACAGACAAATGTTGATGGATAAGAAGAAATTTGTCCAAAATGATGATGCTTGAGTGCCTAGAGCTAGGTACATAAATAAGAGTCCTGTTTTTCAGAGGTGCTGGCAGCTCTCCAACACCTCTGAAAATCAGGTCACTTATATAAGTGGCAAAGTGTGGATTTAGGAGCTTAAATGTAGGCTATGTTAAAAATAATTGGGCAGAATTTTCAAAGTCTAACACAAAAACTTCAGGCTGTGCAAGTATCAGGAACACAGGGGCGGGGTTATAATAGGAGATTAACTATGTACACATTAAAACAGAAGGAAAGACATTGGGGCTGGTATGCCTGAGCCCTGGTCAGTGCACCATCCCAGGAATAGAACATGGGAAATTTTGCCTCAAGGAAGCATAATCTTTCCAAGAGCTGCTCTGCACCCAGTGGGATACTCACTTTGCACAACTCTTATGCTGACACAAATAGCCTGTCCCTTTAGAGAAAATACCAGGGGTGGGGGATGGCAGATGGAGGGGGATCAGGGCTGTAGTCTCACTACCCCCTTTTGGCTGAGTAGTTCCCTAGGAATGAACAGGGACTGCTGTTGCGGGGGGCAGGTGGGGAGGGCCCCCTATAACGGGGGAGGTCTTTTTCACAAAGCTTTCTGACCCTCCTAGCAGCTATGCACAGGTCATCACCATCTGCCCCTTTTCTATATAGGAAAAATTCTTTTAAAATGACTTATTGAACCGAAAATGATCACGAGTCCTTATCTAAACCTGTTTCTGCAAGCTAGCTTACTAAGATCACACTGGGGAGCTAGACTCTTAGAGGAATTCCCCATTCTCACGAGTTTGTTCTCTCACAAAGTCACAAGAGGAAGCCATTTAGTTCAAGACTGCAATGTTTATTGGCTGTTCAGAGTGCCTCAGTCTAGCATTATCATTTTTTCCAGCAAATGAGTGAATCAGGGCAGCCACCCACCTCCTGAGTGATGTAGCTTCCAGCTCAGAACACAGAGCTCTGGAGGCAATAAAGATGAAAATTTCAAACGTGCTTAAGGGATTTAGGAGCTTATATCTCACCAGAAGGCTTTGGACTCCTAAATACCTTAACCACATTTGAAAATTTTAGCAGAGTCCGTAACTCAGTGAGGCATGTTGCTGTGCAGCCATTTATTAAGGTTTGTCAGCACCTGGCCTGAAACATTCTGCATCACATAAATGAGCAAAACTAACATCTTAAAATGATGGTCCAGCTCATCACGATGAATGACAGCAGAAATATGTTACTAAAAATATGTTTTAAGTATAGGCTTTCCACTAGCTACCACTTTGTTTCAGCAATGAATCCAAACATCAGCGGTTCCTGCTGTAAGTACACAGCCCATCTTGCTACAGGGTTAAATGAGCCTTTATTCTTAGTGAATGACAGGGGACATCTCTTCAAGTCATAGATGGTTCATTATGATGGAGGTATGCAACAGGAGCAGTAACGGGAAGAGACTTGGGAGAACTTGCAATAAGACTGCTGAGAGCATACATTAGTTAATTAAAAACAAATAATGCAACACTAAAAAATTACTTCCCATGAGGTCAACACAAAATCATAAATGTCCCAATTCCACTCCAGAAATTCACAAACCTTAGCAACCCTTTTGACAAGTGTGTTCTGATTTTCTGCTTGGGTGTAACACTCCAAATCCTGCTGAGTGTTGCATTGGTAAGCTTTGAATTGAACAGCTATATACTATAAATGTCCTTCAGAATTCCAGATATGCATAATTTGAACCCCATTTTCCAGAAACAAAAGACTGGAGGCCTGATTCTTATTTACAGTATTGTGTCTCTACATTGCTACTCTAGCAGTAGAAAGGGGCTTTAAAATTTTAAGGCCATTTTCAACTGCCAATGGGGTATAAGGAGGCCTTACTGTAAATGAGAATCAGGCCTTATGGTACTAATGCAATTCTCTTAAATTAGCTGTATCAATAGAGACACGGAAAGATTAACCACAGTGTGTCAATAAACGTGTGAGACAATATTGTGTACTGAAGAATCACAAATCACCCATCTGGATTATGTTTCACAATGCCTGATTTTCATTAAAAACAACAAACCAGGAGAAAAAAAAAGTGTCAAGTGCTTTCTCTTACTAGAAATAGCTTGCTTGTGCGCTATCTCTCAGAAAGCTCATGTACTTATACTGCATAGGTCCATTTCCAAACTAATTAGACAAGAGTGAAGGTTAGAATTTTAGTCACACCAATGTATTGTCTTGAATGTTCCTGAAGACCTCTATCCAGTAGGAACAAGACATTCTGATAGCAATGGGTGAGTGTCAAATTAGAAACTAAGCTAAAGTTTTCCAAGCAGTCTAGATCTAGATGAATTAGGTGCCCAACTCTTTTTGGTTAGATAGAGTTCAGAGAAGTCCATGTGGATATAATTCTGAGACATAACTAAACCTTTAGTTACTGGTCTAAAAATATAAATTACATCAAGCAACTAGAAAGTAATGCATAGGTGGGACGTATGTCCTTGTGCCCCATCAGAGCCCAAATGTCTCCCAATGGTCAGTTTACTGTAAATCTTCAGAATAGCCACATTAGTGCTCTTTATTTGCTTTAGTGCACTTACATAATTTGAACAAGAAATCTGTCTGAATTGAAAAGTAGCATACATTGTACCCGCTTCTAAAAATAGTACAGTGTGCATTTGTGTGTAACACAGCTAACGGCTACTCACTGAAATCATCCTGGGTTTTCTAGATCATTAATGCTAATCAGTCAAAATGATTTATAGACTTGGGGAAGGGGGCAAATTTGCCCCTGATGTAACTTCATTAACTTAAATGGCGTTACATCAGGGAAAAAATTTCACTCCCTGAAATTAATGAGTAATGTGCTGAGCTATTGGCAACTGCTCTGGGTTGTATGAAATAAAGGCTTTACCCCCCTTCTGCACAGCTATCAGTAATGAGCTAGATATATACTGAAATATACTGAAATAATGAAATAAGGGATATTTAGTTCTGAGAGGACAATAGAACTGTAGTAATAATCCCTATTGTGGCACGGCACATACACAAACACTAGCACCTGAATATGAAGATCTCAAAGCGTTTCTTTTTTAAAAGATGGGTGTCATTTTCCCCTGCTTTACAAACCAAGGGATGAGGAACAGAGAGATGAAGTTACCCTCAGATCACACTGAGTCAGTGTCAGAGATAGGCAGATAACGCACGAGTCCTGACTGCCAGTTATGTGTTCTAACCACTAGACTATGCTGCCTCCTTGTGTAAATGCCTCAATCTACAGGGCTGGAATTGCTTTCTAATATTTGTACTTCTCATTAACTATGAAAATTACCTTCTTCCAAAGCTACCAATCTAGATATGTTGACAGGTGTTTAAAGAGAAGAAAAATTACACTGGGTAAACTATGGGGGTGTTTTTTATTGAAATTCAGAGGGTTTAATTTAACTGAAGTTTTCAGCAAACTGCCTTCTTCTGATATACTGTATCTATATACATATATAGGTAGGGTGTTAGCGCATTCCATTATCTGATACTATTATGGTTATGTTACCATATCGCATCTGAAATTGCCCTACGATGGCACTTAATAAAAACTCACATCACTTTCCTTTCACTTCCATCCTTCAGTCACTTACATTTTGAAAATGAATTTAGTGTTCATGAAAGTTGCCAAGATTGGAAGACGGAGAAACTGAAATTCTTACCTACAAACTAGCTACAGCTTGGGCAACAATCTTCCCCATGCTGCCCCCTCAACGTGCCATTATTCTTGCCTGGCAGAAGATACCCTTAGATGTAAGAGGGCAATTGAGCCTCTCTAACCATGTAATCCATGAGTCCTCTGAGACTGCCAGATTCAGACCACTAATTTTCTTTGCATAGTGAAGTCCTGTAAGCAGCTATCAGATGGTAAAATATTAATGTAAGTATTGATCATGATTAAATTCATACCAGTGACCTAAAGGTAAAACATTGTTCACCCATTCTGAATCCCCTGAGCTATCTTAGTTTGCTGGAAAGTCTTATTTGATTTATAAAATAGTAAATTTAGTATTGATGTCACTGACAGAAAATAAATTTAAACACATACACTTCTCTGACTGAGGGCATTAACGCCAGCTGTGACATGAAGCTGCGGAAATGAGATCAGGATGACTGATAGTAATTTCAGATCTTTGGTAGGTCTTAAAAAACTGACAGACAGTTCTGGAGCATTGCAAATTTTAGAACAGGGTGGAAGGCTCTTCCCACAATAAGAGGTCTATCATAGAACCTCCTGGACATCATCCACCAAAATGATCTCACACAGAGTAGCAGTGAGGCCAGGGTAAAGAATCTAGATACTATTTTGGGGAAAAAATAGGTGTTGGTTCTTATTGATGTATATGGCATCTAGATATACGCTCGATGTATAGTGTTTTTTGCTTTTTGTTCCATTCCTGCTCACTATGTGATACTATAAAACAGATTTTAATGTTTAAAAACAGTGTTTCTATTGCTTATACACAATGGACTAAATTTTTATTACTTCAAAAATAGCTTTCAGTGCTTGTTTATTGTATTTGTTCTCAGGGTAGCCCCTCCCACCATTCACATCACCCTGGTTACACTCTATTTTTAGTGTGCTAGCTCAATCAGAGCTCACTCAGGTATGTCTCCGAAAGCTGGAATGTACACCTGCCAGCTCCAGTGCAGACATACCCTAGGCAATGGCATCTTATTTGCATAAAGCCTGAATTTTTGAGCTCCAAATGTGGTTGGGGAGCCCCAATCCAGCCCCAAGCCAGGGTGAAGAGATGCTACACACTTTCCCCTGTGTCTGCCCTTTCAAATGCCACTGTATCTGCAACTCTGGCCCAGCTCCTGCCCATTCCTACTGTGGTCTTCTGTCTAACTAGGTTCTGATCCTAGCACCCATCACTGTAGTATCCAAGTGTGATACTGCATGGAGTTGCAACATCTATCTTTGGGGTCCATAGTTTTAAATGAATGGTTTATGTATAATTGTGTTCGACTCCATGGGGGACGGCTACCACGACTCCTCCAGGAACTTAAAACAGTGGGCGGTAATTAAGGCAAATCAGCCAGCTTATAAACCTCCCTCCCAGAGAAGTCCCCCTCCCGGGGGAAAGGGGGAGGCTCACATATACTGGTTCAAACTGGATTCTCCAGAGAACAACAGAGAAAGGAAGGACTTGTGGATAAATATCCTGAGTTTAAACTGACTCGGGGCCTTCTTTCTGGGTGACCTCTGGTAGGCTTTTATCATGCATATAGAAAAGTTTATTGTTTTTATATGTTTTCTCTGTAATGCTTTTACCTTAAGAATAAACGTGCTCGCTTAGAAGAAGCTGTGTGGTGACTTGTATCTGCTGGCAATACACTAGTCATAGCCCTTGGAGAGAAAGCAAAGGCAGACTGGTTTGCTAAGGATATTGCAGTGTAGTTCAGGGAGCAGTGCAGACTTAAAACATGTTGTCAGGAGGGAGGGAGACACAAGTCTCCGCCCTGGAGAGGTGATGTCTGGGAGCCCTTGAGGGACCATGGACAGGGAATACAGGTGCAGTTACTCTGAATCTATGACAAAGTACCCTCCAAGACTAAGAACAAAAATCTCTGTCTTCTTTTTCAGGAAGTGGAGTTTAGGATTTTTGTTTTTGTTTTTTGTTTTTATAAAATAAAAGATCGAGTGAGCAGTGGGAGTGTAAAAGTGTTGTTGTCAGAACATTCAGTCAAAGAGATGGGTTTTGCATGGAGGTTGTGAATGGGGCCAGGTTCTTAGTCACTTTCAGTTCATTTAGCTGAGGAGTTTCATAGTCTGGATCAGGGGTCGGCAACCTCTGGCATGCGGCTCACCAGGATAAGCACCCTGAGGGGCTGGACCAGTTTGTTTACCTGCCACCTCCACAGGCTCGGCCAATCGCGGCTCCCACTGGCCACGGTTCCCTGCTCCGGGCCAATGGGGGCAGCAGGAAGCTGCAGCCAGCACATCCCTCGGCCCGCGCCTCTTCCCGCAGCCCCCATTGGCCTGGAGCAGCGAACTGCGGCCAGTGGGAGCTGCGATCGGCCGAACCTGCGGAGGCGGCAGGTAAACAAACTGGTCCGGCCCGCCAGAGTGCTTACCCTGGCGAGCCGCGTGCCAGAGGTTGCCGACGCCTGGTCTGGGTGAAGCTCCCAGGGTCCCAAGTTGCCCCTTTTGTCTGTAATTTCATTGTGCCTGTGGAACATACCGATCATTGGAGGCTGTGATGAGAGAGAGAGAGAGTCTCCCTGTTAGCGAAGAACAACTCTGTGAATCAAGACAGAGACTATGAACTGGCTGTGAGTTCATGGGGGAATCAGTACAAAGCTCTGCTATGATGGGTTGCTGAGCAGGGACGTCGTTGTGTTCTAAACTAGCAGCAGCTTTTTCAGGATATTGGACTTCCTACCTTGATACAGAGAATCATAGTAGTTGAGCCATAGTAGTTGAATTACAGGTGCATAGATTACCGTGGCCACATCTGTCTCTGATGGGATCAGGCATGACCTTCTAGAAGTGGAAGCTTTTTGCCTCCATGATTATTTGGGTATCTAGGTATCTCCAAGGCCTGAGAACCAATGCCTTCAGAGGCTGTTATGGAAGAGAAAAATTCTTCAGAGCACTCCCTTCTTTCCATCAGCATCACCTCAGGCTTGTCTGGGTTCAGCTTCAGCAAAGTGTTCTTTATCCTGATGCTGATGTCAGAGGCACATTTTAGACCCCTGACAGATAGCATTATTTACCCTTTGACATAAAGGAGATGTAGAGCTGCGTGGTGTAAACACCCTGCTAGCACTTCAGCTTGCTAGCTCTCCCGGGTGGTTTTATAGCTATTAAATATGATGTGGGAGAGGATTGGATCCTTGTGAATCACTTTAGTCCATAACAAACACTACAAATCAAGTGCCGGCAATCTTTTATAAAGAGAAGAGTAAAGTTAGGTAAACATAATCCATAGACATTGCTGTATCGGTATCAAAAAGAGTACTATATGTGGACAGTAATTTTACTGTGAGCAGTGGCGGATTAATAATTTTGCCGCCCCTAGGCCGGGAAATAATTGCCGCCCTGGCCCCGCCCCGACTCCGCCCTTTTCCCGCCCACATTCCAACCCCCTCCCCAAATTCCCCGCCCCAACTCCACCCCCTCTCTTCCCCTATTGGATCCCTTCCCCAAATCCCTGCCCCCGACTCCGCCTCTTCCCCCAGCACGTGGCGTTCCCCCTCCTCCCCCCTCCCTCCTGCCCCGTGAAACAGGAGGGGAGAGAAACAGGATGCCGCGGCACGCTTGCAGAAGAGGCGGAGGTGAGCTGGAGCAGGGGAGCGGGGCGCAGAGGGGAGCTTCCGCCCCTGAAAATTTGCCACCCTAGGCCTAGGCCTTGTCGGCCTAGGCAATAATACGGCGCTGACTGTGAGGCATAGGTTTTGTCACCCCACTGATATTTCAAATGCTGCATGCTGCTGCAAAACATTACTCTTCTTTTTGTAGTTAATGTTACCCAAAATTGGACCAGCTAGTAAGCTTAGGGAGGACTAATGACCCACCAGAGTTTGGAAGAAAGCAGCACGTCTATTATACTGATGGGGGGGGGGGTGTCACACTCACACTCTCATACTCATGCTCCCAGGACAGGCACGGCACTGGAGATGTCAGGATCCTTCAAGGTAAGTGTCCCACAGCGCAGTGATGGACGGTGCGATGAAGGTAAGTTTTCCCGATGCACGATGAAATGCAATGTGGCGAACCACTGGCCAGGAGGTCCAGGTGAAGGGCCTTTATGGGAGGTACAAGCTTGTGAGTGCACTTTTGAGCACATGGCCTCTTCCCCTTTTAAGGACCCGCTCCTCATGGCCTGCGACTAGAGATGACTTGGCTGCATTTGGTTGGTCACACTCCACCTTGGACAGTGTCCATGCAGTGTCCATGCATTGGGTGTGTGAGCGCTGCCTAATTAGAGTCCCAGACACCTTGTCAACCTGGGGAGCTCTTCTGATTTTCCAGCTGTTCAAGAAGCCCATTCATCCCACAAGCATTCCAGGAGGCAGGGGGAGGGGGAAAGCCACTTCACAGGTATTCAAAGAGGGAGAGGAGACAAAAGAGGGGGGAAAGTGTAACAAACCTTTTGAGCATACAGGTTATACATAGCATACAGATCACTGCTGCTCCTACAAAACTCCGCCCCTTGATCTATGGTCAATACAGTAGTTGTTGTTGTTGTAGGGCACAGGTGATCTGTTGCAAACAAACCAAACAATCATAACCAGGTGAATATAACTAAAACCATTACAATTGACTAAACACCAGATATAATATAAACACAAATGCAAACAATCACAATTATAATAATTGGGAATACAATAAAACCATCACCATTACAATAATTGGGTTTATTGACAAACAAAATGAGGCCCAAGTTTGATGCTGCAATAGCCATCAAACAATAAAAGTTAACCCTAACCCTTAAATACACACAACAAATAAGATTTGTAGGAGTACCACAGTTGTCATGCAAGGTAAAACTGATTTGGAAGATACACAGTAACAGAGAACTTGGTGATGTTGCTGATACTTAAACTAACATTTAGTTGTACAGGTTATGGGGGCCCATGAGCTACCCTTCAGGGCTTGGGGAAGTAGAACCAGGGTGCATAGAGGAAAGTGGAATTAACAATACAAGAAAATGTAACTAACAATACAAATGTATCAAAAAATCAACAACAAAATTATTATTAGAGAACCTACCAAAAAATAAACCTGATGCATTGGGGACCAAAGTCTTTTGGACAGAGGTGGATGTGATTGATAATTTGGTTGGAGATGGGGGAAGTAGAGAGAGGAAAAGGCATTTACCCTGTCTAGTGTAGAATCCCCTCTCTCTCTGGACCCAATGCTAGAACAGGACACCAACCAGAGACAGACACAGAACATGCAACACAGAACACTGAACACAGACTTTCATGACACTATAACCATGGTATTTCTATAACTCTTCAGCTGGTACCAGCTCTCCTAATGTTCCGGTTCAGAGGCTGAAAGATAGAAGCTTAGAAACAAATTAGCACAGTGCTCCCACAGCGGTAGACCCTGCTCGTTTGAGTTGTCCGCGGTGTATCCATTTTCCCTCTGAGGTCCCATGGCCAGTCAGAGAGGGTCTAGGGTGCTAGTCACGGCTTGGTGAGCTAGCATGGGGGAACTGTGGAATCCCTGGGGAACGTATACTGGGTATTGCGAAAGATAAACACAAATCGGTCTTGGCTCTCTGGAGCCGGGGCAGGGCGAAGAAGCAGTTTGCTAAATCAATTACTGAAAACCACTGTGCCTCGGGCGGAATACTTTCCAACAATGCGGTCATGTCTGCCACTGGAGCCTGCTGTGGCGTGCAAGCATTGATCCGGCCGTAATATATAGTTAGTCGCCAGGTCTTCCCGTCTGCCTTGCGGACCGGCCAGATGGGGGAGTTGAAAGGAGAGGAAGTTAAACAAACCACTCCCTGGTCTATCAGGGCATCCAATATCTCACCCACAGCTTGCTCTGCCTCAGGAGGATACTTGTATTGTTTCTGGGGCGGCACCAGGGGACCTTATCCTGTTCCTTCTTCAACTCATTACATCGGTCCTTGAGTGGCAAGCTGAATCTTTGCCGCCTGCCATTGCCAGCCTGCTTGCCACAGCAGCCAGGCGGCTGCACGATCCAGTCCCACCTTATTGGGACCATATATAAATACATATTTATCCAACATGAGCTCTAGTTCAGGAATTGTACTCCCAGGTGAAACCGCCCCTGGCATCCAGAGGTCTGGCCCTTTCTTTTGGAGCCATTCTAACAACACCCCGAGCGGTGGCGCCGCTCCCCAACGGGGGGTGTATTCTTCCTCGGGCTGCTTCGCCTTTTTCTTCCCCTTGCCTCACAGTGGCATACTTAGCAGCGGCGTCCTTTTCTTCCTGCAGTGGGTTGCTAGCCTTCCACTTTTTCACACAGGCTTGAGCTGGACCCACTCAAGAGACAACGGGGGGCACCAGGGGACCCCTACTCTTGGGTTAAATCCTCCACTAAGCTGCCCACATTCTCCACCAGTAATGTTACCCGAAATTGGGGCAGCTAGTAAGCTTAGGGAGGACTAATGACCCACCAGAGTTTGGCAGAAAGCAGCACGTCTATTATACTGATAGCTAAGCTCAAAAGAAAGGCGGGGGGGGGAGTGTCATACTCACGCTCCCAGGACAGGCACAGCACTGGAGATGTCAGGATCTTTCAAGGTAAGTGTCCCACAGCGCAGCGATGGACGGTGCGATGAAGGTAAGTCTTCCCGATGCACGATGAAATGCAACACGGCGAACCACTGGCAGGAGGTCCAGGCGAAGGGCCTTTACGGGAGGTACAAGCTTGTGAGTGCACTGCTGAGCACATGGCCATTCCCCTTTTAAGGCTCCTCATGGCCTGCGACTAGAGATGACTTGGCCGCGTCTGGTTGGTCACACTCCACCCTGGACAGTGTCCATGCATTGGGCTTGTGATCGCTGCCTAATCAGAGTCCCAGACACCTTGTCAACCTGGGAGCTCTTCTGATCTTCCAGCTGCTCAAGCAGCCCATTCATCCCACAGACATTCCAGGAGGCAGGGGGAGGGGGAAAGCCACTTCACAGGTATTCAAAGAGGGAGAGGAGACAAAGGAGGGGAGAGGGGAAGTGTAACTGACCTTTTGAGCATACAGGTTATACATAGATAGCATAGTCACACAGAGCATACAGATCACAGCTGCTCCTACAACAGTTAACATTGTTTATACCTATGCTGTTTTAAAGTATGTCTTTTGGGGTGTAGTTCAAATGGTGCTTTAAATTCTTCCAAGCCATCCAGGAGTTTTTATTTTTAATTTTTCTGTAAAAGCCTTTTGATTCCCCCCAAAAAGTATTGCCAGTACTAGTCCAAAAATGGAAACATTGTCTTTATTTCTCAGGCAGAGCCACTTCCACATATGAACAACGCACACAAACAGCTTTCACTTCCAATACAAACCAGATTGTGTGGTTTCAGCATATTTTACATCAAGATAATTCATATTACATTAAATATTAATCTGTTCATCCAAGATACTCTATTTGAAAGAATGGATTCTGAACTAAACTGGCATAGGTGAAAGTAAGCCGGTACACCGTACCGGACCAGCTTCCCCTGGCGGCAATTTAAAGGGCCTGAGGTTCCCAGCAGCGGCTGGAGCCCCGAGCCCTTTAAATTGCTGCTAGAGCCCCACTGACGGAACCCCCGAGTAGCAGAGGGGCCGGGACCCCCCAGGGCTCCGGCGGCGATTTAAAGGGCCCAGGGCTCCACTGTGGTAGCAGTGGCCAGAGCCCCGGGCCCTTTAAATCGCACCTGAGCCCCGGGGCTCCCAGCTGCCTCTGCAGCTGATAGCTCTGGCAGTGATTTAAAGGGCCTGGGGCTCTCAGCCGCCACTACTGCAGCCAGAGCCTGGGGCCCTTTAAATCTTGATTCAAAGGGCCTGGGGCTCTAAAGGTCCTGTCACCTTCCGGTTGAGGCCCCACCCCTTCCGGTCGAGGCCCCGCCCCTGCTCAGGACTCCGGCATACCAGTAAGTCCTTTAAGTTACTTTCACCCCTGGAAACTGGCCACTTTCTTCAAATTACAGTAACAGTTCATATAAGCCTCAATTTTCATCCAGGCTACATACATGGGGACAGAGAGAGAATTTTAAGGCTTAAGGCCTTGATCCTGTAAATTGATAACATCTGGGCAGACTGCTGCTGCTGTCGATTGATATTGACTTCAGCCAGTGAGGCTGTGCATGGAAGCAACAGTTGGCCAGCAAGCAGCCAATTGCAGGACTAGGGCCTAAATCCTTATTGACCATTACAGCTGGTGAAAAAAATCAAAACTTCCTTTGACAAACAGTGGCTTTTTGACTTTGTGTGAGAAATTTTTTCATCCATATTTTTCAGTTTTGAATTGAAAAACCCAAACCCCAATTTTTCCAGGTCTAGGTATTCCCCCCCCTTTTCTGCCTCCTTTCACCCCGCACCTGCCACTGAAACAGGAGAAAGAAAAGGGGAATGGGGAGGGAAAGGCAGGGGAGGGGCACTGAAAAAAGAAAAATGTAAGAATTTCAGGGGGGGGAGTATTAAAAATACCAGAGGCAAATGTTTCCTTGGTTTTGAAATGTTTTGTGCAAAATATTTACCATTTGTCTACCCACTCTACTGAGGATTTAATTTTTCACTCAATGTTTTATGTTAACCACTATTCAGTGATCCATTGATATCATATGGGGATAATCAGTTTCCTGTAACTGCTTGGTTGGATGTTAGTCCCCTATCTTGTGTGTGTGTTTCCAAAGTTTCTGCTTTTCTATTAAGAAATGATATGTATACATTTAAATGCAATTTCTGTGTGCAGGTATTACCACTGTATTGACCATGACAACATTGAGTACCATTGCAAGAAAGTCTTTACCCCGTGTCTCCTACGTCACTGCCATGGATCTGTTTGTGACTGTATGCTTTTTATTTGTCTTTGCTGCTCTGATGGAGTATGCAACCCTCAACTACTACTCAAGCTGCAAGAAGCCAAACTGTACCAAGAAGAAAAAGTCGGTAAGATGTGGTCACCTAAGATTACTAATGAAGGGCATAGCGCATAATAGTGAGAGGGAATCTTTCACACAGCCAGTCATGGCAATGGTCCCTCCATATGCTTTTGCAAAATAACACCCCAACCCCACCCTGCCTAGACCCTCCCCAATTCTTGATCAATTCCAGCAAGAAGGTGGGAAAGTAGTTGCTGTAGGCATCAAGCGAGTTGCTGCCAAATGCAATACATTCCACAGCAGCAGTCTTTCCTTCTATTCCTTTCCCTGCCTTTCAGCTGTGCAGGTGAATGGAAAGGAAAGTGGCTCCCCCACTGAAAATAAATCTAGAGGTACTTAAGTAGCACAGATTCCTTGTCCAGCCCCAGTTGCAAGGATTTTTGAATAAGGCCTTAAGGAGTGAAAGTGGGGAAAGAGGGAGACAGGCCCCCGAGCTGAGGGAATGAGGAGCTGAGGGGGTGCAGCAGAGGTGTCTAGAACAGAAGGTGAGGGGTGAATGGGGGGTGGTGGGTTGGGGCACATCGCAGGAAGAGCAGAGAATGACAAGTTGCAGTAAGGATGAATGGTGGGTGAGTACATATGTATGGGAGTGCAGAAAGTGAAGAGTGGGGCTTCAGAAAATGAATAGGGTGTGTGTCTGAATGTACAGAGGGTGGAGAGAGTGAAAGGTGGATGTGTACCCAGTTGGGCGTGACAGAGAGAGAGTAAGTGGTGGCTATGAAGAATGTGAGCATCAGTGTTGCATGGAGATGGTGCTGAAGTGAACATGAGTGGAGGCAGAAGTGATATCCCTGTGTATGAATTGCAGAATCTATTAACAAACCAATTTATCATGAACTTTTCATTGCATCACCTGCCCCCTCAAAAGAAATCATCTCCCCGGGATTTATTTAACCCCAACCTGCCACAGAAATGATTCCTTCTTCCTCTTCTCTCCCCCCAGTCTGAAATTCCCACCAAGAAATTGTACCTGTACATGGCCCAGGCCAGACAAAGTTCAGTCCTGCACCTTTAACAGCTTTTCCATATACATAAAAACACCAGTTATGAAGTCTGTTATCTGATGGCTCTTCATGTCTAGAAAAGTTGATTCCCAGGTCCCTACCACTCCAGTGGGAACCCACACTTGTTCCTAACTCTATAAGCAAATGAGATAGTAAACTTTAAAGTGGTCATTTTTAGGTTCAAAAAACAGCTTTAGGTCATTTTTAGAGTGTATGTTTCCCTCTGAGCCCAGTACAATTGGACTCATGGCAGCAAAGGCACCTGCCAGAGGGACATAAAAATAATCCCCTCCAAAAAGTCTAAAATAAACTGTTCTTAAATATTTTCCCAGGAGAATGTTGTTGTTCACTTTATGAGACATTACGGTGAAGTGAAGTGCAAATTCAGAAGGCAAGAGATAAAAGAGAGAACTAGAGAAGAGGAAACTGAGGGATTAGAAGTAGCTCACCCACTGAAAATGTTTAGTGGAAAATAGGAGTCAGAAAGGTTGAGGGAAATTTTGTTTTTCCAGGCTGGAGGAAGGAAACATGTTCATTTGAAATAAAAGAGGTGAAGCATTAGAGGAGATAGGTTGAGAAGAATGGAATTAAAGAGAGCTCAAGGGAAAAGAGGAAGAAGGAAGGAAAAGACAAGATTCAGCAAATAAGTCATGAAGTGGAAAGAGAATAAAAGAAAGGAATAATGGGGGAAGATGAGTACAAGCTAGAATAATAGATAGCCAAGAGCCAATTCAGTGAAAATTCCATTAAACTTCTAAAACAGTCCTTATAAATGTATGGGGTATATGAAAGGCAACATGAGAAGAGTGCTACTGAAAGGAATTCTATAGCATGCTAGAAGTGAGCTGGCTTTGAGAAAATGGAAAAGATAATGGTGTGGAAAGTCTGAATGCAGAAAATATGGCAGTTATGAGAAGGACACGTTTAAGGAGTATATGTCAAGATGAGGAAATAATGCTAATGCTAGGGAGATGTCTTGACTGAAAATATGGCAGTTTGCTAAGTGACATGAGACTGAAGGCCGGCTTTGTTATTATTTACTAAATAAATGAAGTCAATGGGTGAAGAAGAATTCTGGGTGGATGAAAGTTTCTGTGGGAGTTTCATGCCTTTGTTAAGAGATATTTTAAGAAACGTTATTAAAAACCAGATGAATATAAAACAGTAAAGATTTTTTTTCTTCTGAATGATTCTCTTATCTTTATTTGAGCTACCTGATGTCAGTTTTGGTCACATGATGGTGAGTACACTATT
Organism: Terrapene triunguis; assembly: GCF_002925995.2. NCBI lineage: Eukaryota > Metazoa > Chordata > Testudines > Emydidae > Terrapene > Terrapene triunguis. The sequence continues at coordinate 1,783,100 of NW_020664376.1, forward strand.
TTATTCAATAGCAACAAATGGATGCATGCACATATTGTTGACATCAGTTTGAAATTATTCATGAAAGATGCTGCAATGTAAGGTCATGCTTGAGCCTGACTGTGAATGTTCTTCTTCTTTTTTGGTAAAAGGTCAGTTTATTTTCTGGCTTTGGGAGAGGAACATAAATGCCTCTGGCTATAAGCTCTTTCCAAACGATCTAGGATGGCCAAATGTGCCATCTCCTGCTGCCCTAGTCTTACCCATGCAACTTTGCATGTCTGCTTTATAAAGTAATATATGGAAACTGTGAATACAAATTATATCATGAAGTTAAACTAACAAAAATGAAAAAAACAAAGAATGTACAGTTCTCATAGAAACTAACTATCATGGGACATATATTCATGACTATCAAACTGTTAAATAGATTTTGCATTCAAATTTCCCCCTCCTTTTTTGATCTTTTGTTTTTGTTCTGTTTTTGGAAAGTTACTCTTCCTCCTGGAGAACTTTGTACATCCCATGCCTGAAATTATTTTGTTCAGCCATTTTTGAATGATTGAGTCTGAATAATTAAGGAGTGTTTGGAGCAGAAGACTGGACTCTGGGTCTCTCACTGGAATAGAGTCATTCTCACTATTGTGCATGTTCTCACTCTCTGTGTCTGGCCCAATGATGTTAAGTATTTATCCACAGTAGAACAGCTTCATCAGGAGAATTTGTGGCACACCCCCTCCCCATCAACATATCTCATAGCTCAGTGGTTTGGCATATTCCTGAGAGGTAGGAGACCCCTCTTCAAATCCTTCCCCCCTCTGGCAGAGGAGGGAATTGAATGTGGGTCTCCCAGATGCATGGTTTAATCACTGGGCTAAGAGTTATAAGGTGGGCATCACCTCTCATCCTTCCTTTGCCCTGTTTTGTGTAGAGTGAGGTAAACACCTACCTCATTCTCACAAGAAATGACTCAATTGCCTAAGCTGCCTGACTCCAGGAGAGGGGTTGCTGTTCATGGATCCCTAGCAGAGATAGGTGCCTCCCTGCAGCCTGAACTTAAGCATCTATCACCATGAGAGAGGTGGGGTTTAGAACACACCCCTTTCATCCACATCTCTCATTGGCTAGCTCCGGGAGCTCCTCACCTCATGTGCTGGCATTTGTGGATCACATTGTTAGGTGCATAGCTCTCCCTTTTCATTGTATACGGAGCATGAGCACTTAACTCAGTCTTTGTGGATCACAGTTTGTTCTTGTGATTTTCTAGGCACCTACAAGCTAGGCATTGTGATACGGAGTGTTGTAATGCGTAACATCCTTTGGATCCAGGCCAAAGTGATAGTTTGCAAGCTGATAAAGCTGCAGTCAAATGTTATGATAGTGTTTTAGTAGCACAGTATTTAATGCAGAGCTAAAATAGATTTCCTGTGATACCATGTTGTATCATATTATTATTGTTATAGACATTGATATGCATGGTGGTGTGACGACAACAAGGTCCTATGCCAAGGAACTTTCATTCTTAATGAGATGGGTTAATATTAAAGATTAATAAATCCAAAGAGGTTGTGGGCAGGCAAAAGGGGGAGATGAAAGAAAAAGGAAGGAGAAACTGTACAATTTACTTATTTCATGTATACCTTGGGAATTTTGGCATGTGCTTTTGGGGCCTGATCCAAAGATCAAAGAGGTCAATGAGAGTATTTCCATTGATTTCAGTAGAAGAGATGAGATTTGCAGAGATTTGATGCTTAGGAAAAAGGAGGTTGTTACAAGAGAGGGCTGTATGAAAATAAAATGGCATGACAGTGGAGAAGTTAAAGTGTTAAGGAGAGAATGGGTAGAAGGCAGGATAGAAAAAAGATGAGCCCTACCATGTAGGTAGCGGTAGAGAGATAGAGCCTTGAAGATTTTTGACTATTATTATTATAAAGAGAGTTAAAATATGTTTGCATCCTGTGATGTTAATTTGAAGTCTGTGCTGATAACACTTTTCTTCTCTAGTCATTCTCAGCTGACTTTTTCATTTTTTGGGATTATTCTCACTCGTGATAAGCATAGGTGGCATTAATGCAGCTTTATTTGCTGATAAGGATGAGATTGCCCCATAAAATAACTGATGTGCCCATATGCCTGCTCTAATTATAGTTTTGACACCATTCTTAATTGTAACTTTAGAAAGAGGTGATTTTGATGATCATGTTGTGATATACTGGTAGTTTAAACACACACTTTAAATATGAAAATTAGATGGATAATAGGCCTTGAAACATCTGTGAAGAATACACACCCAGAATTAATTTAACTGGTGACTGTATATCAAAATTACTCTATGGAAACCTATTTGCAAAGGCAGTGACATTGATCCTAAATCCAAAAGTGTCAGTTGCGCATGCTCAACACATCTCTAGAATCTATCACAATCCAAGGCAGCTTTTCAAATGTTTTCTCTTTTTTTTCCTTCTCCCCAGAACTATTCTGTACTTGATATAAGACCGCCGCCTACAGTCATCACATTGAACAATGCCATGTACTGGCAAGAATTTGAAGACACTTGTGTCTATGAGTGTCTGGATGGGAAAGACTGCCAGAGCTTTTTCTGCTGTTATGAAGAATGTAAATCTGGCTCATGGAGGAGAGGACGGATTCACATAGACATCTTAGAACTGGACTCCTATTCCAGGGTCTTTTTTCCAACATCGTTCCTGCTGTTTAACCTGGTCTACTGGGTTGGATACCTCTATCTTTAAGTGTTGCCGGTAGTGGTGAAGACTGCTGTGTTTTCACACTTCTTGGGATAGTGAACATGAAAAAGTGAAGGAGGACATGGTCAGTTTCATCTCAAATTATAGAGGCCACGTTACCTTTTATCATCACAGAAATCAATGAAGGATTTTAATATGTAGTTGCCTGAAAAAGAAAAACCTTGAAGAATTCCCCTGACTGCTATTCATTTGAAATACAAGATTCTTACTAAATTCAGCTGAATTTGTAGTGTAAGCAATGTTTATTAATAATTCTAATATAATGGAACCTTTACTGTTCTCCCTTGGCATTGAAAGCTAGACAGCATTCAAGCAAGAAACAGAGGTCAAACATTTGATATGGGTTCTTCATTCTTATGTCCCTTTCAAAGTTTCTCCTATTCCCTGGGGCTCAAAGCAACACCCACTGGTGCTGGTTAGCCATGATGCAACTAGAGATGTCTAAATCCAGACCAACCCAAGCCACCTTCTTTTATTGAGACCTATTCCACAGTTGCTGGGAGATCTTGTCTTGGTTGTCTCTTTGCATGGGAGAAATCACCATAAAATAAAGACAGTTGCTCTGGTCCCATCAAGCCATGTAAGGTCTCTTCTGCTGCAAAGCTATGGGATTCATAGGCTTAGCCCCCTTCCTGCACACATTAATTTTAATTTGAGGTGAAAAAGCTGATTTACAAGAATGCTCAGAGTTTGATAAAGTCAAAGACGTTGCCTATATCTGAAGTAGCTGCAAGTATTATTTGTAGAGCATTTCAGAGCTTTTTTAAAAAAAATAACTGATCAAACATAGCAGGATGGTACATGATTTCTGGAATAGATTTACTTGCAACTGGACAAGACTTCTGCTTGTTTGTGATATTGTAGCAGACTATAGTTGATAGGACATATGTAAGATTCACTACTTAATAGCACTAGGGGTATGTGATTTTCTGCAGATTGCAATTTAATGCAAAGTTCACCCATGCATTTTTCTTCCCCTCCCTTCCCCCTTTAAGTGTTTTTACAGAGTGGAGAAAAATAAAGGTATTCTGTTCCTATAGAGCTAAATCTTGAAGTCCTTAATTACAGAAGATTCCCGTTGAAGTCAATGGGAGTCTTGTCTGAGTTAAGGACTGAAAAATTTTGACCTATATAGTTCAGTATAGGAGTTTGCGTGCGTCAACATTGGATTTAAATCAAAACAGATATTGGATACAGAAAAGACTAGGGGATTTTTTTTTAAACAACCAAATAGATTTTAACTTGGAAAAGCATTTTGTATTTTTGGAACATGTTTCACAAATTAAATTATTGAGAATTGTCCATTTTGCAACATTTTCAATATTTCTAGAGTGTTAAGAAACTCTTACTTTTCAGCAAACCCTCGGTAAATATTATTAAGCCAACAGAACTCACATTCTCTACCAAATAGCAATGAATTTTCAGTGCTCTTTGGTTGAAAAATAGCCACATAAAGTAATAAGAGTGTGTTAGATTGTTAGATTAAAATGTGAGTCTCGCCCATGTATATTTGAAAATAATGTACAGTACATATAATTGAAGAGCAATTCCTCCTGTCCTCAAATGGAAACAAAGGTAAAATCCCACAAACATACAAGGACTAATACCATGGTAATTACAAGGAACAGTAATTTAGTCATGTTCTTGGAAACACCAATGAATCTCAGTGCTGCTGCTCTCTCTTTTCAGAGTGTTTTTAATTAAACAAATAGCTCACAAGACACCTAAAAGTAGCTTTTCAAAATAGTATTTCTGGTATCATAAAAATATGGCCAAGTCAAATGATAACAGAAAAAGGAAGCTGGATCTAGAAAAATCCTTGCATGTTTGGCTGCTGTGAAGCAGAAGTACTGAAAAAGTATTCCTCTCCTTTGGAGAGAAAACAAAATGTTTTTTTGGCCAGATTAGGACCTCATATTAGTGAAGTCTATCCTACCCATCTTCTGCAATAAACTAAAACAAACACTCATCTGCCCCAAAATATCAACACATATTTGTAATGATACCCCATTTCCTTTGTAGCTCACTATTACTCTGTAAACCTTCTGTGTTTATGTTTCATTGTGGATTCCCTGCCTTGGCTTGGAGTTATCGTCTGGGTGGTAGACTTATGAAGCGAGATAAAGCTAAATATTCAGGACTAAAAACAAGTGAGTTGATGCTCTGATAAGAGCCACCCGTTATAACTCTAAATAAGGAAACAGATCCGTTTATCTTCTTGGGCACTGATCCTGGAAACCCTCTGCACACGGAACACCAATTGACTTCATTGGGAGTGTTCTAGACAAAGAGGGCTGCTTGCATCGTTAGACCATTGATTCATAAAGTGTTGTTTATTAAGTAATTATACATGTAGATGAGCTCCCTTAGAGTGTCTGTGGAAATGGAATATTCCATTTTTAGACTATATGCACATACTGTGGTTGCGCTTCTACTCATTATCTTGATAATACTCAGTCCTGCCTTGAGTGCAGGGGACTGAACTAGAAGACCTCTTGAGGTCCCTTCCCGTCCCATGCTTCTATGATTGCTCCCCAACTCAGCAAAAAGCACACAGTACCCTCAGGTCCTTCCTTGGAAGATGAATTCTACTAGAAGGCTGATTATATTGCCTCTGTTTTATGAGTAGCGACACAAACAGATGTTGAGAACATTAAAAACCTGGCTCTTCACCATCCTGTGCAATAGCAAAGCCCCAGACCAAAATTCAGCCTCTGTATAACTAAAGGTGCACTTCAGTTGTTATACTTGGACAACTGCAAACCCCACCCCATGTATGTCTCCACACACCCATCTCTCTCCCAGTTCAGTGTGATTGCGGCAAAATAACCCCTGCCACAAATTTCTGTTTATCTTCCTTAGCTTTATAGAAGTGCAGTTTCACAGCAAGAGCTCCAGTACTGATGTACTGAGACGAGTCACATAATTCCAATATACACTGAACAGAAGCTTGCAGTTGCAACCTTCACTTGCTACTGCTCTTATCTATTGACAGCTGTGTGAAATATGTTCCTCTTTTACTGGGCTATGCTGCTGTCTCTAATTTTGGTCATTTGAGCTTCAGTGCAGTAAACTGTATATAAGGTAGGCAGCTGTGAGACACTAGGTTCTGGAGTGTGTTTTTATAGTCATTGCCCCTGGAACTGTTGCTAGCTTCCATGGCTTTCTGTGTCTGCTTCACTGCTTAATATTCTGGTGGCAGTTAAGCCACTGTTAGACTGAGGCAAGATCGGTCTATTGGGCTCGGCATAATTCAAAATACAATTATTTGCATCATCTCTTTGTCCTACCTATATCCCCAGAGAAAATGGTCCTGCATATGAAATCTGTGTGCTAAACCCTTTTGATGCACTAAGGAATATCCATACCCATGTTAACGTGATATGAAAATCATATATCACCCATGGTTTGTTTGGCTCTTTTATGAGCAAGTAAGTAGCTCAACACTCTTCTGGAGTGTCACAACCCAAATTTAACAATCTACTTTTTAATACTTGAGAACATTCTATTCCTAATGAGCTTTGTTGCAGGCATTAAGACAAAAAGACTTATCCATGTCTTGGTTGTGCAAAAATCTGAAAAGCAAGAGAGTTAATGGTATTGATTCACACTTACCCAGTTTCAGTCTTAGTGATAACATTTATGTTACCATACTGAATAAAAAGGTTTTAAATATGACTGGCCAGTAAAAGCAATTCATATACATTTCTATGAAAATGAAAATCAATAGACAACCTTTGTTGTTTTAACTTGAGATAGCTTGTTGAAGTAACAGCCAAGGTCCCTTGTCCTTTTGCTTCATTACCCAGTGAGATAATACATTTAACACACCAAGAAGAAGAATGTGCAATAATAAAACCTTTCATTTACTGTAGATTTATTTCAATCAGGAGTTGAGAAGTGTTTTATTGCATTAAGGAGAGCGCTTTTAGTGCACTTGGAACTTTATAAAAACACTCTGCTTGATACAAAAGCTATCACTTCTCAGTTATTCCGACCTTGAATCCTAATGTACAGCAAGCTCCTTGGTTTTGGTTTCCTCTGTAAAAAAAGAGCTATATTCTATACATTCTTCCAGACAAGTTTATTTTACCCTGGGAACACATAGCAGTAATGTGCAGCTGGTGCCTTTGATTACAAAGCTACATTAATACATCAATATAAATATGGCAGTAGATTAATAGCGACTGAAATACCTAAAGCACATTAAAGATGAAAGAGGCTAGGACTTTTCAGCTTGGAAAAGAGGAGACTAAGGGGGGATATGATAGAGATATATAAAATCATGAGTGATGTGGAGAAAGTGAATAAGGAAAAGTTATTTACTTGTTCCCATAATATAAGAACTAGGGGCCACCAAATGAAATTAATGGACAGCAGGTTTAAAACAAATAAAAGGAAGTTCTTCTTCACACAGCACACAGTTAACCTGTGGAACTCCTTACCTGAGGAGGTTGTGAAGGCTAGGACTATAACAGGGTTTAAAAGAGAACTAGATAAATTCATGGAGGTTAAGTCCATTAATGGCTATTAGCCAGGATGGGTAAGGAATAGTGTCCCTGGCCTCTGTTTGTCAGAGAGTGGAGATGGATGGCAGGAGAGAGATCACTTGATCATTACCTGTTAGGTTCACTCCCTCTGGGGCACTTGGCATTGGCCACTGTCAGTAGACAGGATACTGGGCTGGATGGACCTTTGGTCTGACCCAGTATGGCCATTCTTATGTTCTTAACCCTTTCTCCCATCCCTCCACAGGAGGTAGGTTGGATCAATAAAGATTACCTGAAATTATACTAGGAAGCATCCAGCAGTACAAAGGTGGTGAGGCATGGAGGTAAAAGAAAAATAGACAAATGTATTCTTGACTGCTGTACATTTCTTGACTCTGTCTCACTCACTTTACTTCATACTCTCTTCCCTCCAGCTCAGAACAAAAAAAAAATCCCACCTCACAGCAAGTAGGATAACTGGCCTATTTTGTGTTCTTCAAAAGTAGCAGCAGCAGGAAACGCATGCAACTAGCTAGCATAAAGTTGTATTTTGGGGAGAGGAAGTATCCGTGCAAATATTATACCAAATAACACATCTATCTTAATTATTTATGTGCACCCCGGCCCCAATCACAGTAATAGCTGAGCACCTCACAGTCTTTAATGTGTGAGTTAGGGAAATACTATTATTTGCATTTTATAGATGAGGAACTGAAATACTAAGTGACTTGCCCAGGGAATTGAAACCCAGGTCTCCCGAGTCCCATGCTCCATCCCTAACTGCTGGCCTATTCATCCTCTTGAGGGACTTTGTCTTTATATCTTGAAGTACATTTCATCAAACTCATTGCCCCCCTCATCCTCTGCATTGTCAAATGACTCTGTCTGTACCACTAATATCAAAGTCTTCTGAGTTACTGTCACCAGGCCTCAGTGGGTCACAGCTGAGAATACCAGATTCACAACAAACAGTTGAGAAATGGGGCAGGCACACCCCACACTTTTGGTTATTCTACCATAGATATACCAAGCCAGTAACAAAGGTAAACTTCTGTCTCACCACACTGGTTAGTAAGAAGTCAAAAAATACAGTCTTCTTAGGCATCCAAATTCTTATTTCACCACCCAGACACTAGACTTTGTGATGAGTGGTTAGTGAAAATCAGTTTAATCAAACAAAGGGTTCTTTTGAGCTCAAGAAACCAGCTACATAGCCAGGTCAAGATATAACTCAGATCTTACTCAATAATCACACTGTTGCCAATCTTTTAATAGCTAAAATCTAAAAGTTTATTTTAAGAGAAAAGAAATAGAGAGTTAAATCCATCAGTTTCAAACATGATACAAGAACTTTGCAATGATTATATGTATATGATTTTCTTAACCATTTTAATGGCTAGTTTAGAAAAAGTCTCTCTAGATATTACCCAAACAACTTGGGGGTCATCTATCCTTGTTTGAGCTTCCTTATTAGAAATCCAGTCCAGAGAAATGAAGCAGGAAATGAAGACAAAATGGAACTTTTTCCAGGATCTTCTATACCCTCTCCCATGCAGATGGAATTTTGCTGTCCCAAACAAAGGCCCCAGCAGAGTTTGTGGAAAAGTATAGGCACAAGATGGAATCCAGGGTCACCTGAGCAAGTCACATGCCCTTACATGCTTTGATGACTCGCAGGAGCAGCCATTACCCATATTTTGGCTACTGCATCCAGCAGAAGACTCACAGGGCAGGGAAAAGCTTCTTCAGTGGCCCATTGTGAGCATTACATGTTCTTTAATGGGCCATCATCTTGAATAGTTCATTCACAATGTGTTGGCCAGACTGGATTTAAATTACCTAATGGGTGTTACCCAGGAATACAGAACATATGTAGAATGCCAGTACCTAATCAATATTTATAACTTCAGATACAAAAATGATACATGCATATAAACAGGATATTCATATTCAGCAAATCGTGACTTTTGTGTTGACACCTTACATGATATACTTTGTACAATATTTGTTGCAATTGTCTAACAGTGGTAATTTTAACTCATATCTCAATCATACAACATCACAATTACTACACACCTTACAGTGGGATCCGGTGGAGAGCACAAAAAAAGATCAGGTCATAGCTAGCTTCTTCACTCTGCATACATTAAAGAGTTCCCCCAACAACTAGCATTACAGAAATATTTTTCTTCTGCCAACAAAGTAGAATTCTTGGGTTTGCCTCGACAATCCTGTCTTAGTGAGAAAAGGCTGCAGTATTCATAATGTTATATTACTTTCAGAAACTGTGCAAGCACAAAACCAGTTATTTTTCATTTAATTTATTGCCTATGGCAAAGTCTACATGCCTGTTACAGTGCCTTTTGCATTTCTTGATATTTCAGGATATATGGACATCCTTGCAGCTGGGAAGATGGACAGTAACATGGCCTTCAGCATTCCATCCGTGAGAAATATTCCCGGAGCATTATAGTATACGTTGTGTATTTTAACATGCTTTGACATGTGTCTCAAGCAGTTTTGCTAACTCGTCATCTTTCTTTTTCAAGTATTACACAGATTCCTGAATCTTTAAACAGTGTCGAAACTTCAGTAGTGTTTCAACCAATCAAACAGCCTCCTTTCTTCATAATTTCAGATTCATTTAGCATTCTTTCCTCCTCTAGGAGGTGCAGTTATGAAATAAGAGCCACACCACCTCAGAACTCATGTTTATCTCATCACTGCTGACTTCCCAAATGGCCAGTTCAAATGGGCAGAGGATGAACAATAAATTAGGAATACGTTTCCAAAGGAGGAAGGTGAGGATTATGGTTTTGTTTCCTCCGACTGAGACAAATCTCTGTTATTCCAAAAACTCTCCCTTGGGTGTTCTGACAGAGAGGGACAACTGTAAATCACAGTCTGAGCTGCAAAGGCACCTTGACAATTGAGGCTGCACAAAGGTTATTGTGAATTAGCTGTCATGGGTGTGGAATTCTGGCAAAGTAGGTCTGGAAGGGACCTAATCCAGCTCCCTGCACTCAGGCAGGACAAAGTATACCTAGACCATACCTGACATATGTTTGTCTAGCCACTTCTTGAAACCTCCAATGACAGAGAGATTGCACAACCTCTCTTGGATGCTTGTTCCAGTGCCTAACTATCCTTATACACCACTACCTCGATATAACGCGACCCGATATAACACGAATTCGGATATAACGCGGTAAAGCAGTGCTCTGGGGGCGCGGGGCTGCGCACTCCGGTGGATCAAAGCAAGTTCAATATAACACGTTTTCACCTATAATGCGGTAAGTTTTTTTGGCTCCCGAGGACAGTGTTATATCGAGGTAGAGGAGTCGTTAGAAAATTTTCCTAATATCTAACCTAAACCTCCCTTGCTCCAGATTACTTCTTGTCCTACCTTTGGTGGACATGGAGAACAATTGATCCTCATTGTCTTTTTAACACCCCTTAACATATTTGAAGATTTATCAGGTCCCACCCCTCAGGTTGCTTTTCTCATGATTGAACATGCCCAGTTTTTTTAAACCTTTCCTTAGAGGTCTGTTTTTTAAACCTTTTATTGTTTTGTTGCTCTCCGCTGGACTCTCCTCAGTTTGTCCACATCTTTCTTAAAGTGTGGCACCCAGAACTGGACACAGTACTCCAGCTGAGGCCTCACCAGTGCCAAGTACAGTGGGACAATTACCTCCTGTCTTTTACAGATGATATGCCTATTAATACACCCCAGATTGATATTAGACTTTTTCAAAACTGCATCACATTGATGACTCATATTCAATCTGTGATCCACTATAAATCCCACATCCTTTTCAACAGTACTACAAACTCACCACTTATTTCCAATTTTGTAGTTGTGCATTTGATTTTTCCTTCCTGAGGATAGTACTTTTCACTTGTCTTTATTGAATTTCTTCTGATTGATTTCAGACCAATTCTCCAGTTTGTCAAGGTTGTTTTGAATGCTAATCCTGGCCTCCAAAGTGCTAACAACACTTGCCAGCTTGGTGTCATCAACAGATTTTATAAGCATACTCTCCACTCTAGTATTCAAGTCATTAATGAAAATATTGAATAGTACCAGACCCAGGACAGACCTCTGTGTGACCCCACTAGATACATCCCACAAGTTTGATGGTGAACCATTGATAACTACTCTTTGACTATGGTCTTTTAACCTGTTTTGCCCCCACCTTACAGTAATTTCATCTAGACAACATTTCCCTAATTTTCTTATGAGAATGTCATGTGGGACTGTGTCAAAAGCCTTCCTAAAATCAAGATATATCACATCCACTGCTTCCCCCCATCCACTAGGCCAAAAACTCTGTCAAAGAAGTATGCATATGGATCTGTACCTCCAGTGAAGTATATTCTTGGGTTGGTTCCTCTTCTAAGACAACCAGTATGTTACTTTTGCAAAAGCTTTGCTACCCAATAGTGCATGTTTGGGGAGGGCGGGGAGCAGGAGAATGGTTGGGAAGACGTGATAGATTGGAGCATTGATCCATGGACAGTGCCCATCCTGTAATTCACCCTTTGCCAATGACCCACAGAGCTGGAGCAACTTTCCACAGCTTGCTTCAACTCACACATTACAATGCTGCCAGTTTTTATTCTTAAGAAATAAAGAACACAAGAGAAAGAAGATGATAATTGAGCAGCTGTCATTAATTTTATAAATGGCTTGCTGGAAACCATGTTAAATAGCAACATCAGTCCAAGAACAGTATCTGACATCTGCTATATTCTTATTTCAAGCCTAATCACGTGGACATTTTACTTACGCTTGCTTATTACAGACAACAAAGTATCACTTGCGTGGGCCTACATCCACTTGCATACAGGCTGCTAAAGATTCAAAACATTTTTTTCTTTTAAGAGTACCAGTACTTCTGTGGGGGGGAAATGGAGATCATCCTCCAGAACTCAATCAGCATAGCACTTATGCCTGTTCCCATGGAAGTGACCCTTCTCTTTTTTAACTATTGCTCTCATTTCTTAGACAATCTAGCTTCTTGGCTTTTTACTCTTGGCGTCTGAAGTGTTTCCTCTCTCACAAAGGTGTTTAACACTGAGATTACATACCCTCTCTTCAGCTACACTAATGTGACAAGTGAAACAACTACCTCCCCTACACAGTATGTTTGGTGGAAAAAAGCATACTAGTCCACCCCCATCTTTGGTATTATGCCCAGGGGTTGGCTACCAGTATAGTTACATCATCTGAAAATAATTTAGATTTAACTTTTCTAACTGTTTTTCTAATTACTTTAGAATATGACTACTCCCTAGTATTATTTGCCTTTCAGCATCTGGCTACTAACCCCTGACATTTCTCAGCATAGGTATCCCAGATCTGCAATTATGTCTTTCCCTTCTGCTACTAAATTTATTTTCTTTTTCCTCTTTCACTGTGAGCCTCAGTTGGTGGTGTGGTTTTGTACACAAGGGATATCTGTAATTAGACATGGGCATTCCTCATAATGTTAAGTGCCTCAGTATTTGACACCCAGGAGTTCTTTAATGATGCCTAAACAGTGCATCTTGGTCTTCTAATCATTTGCTTAGCTACAGAGGATGAAAGAAAATGGAGATCCAATGGCATTTGTGTTGTTCATTCGTCTGACTTGTGGGCTCTCTCAGGTTTAGATCCAGACACTGATATAGTCAATTATTTGTGAGGTATTCTTTTGTCTGGATAATAACCAGAGACATTCAACAGAGGAGCAACAGCAACAAATGAGGTGAATAGCTGGAGGGTTTTTTGGTTCACTGACAGTGCCAAAAAATTGGAGAAAAAAATCATTTTGGGTTGAACAAAATGTTTTCTTCTATCAGAAACAAAATGTTTCATTGAGCTTTTTTTAATGTTTTTTTTTTAAATTTAAATAAAGTTGAAGGAAATTTCAAAACAAAAAGTAATTTTAAATAGAAACATCAAAATGTTTAATTTGGAAAAATGCCCAAACAAAATGTTTTGTTTTGAATTTTTATAAGTTCTCTTTCTTTCTTTCTTTTTTAAGCAGAGCAATCTGGCAAAATCAACACAAATTCAGGAAATTGTTTGGTCATGCCAAATCTGCAGTTGTCACCCAGCTCTAGTGGTAGCATGTCACAATAACTCAGGATTAGCTGAAGGACCAAACTAACCTGCAGAGCCTATTACAGAGGAACCTATAGGAGTGACAGGGACCATCTCTCTTTTGTGATTACTCCTGGGTTTTTTTTCCATGATGTTTAACGTTTGTGCTAGTGAGCCTTCATACAAACTACTAGCCTATGGCAATGGTCTGGTGAGAGGATTCTTCCCTGATATATACACTATAGAACACCAAGAAGGAACCATTACCATTGAAAGCACACTATTCTGCTGACTTATTACTGAGCCTGTGCTAGGGTTCAAAGTTCTAAGGAGAAGTCTTTTAGGCCTCTGTGACTGAGTTAAAAACATTGGAATCTTGATCAAAAAGTCTCTTTCTTTTTCTTTCAATATAATTATCTAAAAATACATGTAAAATATCAAACACAATTGCAAAAGAATAAGGTAAAATCAGCCATGCTACCAGAAAGAGAAAACTCTGCTGCTCTCTTTTTATCTGCATTGGATGCAGTGTTTGAAAGTCTTAACGTTTTGAATTTGTCCTATAAAAAACACACAAACAGCATGATCTATATCTTAATGATATATTAAAAGAAAATAACAGTTGAAGATGTCCTCCACACAGTATCCTGATAAAAGCACATTTGGGAACTACTAATGACAAGGCATCTCAAACTGAACATGCTTTAGAATTCATGGGACCCTATTGCAGGATTTAACTATTAAATGCCGCTGAATGCAGGGGTGGTTGGTTACTGTGGTGCAAATGAAGAATGTACATAACAAGTCTGGTGGGAACTTTCCACAGGAAAAATCAAATTTCATCATTGGCTCAAGTATACAACACTCCTATTGACTTCAGGGGTAGAGAGCTTGGAGGATCAATCCCTCAGTTTCTTATTTACTTGTGTTAGGGAGACATGAGGCGTTGTTGTCATTCAGTGGACCACGTGATACTAGCTAGACGTTAGTATCCAACATGTTACGGTCATAGGTAACTTAGAAAAAGGTAGTCCAACATAAGCAAATGCATCTCTCTCTTTTTTTTTTTTTAGTTTAGTCAGTGCAGTTTGGGGAGTTAAGTGAAATCCACACAAACAGTGCCAAAATACACCTTGCTTACCCAAGAACAAACATAGATTTCTTACTATCCTTACTTACTAGGTTTTTCTTACGGATGTGTGATTTCTTTGCTAGCAGTGCAGCTTGTGATGTCTTAGTGAAATGAAAGTAAACTTCTGTGCCCAATGTGCCTTGGATAATACAGGTAGCACTAGTACCAGTATGTCATTCTAGTCAAGATAACCATCCTAGGAAACCCCACAGGCCGAACCATCAAAAAAAAGCCAAACATCTCTGTGCTTCATACCCTCAAGTTCTCAAACAATTTTTCCCTTAAAGGCACACACATTCCACTGTACTTTGTGTTAAGGTGTAGGGCTGTGCGTCTAGACCAATATTTATATTTGTATTTTGATTGCAACATTTGTATTTCTGAATACAAATAAATGCACATATTGCCAGAAAATGCCAAGGATTGAGTGGATATATTGGTGACTGTGCTTTCTTCTCAAAGTAAACAACTTTAAAAAAAAAACCCTGAAATACTGTCTGAAGCAAAGATGATGACGGAGGCACCATGACAATTGTGTCGTTGTGATAGGATGTTTTATGAAGAATTTATGGAGATGCCAAATATTTATTCCTTAAAAAATGGATTCCAACATTAAGATTTAACAACCACTGATTTGTAGGCTGAAAAGAAATAGAGATCAGTTTGTCATGGATCCAACATGGATCCTGCTGCTGTTACATCCTTTACAAACAGCAGCAGGGTAATGTGGCACAGGATATGAAGTAATCTCTTTGATGTATAAACAGAATTGAATATAGCAATACAATAATTTTTTTAAATGGTATATAGTCTTGGTTTTATAGAGATGTCCACATCCAAAATTCCAAAGAATTTGTTTTCTTAATTTAATTTAACTCTTAGGGCTTTGTGTACATGGGAAAGTTTACCAACATAACTGTTATGCTGGTACAGTTATACTGGTACGAGTCTCCATTCAGACACTCTTATTCCAGACTATATATACCATTATAATTATACTAGTAAATTTCCCTAAAGCTCTAAACAGGATTACTGAATTTCCTGGGAAAAATTAGATCCTATTCTGGTACCTGAAACTTAACTCCAGACTCCCTCTGTCTCTATGTAAGCGGGGGAATGGTCCCGCTATTGTGGGGAACTTTCCTGGCTTCCGCACTACCCCGGTGAAGTGGGCTAGCGAAAGGATCTGAGTCCTTGCTCCCACTTCCTTTACCCAGAGGCCTCCCTGCCCTTGAGGACTCCCCTTCCACTCTCCTGTCTGGCAGAGTCCTCATGAACCCCGACAAGGCTGGGCCCAGGATTCCTGGGGCTCTCAACCCCCAACCCTGCTGTGGTCACCCAGGACAGGGGCTAGGGTGTCCCCACTCCGGGGTACTCTCTCTGTACTGGGCACCTCCCTGACCCACTGATCATTTCATACAATTTAAAGCAAATACAAGTTGTTTAATTAACAATTAATTTAAAAAAAGAATAAGGAAAAATGGGAAAGGTTAAAGAAAAACACATCACCCCGCTCTGTGGCAGGGAACATTACAAACAGTGTCTCTGGAACGTCAGGGCAGTTCACAGTCTGTTCCTTGTAGGTCCCAGGCTCCTTCTCAGGCCCCAGCTGTGCTGCAGAGACGCTGCGGGTTAGACACTTGCTCTGGCGGTGGCCACACACTCTCAGGCTCTAGGTGGCAGGACCCTTCTTCCCAGCGTCGCCCCTGCCCGGTCGGGGTTATGATCCCCCTCCAAGTCTGGCCTGCAGAGCCTCTTGGCTGAGGCGTCTCCCTGTGCTGGGCCCACTGCCCAGGGTCCCCCTCGCTCTCCCCAGCTGCTCACCGCACCCGGCTCCGGACTGCTCCAGCCCCAGCTCCAGCTCCACTCTGCCTCAGCACGGCTGCTGCTGCTGCTCTGCCTCCAGCTCCCTGGGCTGCTTCTCTGGCCCCTCTGGCTCTGGTTGTTACAGCTCTGCCCCCAGGACAGGTCTGCTCTGCAGGCTGCTTCTGTGACTCTGCTCCCAGCTCTGACCTGCTTCCTGGCCGCTTGTCTGGCCCCTCTGGCTCTGGTTGCTGCAGCTTTGCTCCCAGGGCAGCTCTGCTCTCTCTGGGCTGTGCTCTGGCTTTGGGGCTGCAGCTCTGCTTCCAGCAGCTTAGCTCGGGCCCCTGCTCTCTCCTTATCTGGGCCCCCCCTCTGTCTGACTCAGGCCATTCCAGTTTACTCGGAGGACGGGACCCCCCTGGCCTCCTGACTCTCTGATTAACCTGCCCGCCCTGTCAATCAGGCTGATCTGGAGCATTGGCCTCTCCCCATTGTTCCTGGGGACTGTCAGTCTCAGGCTCCTGATTTCCCATCGACCCTTCCCCTTTTAGTGCTGGGAGCTAGCCAACCAAAACACCCCCACTGAATGTTAGTAAGGGGGCAACAGTCCCCTTATATTTACATCGACAGCCACAGAATCCACAGATATCAACCAATTGCTGCTCTGAAATCCCTGCTTCATTTCAAGCCTCCATTTCAAAAGTAATGCTTTGGGCTTACAACTGATAAGGAGCAAGTGGAGAAAACCTCTAGAATTGCTCTTGGTCCCTTAGTATGAGAAAGACATTCTCTTTTGTGGTTTGTCAAATTATTTATTGCTTTTTCCTTTATTTTCCTGCCTTTAATCCCATTATTTTAGAAGAGATTTTCCTCTTCTTTTGTAACTTCCAGCTCTGGTTTAGTCACTAGCTCATTCAAAGCTGTCTGTCTCCCCTCCAAAAACCGCGCCACTTTCACATTTTCAATTTCAAATGCAGTTTTTTTCCAGTCCATTCCCCTTGTGAATGCTTTAACACTGTGCAAACATGCCTAGCCTCCACCTGTTGGTATCCCTTGTGCCTCAGGCCAGGCCTCAGCTGCAGTCCAGTGGTCAGATCATTGATGATAACTGAGTCCAGGAAACTCCCTGAATATTTTCCCAGTACACAGGTGTTTCCTGAGTGAGCATCATCCTTTGTATTTCTTGATAGGAAGTAAAATAATTTAAGTGTTGCTTATGACTTTTCCATGTGCAACCCATTCAGCTACTCCTGAAAATTCTGCCCAGACCTCTAGTGTAAAAACCAAAAAGTGGACCTGCAAAGTTAATTGAATTCACAAGTTAAAATCTGTTTCAAGGACATGGGACAGCTTGTTGCAAACTCTAATGTCTCATGGAATGTACTGTTTTGCCCCTCAAGTTGGCTTGCTGTGGACAGCCAGCAGCAGTGGCAAGAGCCAGATCTAATGCAAGTAAGCACTATGCAAGCTAAGTAAGCTGCCACGGGATAAGAGGGAAGGTGCTCTCATGGATTGGTAACTGAATAAAAGATAGGAAACAAAGGGTAGGAATAAATGGTCAGTTTTCAGAATGGAGAGAGGTAAATAGTGGTGTCCCCCAGGGGTCTGTTCTGGGACCAGTCGTATTCAACATATTCATAAATGATCTGGAAAAGGGGATAAACAGGGAGGTGGCAAAATTTGCAGATGATACAAAATTACTGAAGATAGTTAAGACCCAGGCAGACTGCCAAGAGCTACAAAAGGATCTCTCAAAGCTGGATGACTGGGCAACAAAATGGCAGATGAAATTTAATGTTGATAAATGCAAAGTAATGCACATTGGAAAGCATAATCCCAACTATACATTTAAAATGATGGGGTCTAAATTAGCTGTTACCACTCAAGAAAGAGATCTTGGAGTAATCGTGGCTAGTTCTCTGAAAACATCAACTCAGTGTGCAGCGGCAGTCAAAAAAGCGAACAGAATGCTGGGAATAATTAAGAAAGGGATAGAAAATAGGACAGAAAATATCATGTTGCCTCTATATAAATCCATGGTATGCCCACATCTTGAATACTGTGTGCAGATGTGGTCGCGCTATCTCAAAAAACTATATTGGAATTGGAAAAAGTTCAGAAAAGGGCAACAAAAATTATTAGGGGTATGGAACAGCTTCCGTATGAGGAGAGATTAATCAGACTGGGACTTTTCAGCTTGGAAAAGAGATGGCTAAGGGGAGATATGATTGAGGTCTATAAAATCATGACTGGTGTAGAGAGAGTAGATAAGGAAGTGTTATTTAATACTTCTCATAACACAAGAACTAGGGGTCGCCAAATGAAATTAATAGGCAGCAGGTTTAAAACAAATAAAAGGAAGTATTTCTTCACACAACACACAGTCAACCTGTGGAACTCTTTGCCAGAGGATATTGTGAAGGCCAAGACCATAACTGGGTTCAAAAAAGAACTAGATAAATTCATGGAGGATAGGTCCATCAATGGCTATTAGCCAGAATAGTCAGGAATGGTGTCCCTAGCCTCTGTTTGCCAGAAGCTGGGAATGGGCAACAGGGGATGGATCACTTGATGAGTACCTGTTCTGTTCATTCCCTCTGGGGCACCTGGCCACTGTTGGAAGACAGGATACTGGGCTAGATGGACCTTTGGACCCAGTAGGGCCCTTCTTATATTCTTACTTCAGATGGGGCTTTTGTTGACCTGTCTACTCAGAATAAACAGTTACACTCAACTTCCATGTTTAGAGTGAGTGTGGCTGACCCAGAGGTGAAAGTAAGCCGGTAGGCCCCGGTATGGCGTACCAGCAAGAGCCGGTGTGCCCTACTGGGGCAGATTGGCTCCCCCAGGCAGCAATTTAAAGGGCTTGGGCTCCCAGAAGTGGCTGGAGCCCTATGCCCTTTAAATAGCCGCCAGAGCCCCGCTGCTGGAGCCCTGGGGAGACGGCGGGGCTCTGGCGGCGATTTAAAGGGCCCCGGGCTCCAGCCACCGCTACCGCCCCTGGCATTTTAAATCGCTCAAAAACCACCGACTGGGCACGATTTTTGCAGTTTCTTCTCAATTGCATGAAACTAGTCCCTCGATTCCTGGAGGGGGGGGGGAGAAAGAGGGAGGACCCAAACACCTATGAAACATTTAAGATTTTCACTCAAAAAACATCCCTATAGCTATTGAGAGCAAACACTTTGCACTTTCTAGAGTTCTGAAATTTCCTATATTTCAAATTGCCCTGTGCTGCCCCGCCAGCCGGTCCCCATACCCCGCGCCTCCAGCAGCGCCCCGCCAGCCAGTCCCCCCTAGTCTGCGCCCTCAGCAGCGCCCAGTCAGCCGGTCCCCCCACCCCGCGCCTCCAGCAGCACCCCGCCAGCCGGTCCCCCCTACCCTGCACCCCCCAGCAGCACCCGCCAGCCGGTCCCCCCACCCCACGCCTCCCAGCAGTGCCCCACCAGCTGTTTCTCCCCTACCCCGCGCCCCCAGCAGCGCCCGCCAGCGGCTGGAGCCCCGGCCCTTTAAATAGCCGCCAGAGCCCTGCTGCCGCCTCCCCAGGGATCCGGCAGCAGGGCTCCGGGGACAATTTAAAGGGCTGGGGCTCCAGCCGCTGGCGGGCGCTGCTGGGGGCACAGGGCAGGGCCCGGCTGGCAGGGTGCTGCTGAGGGCGCGGGGTAGAGGGGAATGGCTGGCGGGGCGCTGTTGGAGGCGCGGGGTAGAGGGGAATGGCTGGCGGGGTGCTGCTGGAGGCGCGGGGTAGGGGGAGCAGCTGGTGGGGCGCTGCTGGAGGTGCGGGGTGGGGGGACCAGCTGACAGGACAGCACAGGGCAATTTGAAATATAGGAAATTTCAAAACTCTAGAAAGTGCAAGGTGTTTGCTCTCAATAGCTTTAGGGATGTTTTTTGAGTGAAAATCTTAAATGTTTCATAGGTGTTTGGGTCCTCCCCCCTCCTCCCACCCACAGGAATCTAGGGACTAGTTTCATGCAATTGAGAAGGAACTGCAAAAATCCTGCCCAGTCAGTGGTTTTTGAACGATTTAAAGGGCCCGGGGCTCCCACTGCTGCTACCCTCAGGGCCCTTTAAATCACCACCGGAGTCCGGCTGGTGGAGCACTGGGGTAGCGGCAGCGGGGCTCCAGCGGTGATTTAAAGGGCCAGGGGCTCCCAGCTGCTGCTACTGCAGCAGAGCCCCGGGCCCTTTAAAGCTCTACCAGAGCCTGGGGTAGCAGTGGCAGCCGGGAGCCCCCGGGCTCCGCTGCGGTAGCAGCAGCTGGTAGCTCCGGGGGTGATTTAAAGGGCTGCTGCTACCATAGCCCCAGGCCCGAGCCCTTTAAATCCTGATTTAAAGCAGGTGGGGATTTAAAGGCCCCACCTCTTCCCACAGAGGCCACGCCTCTTCTAGTTGAGGCCCTGCCTCCTCCTAAGGACTCCAGCATACAGGTAAGTCCTTTAAGTTACTTTCACCCCTGGGCTGACCCAACTTATAACACAATTGGACCCTATACAGTGGCCAGGAAATGTTGTAATTCCCCAGTTCAGCCAGATCTCTGGTTAAGCATTGTTAAACATAGTCATTTGTCCTGTATAAATGGGTCGTTCGTCTGTCTCATCAGGGTGTAAACAATAAAGTGGCTATTCTCTCTAGCTCCCAGAATGTAAACTGGAATGCTCCTTCTACTTCTGTCAACATTCTGGAGGACTGAAACCCTGCTAACCGATCAAGACACTCCTTCCCACCATTTAAAAGTAGGGATGCAATTCTCCTTCTGATATGGTAGCATTCTTTGCCCACTTTATGTAGGTGTAAAACACTGCACAAGGTGTTGGAGAATCAGGCCCATGCAATCTTTCTTTCTCTTTTGCCCTCCCTCATCACTCCAATTCTTATTTGTGACTGAATTCCCACTAGACAGTGACAAATGAATATGCAATTAAAGTAAAATCACTCTGTGAAATGGGCAGTGGATAATGCTGCGAGCAAGGAGAATATTCAGAAGGTATTAAAACACACACACACAAATCCACTGCCACTGACAGATATTAAAATAAAAATTAGGGTTAATAACCATACTTAAGTAAATTAATACTTCATAGTTAAAAAGATATATTAGAAATTGGCACACACCTCTGCCTCTGCCTCTTTCTCCTCCTACATTGGCTGAAGTTTCCTGTGTTTTTATTTTAATTTTTATTCCCATTTCTAATAAGTATTTTAAGAGCCTCTCACAGGCATCTTTGATAGAACTTAAAAATGCAGCCACATATAGGGTGGCCACAGGAGCGGCGCCAGGGTTTTTGCCACCCTAGGCAGCAGCGCTCCTCCTCTGAGCATTCGGCGGCGGGGGGTCCTTCCGCTCCACGTCTTCAGGGCACTTCGGCGGCGGGTCCTGGAGCAAGTGAAGGACCTGCCGCCAAATTTCCACCACGGGTGGCAAAATGCCGCCCCCCAAATCCTGCCGCCCTAGGCGACCGCCTAGGGTTGCCTAGTGGAAGCGCCGGCCCTGGGTGGCCAGGTGCCCAGTTTTTAACCAGAAATCCAGAAAGGGAAGGGGCAGGGCAAGGGCGGATCCTCAGGAGGAAGGGGTGGGAAAGGGGGGGTTCCAGAACTCCTGCTAGAGTGTCTGGTTTATAAACATTACAAAGTTGGCAACCCTAGTCATATAAGAAATACAGCCAGCAGCTTCCACTTCCTCTAAAACCAAAACTGAATCAACCAGAAATGAATTCAAATACTGATAATGCTCTGCCTCATTCCATAATCTCAACTCTCTCCTCAAAGCCTGGGCAAATGCATAGACCTTGCAGCATGGCCTGAAGGTCAACCGATTCAGGATGCTTTCGACCAAGGTGCAGAGTAATTCCCAAATTCTCACATCCCACAGGGAGAAACCCATGTCAGCAGATCTCTGTCTTTTTAATGAAGAGGTCCCAGCTGATGTGCCTCCAGAGTTGTGGCACTATGGCTCAGTGACAGAAACATCTCTCAAGTAAGCAGGACTCACGCCACTTAGAGTTTGATTTGTCATAGGGTGATCAGATAGCAAGTGAGAAAAAAAGTGACAGGGGTTGGAAGGTAATAGGCACCTTTATAAGTCAAAGCCCTGAATATCGGGACTGTCCCTATAAAATCGGGACATCTGGTCACCCTAATTGGTCAAAACCAACACTCTGAACTCCACCATGAAACCATGCAAACAGTGCAGATCACACAGTGCCAGTGTCCTGTGCTTATGGAGAGATATACCACTTAATAAATGGGAAGCCAAATTCTGTACTAGCTGCAGTTTCCAGGTTGATTGCAGGTGTACCTTCATGCAACGTACAATACACTAATCTAATCTTGACATGACGAAGGCATGGATTATGGTAGCATCTGAAACAAACTATTGCATTTGCTTTGCCAAAGATGAAAATCATTTCCTGGACACTGTTGCTATATGATCATCTAGAAGCAGCTAAGGATCCAGTAATATCTCTGAGGTGAACCCTGGTTAGAAAAGATGCACATACATGCTTAAGATACCATCCACACCATAATGTGTGGTTACTCACCCCAGTTTAACAGCACCACCTCAGTCTTATTCAGATTGAGCTTTAACCAGCTGGCTCTCAATCAGATGCTGACATTCAACAGTACTGGCTGGGTCAGATAAAACAGAGGTATACAGCTGGGTATCTTCAGAATAGTGAAAGCCTCACAGCCCATACCTCCCCGCTAGCCCTCCAAGCAGTCCTGGATACACATTGCATGGAAAGGGAAATGAGATGGAACTTTCTAGAGTCCGGTGAGTTCATTGACAACTGTCCAGCATCAGCCATTGTGAATCATAGCAAGATAGCCAATGGTAGAAAGAAACAGATGCAACTATTGAGGTAGCAGTATGGCAGTTTCTAATAGAGCTTTTGAACTAGGAAGCTTTAATTTACCTACATATGGAATTAACCCTCACTAAACCCCTCAATTTACCCTCCCAAGAGCTCTCGCTACAGTCTGTCACTCCCAAATTATTTAAACCAATTTGTTTGTTTGTTTGCTTTTAAAAACTGACTTTTGTTTTCTGAGTAGTTATCAGATCACTACAAAACCTAGACTGGATAGCAGGACTGGACCAAAGCCACAAAGAGCAGATTGGGTTCAGAGCCAAACTTGCCCAAAGTTTTGAAGGTGTTTGGCTCTGGGGACTAGCTTCAAGCTCATCTGGCTATGATATAGAGCTGTATAAAGGAGATGCATGAATTTTCTACTAGAGGCACTTCATAAGGTTGACGTTAAATAGAATTTTGTCCAAAGTCCTTAGACAGGACTTTCCAACCAAAATAATAAACAAACAAAATCAATTGCAAAATACCCGTTGTTTTCAATTGGACCATAGTATTCTTACTAGTGAAAGTCTGAATAACACCAGTGATGCAATATTTCCCCCATACATTGTGCTGGGGCTCTGGGCCAGAATCGTGAAAGGATCGCTAATGGCTCATTATTCTTTTGCTACTACAATACAGATGAACCTGAATTTACAACACTGGCTCTGAACCCTCTCCATCTTTATAGCCAAACATGCTATTTATCACTAATCATCCTTATCTACTTTGGGAAAGTTTAGTTCCAGTTCAGAACCCACTTCAGAGGAGAATTTTCAGGAAACCCCCCATCCTATGTCTCATGGAATTCCCTCTTTCCACGACCTAGCTTTGCATAGCTGAAATTCAAGAGTAGGTAAGTAATAAAAACACTAAACAAAAGTTGTTTAACACCAGAGCTGGCACTAGGCATAAGCAGATTAAGCAGTTGCTTAGGGCCCCAAGCAGCTCAAGGGGGCCCCCTATTAATTATTAGTATGGGGGGGAGAGAATATTCCTTCTTAGGGCCCCCAGTGGACTAGTACCGGCATTGTTTAACACCAATTATTCCTTCCATGTGTTCATTAAATTCATTAGTAAAATAATAATCATACACAATATACAAAATATATTGCTTGACACTACTGTTCAAATCATTCCCAGGACAGTAGCCCTTACTAAACACGAGATAGGGCATAGCATTAATCACACTAAGCAGGACCTTTCAGCACCAAATTAAGGGATGTAAACTTTTATGACTTACTAAAAGTCCCAGTTCTAATGTCTAATTTATTTCAATAACATTTTGTTTAATGAACAAATAAATTGTTCCAAATAAAACATTTATTCATAAGGCTACTTTAAAAAAAAACACCTCTGCTTCTCTGACAGTTTTGTTATTTACTGCTCACTAACTGATATGTTACTAAATTCATGCATTTTATTATATGAACAAAATAAAACACCTAAATGTGTGTTCAATTGGTAACTTATATGCCAAGTTTCCAGACAGATGCTGTCTGAAATGGCAAAGTATTAAGCCCCCCAAAATGAGATCGGTGGTGGATATTTTAATAGCTACTTAGCTACAAAACAGCTACTGTGTGTTGTGATTGTGTGTGTACGTGTGCATAGAGAAAGATATTTTGGATACACCCGGGAAGACATAGGTACTTCCAAAATAGAGATGCCAACCATCAGAGGGCAAGGATGAGGGCCTTCCATTCACTGTAATATCATTTATAAATCACTGTGGATAAGAATAAACTTTTTCCTAGATATCTCAAATATAGGTAACCCCTAAAACTGTATGTTTTCCAAATGGTGTGGAGTGAGCAGATTCCTACTACAGGGGACAAAGCTACAGAACTCTTTTTGAATGTACGTTTCTCTCACCTGTAGCCATGTATAATGCCAACAATTCACAGTTGGTCAGTACCATAAGCAGGTTAAGAGTCAAAACATGATTGTAAGGGGTTTGGTGACTAATGCATTTGCCCCAAGATTCACAGCTATATCTGTTATATGTGTAGGTATTTATTTATTTTACTAGAAGTTTTACAGGTACATTAGTAAATGAACACCTGAAACTTTATAAGGAACAAACACAGAAGGAAGCTGTTGGCGATACAGGGGTCCTTTCAAGTTTAGGGGCTCAATTCAATACTTCTGTGAAGAGAAAGGAGTAGCTCTGCTGTGTGCAGTGAAGTTTAAGTCCTACTACACATTCACTACCAAGAGGCTCATTTATGCAGCCTGTAGCTCATCTTGGAGGAGGAGTAGTTTGGGATATCAGAGTGAGGTGACCTTGCTGGTGGGTGTGGCCAATTCCTCTAGGACATGACACTAAGATGACCAATCACAAGTGATACTGCAAAGGATGGCATCTAGCCAAACAAGGTCTGAGACAACCCCATCCCTAGGAAAGCTGGATGAATAGTGTGTGCTAAGATGTACCAGCACAGGCAGCTATATCAAATACGGAGGCAAATATTGACAGGTGTGAGACTAACTAAGAGCCAGAGAGCAGACCTTATGCATTGTAAACATGCAGCTACCTCCCATAAATGGTCCAAATGTACTGAAGGGTGAACAGCTGACTGCAAGGGCCAAGAAGAGCGTGAACTGCTTTTCCACAGCAGGGCAAACAGGAGCCCCGGAGGCAGTGCGTGAGCTGCTATCAGTCTATATACGTTCACTGGCAAAAGTCATCACAGAATATCATAGTGTTATAGTGCCACTTAGAGCACTGAGTGGCATTCTCCTAGCACCAACATGTGGCAGGCAAGGGAGGATAGTGAATCAAAGGCAGGCGAGGTGGCAGCACCTGCAGGCCCCGCAATGGGTAGAATGTCATAAACATGTGAGCAGACCCAATTAACAACCTGCTGATCATTGCTGTGCTGTGAGCAGCTGCAGCTGCAGGCTCTGCTACCCATTACACACACATCCCTGGGCAGCACTGCCCCATAAGGAGCTGTACTGACAGAAGTATAGTCACTGCATCTGAGTTGAGTCCCTGATATGCCCCTCATGCTGTGAAGTGGAAGGTGCATATGGGAAGAATTTACCCTCTTGATCTCCCCACCACTGGGCCCCACGCAAGAAGGCATAGCTGTAGGACAAGGAAAACTAGAGTGTGTATTGCAACCTTCACCCAAGGGCCTGGCCAGCTGAAATCACCACAGTAGGTATTAATATAAATATCAGCAGGGAAAGCTACTATACGCACCAGTATCAGCCACAGAGCAAAAGCAGAGGCTGACTCTGCTACATTCAGGAGGCAGAACAAAACACCACTGCAGGAAAGGCCTGTATTAACATGGGGCTGGGGGGAAAGAGAAAGGGGATTTTACAAATTGCTGCAGGACTGAGGGAAAGTGCTGGAAGAGCACGTTAATGTGATACAGACATTAACAGAAACAGCATACAGCCCGACCATCTCAGACGTGTATGGCTGGCTCTCTGCCACATAGTAATCAGGTGTCATGACCACCCCTCCGGCTATGCCTGGGCAGTTCCCATGGGCATTGTCACCAAGGGGAAGATCGGGTGATGTTGACTGGCTAGGAGAGTCACAGGATGTTGCACCTGGTCCAGTTGTGCCCTGGTGAGACAAGCTACACAGCCTGTTGCTACTAATGCTGGCGACTATACCAGGTTTGGAAAGGCCTCTTCCACCCTTGCAAGCGCTCAGCCTGAGAGGAGCTAAATGTCATTCAGCAGATTCAGATGGATGTGAACACCAGCTGGACTGTGTCCATTTGGCTTCCCACAGTTTGCTCACGTTATCCAAAGGCCTTTGGTCAGAGATTGTGCTCCATCTGCAGCTCGCCTCTGGAGTTCAATGCTACCATCAGCATAATGGGAATGGTGCCTGCAGTTCACTGTGGAAAGCTCTCTGTGTGCCTTCTATCCAAGTGCTGCTCCGTTACATACCACAGACAATGGCCCTTGCTCCTAGGACATTGGTTTAGTCTGGCTAACCGCTGTCTGGCTGCTCTTTTATCCCCTCCCCTCCAAAGTAACCATGTTGTGCCTGGTATTCCAGCTTGTGGCTTTGCTGCCACTGCAGCATATGCCCGAGCCCTGGCCTTCAGTCTTTGTTATGCCTACTTTGCACTTCGGGACCTCTCACTTTTCATCATGTGCTGATACTAAGGTGCTTGTCAGCACACAGGGTCTGGATGAGTGGGTTCAGAGCCCTTTTGTGGAAGCGCAGTTACTTCACTCTTTGTTGGAAAGCAGTACCCAATATCAGTGCATATTTCAACTCCCGCAGGCCTTACACAGACACTTTGCCTGCATATCTCTGCACTGAATGGAAGTCCACGGTTCCCCATTTCAGGTGCTGTCACCTATATGCAATCAGACGGACTGGGGGGTGGGGACTTTTTGCAGCTATCTGATAAGTAGTTGACCAGTTTCCATCACTCAAAAACAAAACAGTCACTACAGGCATCCTTATTAGCAATTTCAGTAGAGACACAAAATATTTAATGGTCAAGGAGGCTGAACCTCTTACACTTAGGAGTGAGCTCCCCAAGTCAAGGGTGAGGCACTTGGATGGGGCAATGTGGGGAAATTCCATTGTAATTGTGTATTCTGTACCTGCTCTGTAGGCAAGTAGAAGACCTCAGATTTCCTGTCACTCCAGCTCTTTTCATGATCTCTAAAAATTCATTTTAAAAGAAGTCCCCAAAAATGCGGGTGGGTACCAGCATAGAGAAGAATGCTCAACACAAGTACCATAAAAGTTTCAAGTTTTGCAAGGCTTGAACTTTTCTTAAAAGGTGGAAAGCCTCTTTGTGCTACAGACACACATTCTCAAGTGCAGATTTTCCTGAATGTTATGTTCAGAAAGCAAACTGAACTGCTCTGTCAGTGATCACCTCTCCCGTGTGTCTAATGGCTTCCCACTGCTCCAGTCCATCGCTAGTTTTATTGCGCAATGTGAAATGTTTTAACTAATTTGTTTGTAAAGTGTTGTGTTGAAACATGGTTCTCACTCTCAGTGTAGCACCTTGTTCTTGATAATAAGGGGCTTTTAAATCAGTGAATTAAGAATAGAGAGGTTACTTTGAACCCTGCCTTTAACAATTCAAGTTTTTAAAATGATTGAAGTATTTTGTACATTGGTAGCTTTTAAAGTTGTTTCTTTGTGCCATTTACATAATTATAGTTTTATTCATGTATTTTATAATCATTCTAATTTAATGTATTTACAGTAAATAAACACTATTTTATGAGTAATTCAGACTCTAATTGTGCATTACAGCTAGTTTTATATAAACTAATACTGGGCAAACAATTTGCTGCTATGGACCAAACAGGTTTTGTACATGTTAGAAATTTTTGACAATTCTGACAACTGAACCTGATTTATAAACATGCATATGTAACAAGATTTAAAATCCTCCTCACAGGAAGCACTTGCAGAATGGAGAATATGAATGGGATATTCAGAAATGCTCATTGTTGGCCTAACTCAGCTCCCATTGAAGCCACTGCTAAAATTCTCATTGACTTCAGTTGAGCTCTTTTGAAAAGCCCATCCTTAGGGCACTGCTGATGCTCCCAAGCTCACCCATGCTTTCTGAAGAGGTAGAATGGACAGACACATGGAATCTCATTCTCAAAAGGGCTCAGAAAAATTCTCAGAAAAATAATTGCATGCTACAAGGAACATAAATTATGAAAATGTCAATCATATGATCCAGATGTTAGCACATTTCAGCATTTTGATACATTCCAGTTTTTGATTCAAAACTCAAACTCACTTATAATACACAATATATCTCAGTCTACTGTATATTTAGGTTGCGTTATGCACACCTAGCTTAAACTCAAGGTATAATCCAATGTCCTTTGAGGCCAATGTGGTATGGGAAAGATATAACCAAACGATGTGTATATTTCAAAGTATTTTATTCTTCCACATTAAATGAGAGGTCACTGTATTATGAGGTTTTACCAAGAAATATTTCTCTGTATCCATGCTTTTTTCCTGTAAGGTGTCATATTAGCAGCAAGTTAATAACATTCTGTCAGCACGTTATATTGACTATTATAAGAAAGTGAGAGAGCACATCAAGGTAGGTGCAAAGGTCTTGAAAGCCCTCACAAAGGATCAGAATGCAATTTCCTTAGTGTCATCATTACCTTGCTATATTGTTGTTGAAATACAGACATCATGGAATTGACGAAGGCTCCAGTCACGTTGCTATGTTCATGCTGTGTCTCTTCTTTTTTAGTCTCAGATTTATGGGATGATCTAAGAAAGATAGGAAATACTATGCTATCCTTCTAGTCAATGGGCTGTGGACTTTGTCAGTTCCAAAACCATATGCTCGCTTGTCTGTAGAGACTGTAGTTCAAACAGGCAGTTTTCTCTATGTGCTGGAACCAATTGAAAATAATCATGCAGCAGACATAGGGCAGCACTGCTGATGGGATATGCATCTCAGTTTTTATTGGTTCGATATAAACATTTCTCCTTCCTATGTTTATTTTGTTGGTGACCTAAAACAAAGAGAAAATCCTTTCCACCTAGAATTGCAGAACCATGATCCCTCTTTATGCAGTTAGGGACCCCTTACCAGTGAAATGGACACTGTAGGACAAACGGTGCCACCCCAATCACTTCTCCCTGTAGGTTCTCTTTCCCCCCTCTCTTCTGCTTTCTGCGATGAGACCAGCTATTCACATACCTTGATTTGTCAATTCATAGGCTGATAAAGTCCTCCTGTCCTGATTAACTAAACCAGAAGCCCAGCACTATCCATGAGCCACACTGAGGAGATTGGAACACTTGTAAAGTACTTAGGCAGTAATTCCTCTCAGAAACCCAAGGACACAGCTAGATCTGCACTGGCAGTTACACCCATTCCACCTGGATCCCTCGAAGCAATAATCGGTTTCCTTGCTTTCTCTGGTACCCTGAAAACATCACTGCAATGATTACAGGGCCTCCCCAAAGGAAGCCTGGTGAAGGGAAGGTTTCTCTGGTGATTGGCGCACTAGCTTGGGGTTTGGTTCAATTCCCTGTTCTGCCATAGACTTCCTGGATAAGCTTGGGGAAGTCACTTGGGTTTTTCTGCTTCTGTTCCATATTTGTAGCACTTCCCCCCTCACATGTTATGAAGATAAATACATTAAGACTGTGAGGCATTCAGGTACCATGATAATAGGGATCATATAAGTACCATAGATTGTATTAGGTTTTACCCTTCTTGAGTCCTGAAGGGTTGGTACACCATGACAGTGCATTTGTGTCATCATATTAATCACTGATTGCGAAAAAGAAACAGGGCACCTTAAATAAGAAATTATATGGCATGGTTTCCAAGCAAGGGCTCATCTCAGCTTTATATTATCTTTACATTTAATATGGTTTAATTTACAACATCTCTTTGCACTGGGAAATAGTAGAAAGTTATTTGAAGGCAAACGATGCTCAGATTGAAACTGTGCAGCTCTGCGCCATCATTAATTTAAACAAAAAATATTCTATGCTGAATAGTGGGCAAAGGAATAAATGCACTGTAAGTAGCTTGGGCCACACTTCAAATGATCCTACAGCACAAACAATTCTGCATTTGAAGTGCTTGGATACCATGGAAATTAATGCCACAGAAATACCTATAAATAAATCAGTCCAGTTTCTTAAACAAGATGAACTCTGAACACTTCTTATGATGCACATTTGAGGAAAATGGTGAGTGGTTAAGCAAAAAAAAAAAAGTCAGCCCTAGTCTAAAAGCTGTAAATTAATGAACCTATAATAGTTTGTCTGTCCTCTTTTTTATATGGTTTTTCAAATTGTAGTTAGTTTTGGTGCAAGGTCCCCAACTGACAGGTGTAGAGACTGAAGTCATCTATTTATCTACAGAAGAGGTACAGCACAAGTACACAGCTCTTCAATCCCAGCCTTATCCCAGACATGGGGATTTAGTTGCGATTGGGTACAAGCATAGGCATTGGCCCCCCCCAAACAAACAAACAAAAACAAACAAACTGCAAGCCTCCAGGGCAGGCAGCCAGAGTGTGCAATGCAGTGAGTTCTGCAGAGGAGACAGGAGACTTGTTGCTCCCAATTTGCACCCCGGAGGCAGGGAGTCAGAATGTTGTTTATAAACAGTGATTAATGGGTAATTAAGATAAGAAGGGCTGTTAGGATGTTTCCTAAAGTTAAATGATCTGTTCCAAGCTTGTTGAACTGCAAAAAGTAAGTAGTCTAAATGATAGAAAGTAATTGTAGATTTTTCTACAATTGTTTCAACTGTTGTATTCAAGAGGTGGTAACAAAAAGTTACTAATATCTTTCGTTGAGAAGATAAATGTTTTGTTAGACAAAGGAAATGCAGATGATCTAATCTACCTGGTTGTCAGTAAGGCATTTGATCCAGTTCCACATGGAAAATTATTAGTTAACTTGGAGAAGATGGGGATTAATATGAGAACTGAAAGGTGGATAAAGAACTGGTTAAAGGGGAGACTACAACAGGTCATACTGAATGGTGAACTCTCAGGCTAGAGGGAGGTTACTAGTGGAATTCCTCAGGAATCAGTCTTGGGACCAACTTTATTTAGCATTTTTATTTTACTGACTGTAGCACAAAAAGTGGGAGTGTGCTAATAAAATTTGCAGATGACACAAAGTTGGGAGGTATTGCCAGTACAGAGGAGGACTGGAATACCATACAAGAAGATCTGGATGACCTTGTATACTGGAGTAATAGAAATGGGATGATATTTAATAGTGCAAAGTGCAAGGTCATGCATTTAGGGACTAACAAGAATTTCTGCTATAAGCTGGGGATTTATCAGTTGGAAGCGACAGTGGAGGAGCAAGAACTGGGGGTATTTGTTGATCACACGATGACTATAAACCATCAATGTGATGCGGCTGTGAAATGGCTAATGTGGTCCTGGGGTGCATCAGGAGAGGTATTGCCAGTAGAGACAGGAAAGTGTTAGTACCATTATACAAGGCACTGGTGAGACCTTATCTGGAGTATTGTGTGCAATTCAGGTCTCCGATGTTTAAGAAAGATGAATTCAAATGGGATCAGGTGCAGAGAAGGACTACTAGGATGATCTGAGGAATGGAAAACCTATAGTATCAGAAGAGACTCAAAGAGCTTGGTTTGTTTTCTCTAACCAATAGAAGGCTGAGGGGAGATATGATTACTTTGTATTAATACATCAGAGGGATAAATACCAGGGAGGGAGAGGAGTTATTTAAGTTAAGCATAAACGTGGGCACCAGAACAAATACATATAAACTGGCTATCAACAAATTTAGGCTTGAAATTAGGCAAAGGTTTCTAACCATCAGAGGAGTGAGGTTCTGGAGCAGCCTCCCAAGGGAAGCAGCGGGGGCAAAAAACCTAACTGGCTTCAAGACTGAGCTTGATAAGTTTATGGAGGGGATGGTATGACAGGACTGCCTACAATGGTGTGTGGCCCATTGGTGACTGCCTGTAGCAAAAATCCCCAATGGCTGGAGATGGGGAGGGCTCTGAGTTGCTACAGATAATTCTTTCCCGTGTATCTCCCTGGTGGGTCTTGCCCCATGCTCAGGGTCTAACTGAGCGCCATATTTGGAGTCAGGAAGTAATTTTCCCCTAGGTCAGATTGGCAAAAATTGTGGGGGGTTGCACCTTCTTCTGCAGCATGGGGTCATTTAAACTAGTGTAAATGGTAAATTCTCAGTAACTTTAAGTCTTTAAACCATGATTTGAGAACTTCAGTAACTCAGCCAGAGGCTAGGGGTCTATTACAGGAGTGAGTGGGTGAGGTTCTGTGGCCGGCAATGTGCAGGAGGTCAGACTAGATCAGAGATCGGCAACCTTTGGCACGCGGCCCATCAGGGAAACCCGCTGGCAGGCCGGGACAGTTTGTTTACCTTCAGCGTCCGCAGGTTCAGCCGATTGCAGCTCTCACTGGCCGCGGTTCGCCGTTCTAGACCAATGGGGAATGCAGGAAGCAGCGCGGGCCAAGGGATGTGCTGGCCTCCGCTTTCTGCAGCCCTCATTGGCCTGGAATGGCGAACCACGGCCAGTGGGAGCTGCGACTGGCCGAACCTGCGGACGCTGCAGGTAAACAAACCGTCTCGGCTTGCCAGCGGGTTTCCCTGACGGGCCGCATGCCAAAGGTTGCCGATCCCTGGACTAGATTATCACAATGGTCCCTTCTGACTTCAGTAAGAGTATCTGAGTAAGAATATACATTACAATTGTAAACCTAACCAGTGTCCCATAAGCGACTTGCCACAAGATGTCAGAACATGTTAGTATTAGAGCTGAGTGGGTCTAATATTTATTTAATTTTCTTTCTTGATATAGGAATTAGATACAATGCTCCTGTCAGATATTTTGAAGTTATTATCTGCAAAAACACTAGAGTTTTCAGTTGCCTAAGTAGCACCTGGAATCAGTTAAAGTTGTGCCCTCGCCCCCACTCCCAAATCTGAAAAGGCGCCCCTGTGGGCAGGCACAGAATTTCTTCCCACCCCCACCCCCATACACACACAGGCAGTTGGCCTGACTGGAACTGCCCCTCCCCCCCAAATATAGAAGTCAAACAACACCTATGGGCACAAGTCACATGTTATTGCTATCTGATTGTAGAAGCATAACTCAGTTATCACAAGGAATGAGAGCCATTTAGGGAAAGGTAAAAGGTGGGGAATTTTAAACCTCCTTTCCAAAGACCAAGCAGGTTTTGACTTATTCCTAGAAAAAAACATCAGCTGCTGTCAGATATTTTGGCTGGGTACAGTCTTAATGTAATTTTCTCCCCACTACTCTTACAATGGTCTGTAGCATGTTCACAAGCAGCTTCTTTTCAGTATTTGATATTATAAATCTGAAATTTGAGCTGTTTTGATGGGATACATATGTAGCATTTTATGTTTTGGTTCCCTTCTGGGCTGACCATACCAAGTAGATTCACATATCTGGTATAAATCATTGAAATTATTAATTTGACATTTGCTTTCTATCAGTGTTCACTGTTTGCAGCTAGCTTTCATGTTGGCAAACTTATTTTTCTAGAAAATTTGCAGAAAAGAAACCCGAGAGGGATGTGAACTTA
This sequence comes from Terrapene triunguis, assembly GCF_002925995.2. Taxonomy (NCBI): domain Eukaryota; kingdom Metazoa; phylum Chordata; order Testudines; family Emydidae; genus Terrapene; species Terrapene triunguis. The sequence continues at coordinate 1,817,290 of NW_020664376.1, forward strand.
GCAAAAGCTTATGCATTTAAATATCCAAACCAGTTCTATCAGGAAGGTTTCTGTAGTATTCACCTGCTTCCAGGGCTGGCTCAGGAGTGCCGCCACCGAAGCAAAAAGCAGGAATGCCACCCCTTGAAAAGTGCCACCCCCAAAGGGCCGGAATGCCGCCCCTTGAAAAGGGCCGCCCCAAGCACATGCTTGGAACACTGGTGCCTAGAGCCAGCCCAGCCTGGTTCTCCTACTGATTCAGAAGGAACAGCACCATATAGTAAATCACTTCTGCTTACCGTAACACATAGATTTTGGGTGCACTCTGCCATAAAAATATGCTTCCAATGCAATACACTTTCATTTGTGCGCTAGTGACCAGGTCAGAGCTTGCTGTGACATATATGCAAGACATATTAACACCCTATGCCCATACAGTCATCTTCAAGGAGAAGTTATACAATAAATGGGAGAAAATACAAGCTCAACCAGTGCATCAGCAGGAATATTATCTTTTCAGTCAGCTCAGTCTTAGTGTCATATCTGCAGTAGATTATTAGAAAACAAAAATTCTTACTGAAAGCTCAGAGCCCAATTTAGACCTGCTCCTGAGTGACCTTAACCTGGTCACTTTCGTTATTGAAACATCAGATTGCTTTAAGATAGCCATAGTTTATTCATTTTAACAGGCTCTTATTCCTGTTATTCTTGGGAGTCAGCCCCTAGTTAGAACACCTTCGGGGAACAGTGAAGTGTTGATCCTGCAGAAGGCAGAGGGCGATTAACTTGTAATGTATATTTCTCTTCTGTAGAGCAGGTTGAAAAACTTTTTGTGAGAAAATACCAGTTTGTTGAACCCAACGTGTTTGGCAAAAACAGTCTGAGTTTGATGAATTGTCATCAGATCACAGAAAGGGTTCCATCAGAAACCTACCTGGTTTCCCCTGCCAGCTGCCGGGCAATGTGAACTGTCCTGGGGCTGGGAAACCCCGTTTTCCAGGGTCCACAGCTTTCTGGTAGCCCAGTATGAAAACTGCCCTGGGCCTTGGATGCCAGGGCATTCAGGGTCTGTGGCTCCAGGGCAGCCCCTACCATGCAGATTCCTGAGCCAGCAGCCCTGGGAATCAGCTGGCCAAAGAGTCGGGAAGGCCTGGGATTCCTGCCCTGGGGAAGTGCACACCAGGGGGTTGCCCCGGAGCCACAGACCTTGGGAGCCCCACCTGAGTAGCTGCTGAATGAAATTGACATTCTTGTCACTTTTCATTGCTGCTATTAGCAAGGATGAAAGTAACAAGAAGAATGTCAGTTTCAATCCCAGCTGCTGGGAGCATATTTCGTTCTGAAAACACCATGTGTCAGTAACAAAATATTTGGGGGATTTCTGGTTCACAAAAGTATTTGAAATATCAAAATTTTGCAGGTATCAGAAATCCCAAGTTTCGGCCAGCTCTATTCTTGGGAATTTTTCCAAAGGCTTCCTTTCCTCTGACCTCACTTCTTCGGATGTGCCCAAATAAATCTGTCTTTAAGGTGCCACCAGACTCCTTATTGTTTTTGTAGATACAGACTAACACGGCTACCCCCTGATACTTTCCTCTGACCAGCACCTATCCACCACAGTGAAAGCCAAATAAAGAATGGATTATTCACTTTTTGCCTCAGATACTAAGTTTGCTCAGTGGTCTGTGTGAAATACAGCTAAGATTCTAGAGTAGCATTTTCTAAAGCATCTAAGTGAGTTAGGCACCAAGGAACATTTGAAAACCCCACTAGGTGCCCATCTACATATTTAGGCACCTAAATACCTTTAAAAATCTAGCCCTTATGCACTTTTTGAAAATCTCCCCACAGTTGGAACTTAAATGATGGCTACAACAGGTGCTGTCATTCTGCATAAAGGTGCACTGAGTGCTTATGAAACTTATCCACAACACTGAACAGTGCATTGTGGTTTTCTAAACAGACTTTCAGTAAAACTATTTACTTTTCTGATACACAGAAAAAGCCACCTTTTGAAATTTCAAAAAACCTTTCAAAATATTAAAATAATCAGCTGAGTGTCTTTTCTAACACTATAGTCATTTAGAACAGGAGCAAAAAACAAAAGAGATCCTCTTGGGGCGGCAAAAATGCTGGAGCCGGCCCTGGCCAGGAGGAGTAATTACAAGGAAAGTCCTTCTCAGCCCATGGAGCCCTTGGCTTGAGTGTGCTCAGTGCAGATAGAATCAGAGAATTTATCAAACTAAGTCTATTGCTCATGTGCAAGCTGTGATTTTTCAGAAACTCATAACTTGACCAAATTTGGGCAGATTTTCACAGGGATGGCTCACACTAGGGTGACTGTTCCCTAATTTAAAGTACCTGCTCCCAAACACAATCAGAGCTTCTCAATAAAAAGGTTGTAAGACATTTTTTTAACATGAGCAAACACTAACCTCATTCTGAGAACTGGCCAAACCATTTTTGCTGAAATTGTCCAATAACTAAACAGTTCAATAAGCCTGAGGCTGATATTCAGCCTGGAAAATTTCCCATCCAAATGGTTAAAATGTAGCAAAATTTTCAGCAACTGAAAAGTGGGGTTTATAATGGTAAGCATGGGCGGCAGGTGAACCACTGGCTCGGGGAGGCTAACCCCCAGCCACGCCCTTTCCTCCCAAGGCCCCGCCCTTTCCTCCCAAGGCCCTGTGCCTTCCACATCCCGCCCACCAGAGACCAGAGCCCCGCCACTGTGGCCGCCAGCCCTCTCCCCAGGCTAGAGCCCCCGCCTCCCCAGCCCCAGAGCGCTGGCAGGCCAGGCAGCACGGCCCAACCCCAGAGTGCAGGGAGGCCAGGCAGTGCAGCCCCAGCCCCCACGACACTGGAGCACCGGAAGGGTGGGTGAAAGTGTCGGGTAACCTTACCTGTAGGCACTGCTACCTGCACTGCCAATAATAGGACCATTGTTGCTACTCATGGCATAGGCAATCTGGTTGTAGGAAAACAGAGAGCCTGTCATTTTTTACCTGGCATGAGATGACTTATAAAACATGTCATCCTTTTTCTTCCTGAATTTATTAGTTTAACTCAAGGAATCCCCTTGAGCTGACTTAAAAAGCCCCTAAGAGACAGGTTGAAATTAACCACAGTTACATATAAATGTCAGTTATTAATAAAGCCTATAATGCCATAATTCTCTCTGACACTTTGCTAGAGAACCCATTATCCAAGACTTGGGGCTTACTGCTCTGCTTGATTCTTCCAGTATTTGGAGGGATCCAAATTCCCTGGGATCCAACCATCATTCAATTTATAGTAAGATCAGTAATAACATCAAACTGAAGGTGTTTCCCTGTAGTTGGGGCACAGTTGTGTAATAAAGCTAAACCAGAGAGCAGTGTGAAGAAGGTTTGCAATATACTATAAATGCCCTCTTTGAGCACTGAGCTCAAGGCATGCTCTCTGAGGTCTGTGATGACCGATGTGATTTTATTTTACCCAGGAATAATAGGCTGATTAAAATGTCAGTGTTCATTTGAAGCGGGGGGAGATAGATTGGGGAGTGACCCAGTTCTTTTCACTTCAGGGTTAATACAGATCAAATCATTCCCCTATTAAACTTTTCAATCTTTAACTATGTGCTAACAAAACATTAGCAGAGTCACGTACATGAAATCTGACCAGGTGGGAAAGGAGGTGCTGATGAAATTTTAATGAAAAGACATTTGTTTTCTTTCTTCCTCCGAATGGTAGAGGATTGATCAACTTTCTTTAGGCCACAGAGACCTATATGGAAGAATGATGGAGAACTGTTGCTGAGACCTTTATAGAAGTACGCCACTTTTGGAGGTTACCTGAGGGGAATCGCTACCACCTGCTCACAGCATGAGAGAGCCTTGTCTGGGCCCACCAGGGGAAAATCGTTTTAACTCTCCTGGCCCCTGACAGCACAAACACTCCACTCTGGGCTTCCTAAGCCCTATTTTTTTCCCTCTCTGAAGGCTAGCAATTTACACACTCACTTTGTTACACTTAAGTGCCCAGTCCCTTGTCTTCTGGACACCTGCAATGGTCACTGATCCACTGCCTCCCTGGAAGCAATGCACCCCATTTTACCAGCTTCATGTCAGTTCAACAGTCTCCTCAGAGCAAAGCACGTAGACATGTCTATAGTAAAACCAAACTGCAGTTTATGTAACAAAGTTTGAGTTAGAGATTCAACTCAAAACAAGTAAAAGAATTTGAAAACATAATGTTGCAGGTTAAAAAACCCCCCACAATCTATAGCTTACATTGATTAACAAGTTACTTTCCTGTCTAATAGAGCATTTCTCCCCTCACAGTCAGTCTTTACAGCGTTGTACATTCCAGATTGCTGGGGCCTACTTTTCGTGAGACGCTGCTGATGGAAGAATGTCACCTCTGTAATGGATAATATTTGAACTCTCTCCCCCCAGAAAAGAAGGGGAAAAAGGAGAAGGATCAGGGTAAAGAAACATTAAAGTCTGGAAGCGATACACACCCTGTAACTGTTAAGTAGGAAAATGGTAGTGATGATGAGGCTGGGCTTGCATAAGTGCTAAACATTACAAATACAGTTAAGCCAGCATTTTCAGATTGACTCATGACTGTGGAAGTCTCAAGTTTTGGGTGCCCAGCATGAGACACATTTACAGAGGCTGCTTTTCAGAGGGAGGGTGTTTGGTACTTTTTAGATAATCCCCTTTATGATGGGCACCCAAAAACTGAGATAACCACATTCACTAGTCACCTTTATAAATCTTGGTCACACAGCTGGTTTATCAAGGCTGGGTTAGCAAGACATAACGGGTGGAATGGAGGTGGGATCAGGTGAGGTGATGTAATAAGAAACAGAGCCCATGAGATTCCAGGCTTTTCAACAACCTCTTCATGACATTCCAGTGACATACAATGGCCATAAGGGAGCCAAGGAGGTCCCGGGGGAATTCCTCCAGTGCAGGAGCATGTAACAGAACAGATGTGGCCAGAGCACGTTGCACTCCATCAATTTTGGGCTTCAAGGCACATAGAGAGCAGAGAGAGTCAGACTGCCAGAAGTTAGAGCAGACCCAGAGCACAGATCTCTACCTCTTGACCTCATGAAATAATTTACACCAAAGGCTGCAGCAGCCTCCGCCTCAGCTCAGAGTCTGGGAAGCATGAAGGTGGGCTAAAGCCATTCTCCCACCTTCCCTGTAAAGGGAAGGTCAAAGTATATTTTCATTTTTGAACATGGGTTTGAGTCAGCTCAACAAATGTGAAAACTAGGGCTGTCAATTACTCAGAGTTAACTCACATGATTAACTAAAAAAAAGTAATCGCGATTAATCGCATTGTTAAACAATAGAATATCAATTGAAATTTATTAAATATTTTTGATGTTTTTCTACATTTTCAAATATATCGATTTCAATTACAACACAGAATAAAATGTGTACAGTGCTCACTTTATATTATTTTTATTACAAATATTTGCACTGTAAAAATGGTAAACAAAAGAAATAGTATTTTTTCAATTCACCTCATACATTGTAGTGCAATCTCTTTATCATGAAAGTGCAACTTACAAATGTAGATTTTTTTGTTACATAACTGCACTCAAAAACAAAACAATGTAAAATTTTAGAGTCTACAAGTCCACTCAGTCCTTGTTCAGTCTTGTTCAGTCAATTGCTAAGAGAAACAAGTTTGTTTACATTTATGGGAGATAATGCTGCCCACTTCTTATTTACAATGTCACCTAAAAGTGAGAAAAAGTGTTCGCATGGCACTGTTGTAGCGGGTGTTGCACGATATTTACATGCCAGATATGCTAAAGATTCATATTCCTCTTCGTGCTTCGGCCATCATTCCAGAGGACATGCTTCCATGATGATGATGCTCATTTAAAAAAAAAAAGCATTAATTAAATTTTTGACTGAACACCTTGGAGGAGAATTGTATGTCTCCTGGTCTGTTTTACCTGCATTCTGCTATATATTTCATGTTATAGCAGTCTTGAATGATGACCCAGCACATGTTGTCCATTTTAAGAACACTGTCACTGCAAATTAGACAAAATGCAAAGAAGATACCAATGTGAAATTTCTAAAGATAGTTACTGCACTTGACCCAAGATGTAAGAATCTGAAGTGCCTTCCAAAATATGAGCGGGGTGAGGTGTGGAGCATGCTTTCAGAAGTCTTAAAAGAGCAACACTCCGATGCGGAAACTACAGAACCAAAACCACCAAAAAGAAAATCAACCTTCTGCTGGTGGCATCTGACTCAGATGATGAAAATGAACATGCGTTGGTCCGCACTGCTTTGGATCATTATCGATCAGAACCCGTCATCAGCATGGACGCATGTCCCCTGGAATGGTGGTTGAAGCATCAAGCAACATATGACTCTTTAGTGCATCTGGCATGTAAATATCTTGCAACACCGGCTACAACAGTGGCATGAGAACACCTGTTCTGAGTTTCAGGTGACATTGTAAATAAGAAGCAGGCAGCATTATATCCTGGAGTTATATGGAAAAAGCAAGTATTTGAGAAAATTAGGTAGGAGAACAGGAGTACTTGTGGCACCTCAGAGACTAACAAATTTATTAGAGCATAAGCTTTCGTGGGCTACAACCCACTTCTTCGGATGCATATAGAATGGAACATATATTGAGGAGATATATGTACACACATACAGAGAGCATGAACAGGTGGGAGTTGTCTTACTTAATTGGCCTCAAAGTGTTGGTAAGACAACTCCCACCTGTTCATGCTCTCTCAAGGTGCCACAAGTACTCCTGTTCTTTTTGTGGATACAGACTAACATGGCTGCTACTCTGAAACCTGTCATTATGTTAGGTAGGAGAGAAGCTAAGAGCAAGAACTTAAAAACAAAAAACAGTGTAACATTTACATAATGTATGGCAGCCACTTTTTCTTTATTAAAAAATGCTTTCCAGATAAATAATGGGCACTCAAGGCAGCCATTATTTTCCTCTGTAATCATCCTATCATGTAATCTATACAAGTATTCTTACAGGAATAATTACAAAGTATTCTGATGACTACTATTAACAATCAGTTGAATGGCTTTTCAGAATAGCTCCTCTCAGATTGTGACCATTTTAAAAGTACTGTCAACACATGCCCAGAGGTCTAGAGAGAGAATAAACCAAGTCTGCGAGGGAGGCAGAGAAAAGGAAAACTGAGTCAGATGATTAAAGACACAGATGCAGAAGCTACATGTATGAAAGGCGGAGGTATATAATTGCAGCATTCAGGTTCATGAGAATGAAATTCATTTTCTATAAATCACAACTAACTAGTCCCTATGTCATCTTGGTGGTTAAAAGTGTGTAGTCTTCTTTGTGTTACTTAACATGATTGAAGTTCAAAGGAAACTAGTGCCTAGACAAAGTCTTGGTGCCAAGAAAATTACCCCAATTCCCAATTACTTATTGGCCAATATACAGAGCTCCTATTCAGTTTGAACAGGTAGCTAATGCTCAGTGTATCACAAAATAAAGGTATATAGGGGTGAAAAGTTCCTGGTTAGGAAAGGTTTTCTTGTAAGTGGTTGGTTTCACCAAAGTTGTCATAGAATTTATGGCTACTATGATCCTCCAGTCTGACCTCCTGCATAACACAGGACATAGTATAGGTTTATAAATAACGTAAAAAGATAGAATGTATTTGGTGACAAGCTATTCATCATGTAGGAATGACAGATAGGGATTATTGTGACGATGTCCAGACAGAGGGACAGGAAACCCCAAAGCATTCCTCTTGAAGAATTTCCTACATGTTCTTTCATGGGTGATTTGGTCCACAAAATTAGTGGACCTCACAAACTCTATGCAGATCTAATATTGCCAAGCCCAAGGGTTAAAAAATCATATTACCCTCCCTCCCCACGCAGATCATGAGTTTGGTTTTTTTTTTAAATAAATTTTAGGATCTTTTTATATGCTGCCTAGGTTTTGAGCCTTTGGGGCTTTCCTCCACAAACATGACAGCTAAAAACTTCTTTTAAAAAAGTAATCAAAGCTGAGATTCTCATGTAATCACATGACTCCAGAAGCTGAGATTTTAAGAAGAGTATCAAATATCATGAAACTTGCAATGAAATTATGACAGCTGGCAACACAGCAGATCTCAGGGGCTCTGGCCATCTGTGAGGAAGCCTCATGCCTCTGCAATGACTCTAAGCCATGTTCTGCCCCTCTGTCAGGATCCAAGCTAAATGGACTCCCCGATTGGCCATGGGACCTACATTCTTTTAACTAGATTGTCCTGGACCATGGAGAAAAAGAAGGATAAGTTAATACTGATCCAGCCTGCATTAACTTACCCACCAAATTCAACACAGCTGAGGAGTGGATGGACAATATTCACAATACCCCATGCCGTTTTGAAGCTAGCTGCAGCACTTCTGTAACTAGTTCTCTAAATAAAGACATAGTTTAAGTTTTACAAGCATGTCCTCTCATGTTATTATCCAGCACATGGTATATTCTCTCATTCCACACCCTAGGCTTTTCCTACTCAAGGGAAGGTAGAATTTTCAGTGGGGGTCAGCAATCTCTAGCAGTAGAGTGTATGTATTCCTTTTGGGCTCGTCAGCAGATTGCAATTATGGAACAGAACTAGATCTGGCTACATCTGTCCATAGCCCTGCACAGGCGGTGGCACAAAGCTACCCCACCGCAGGTACAGCATTATGGACATTATGCCTTGGGCAGATACAATCATTCTTGGGTGCCAGCCCAGCTCTGCAGGTTAGAATAGAGGGAGGGAAGGACACAACTCCTGCCCCTTTTCAGCATCTTGTTCCCCAGTGGCAGTGGTGGGGCAAGGTACACTTCACAGGAGGCCCTCGCACAGCCACACAAAAGGAAAGGAAGGATTTTTGTGAACCCTCCTGCTCCATGCAACCAAGTAAAGGCCATAGTCTGGAATCTCAGACCTAGTCAGGACCAACCAGCACAGTGCGGAAGTATTTACACTCAATCGCCCCCTTGGGCAGCAGGACACAAACACACCCGCAAGCCCACAGTACATTATACTGAGAGTCAGCGTGTTTGTTTACCAAGTAGCACCACTTTCGGTTGTTTGCAGAGGCAGCAGTCACTTGTGACGAAGAAGATGGTTTTACCCCGGGGATCTTGTGAACAAGCAAACAGAGCTCAGAGGCACTGGGTAAGAGCTGCTTTGCTAATTTTAATTTTACTACATTTATTTCTCATTTCTCTTCCCTGCTCAGTCTCAACATGCTAATAACCAAGTAGGTCACACTGGCTTTTAGATTGCAGTCCGAAGATCCAGAACAAGGCACACAGGTCAAAACAGAGGTGTAAGCTTGAAATTATTGAGTTCTTCAACAGTTATAATTTTTTCTATAACTGCAGTTTAATGATTTGACATTTCAGATGCAGATTGTTTAATGTAATGAATAGTGAAAACAGCGAGAAGGAGACAAATTTGCACATAAAATAATTGTATTTAGTTATCGGTGTGTAACCGTTCTGTCAGTTGTTGTCAACTCCATGAGGGCTGGGGTTCAATATCCAGGGGTTCCTCTCAAGAAACAGAATCAATTTGAGACACAACCCAGTAATTGGGGAAAACCGACCACCACCCTGGCTGCCTCTCTGAGGCAATACATCCCCCCTCACAAGTACTGAGTCTGTATATAACAAAAGAAAAAAAAGAAACTTATCAAAAAGGGAAACCGAATCCAGGGGCCCCCACGAGAGTTTTTCGGGGCCCCTGGAGCGGGGTCCTTCACTCGCTCCGGGGGCCCTGAAAAACTCACGCGGGGCCCGGACCCCCGGAGCTTCTCCCGCTCCCGGGTCTTCGGCGGCAATTCGGCGGCGGGAGGTCCTTCCGCTCCGGGACCCACTGCCGAAGTACCCTGAAGACCCGCGGTGGGGGGTCCTTCCGCCCTGGGACCCACCGCCGAAGTGTCGGGTCTTCGGCAGCGGGGGCCTCCCGCTGCCGAAGACCCCAGGCCCCCTGAATCCTCTGGGCGGCCCTGGAGTTAAAAGCCATATGGTCCTTAGCTAAGGCTGTAGAGCAGATTCATTAATCTCCCTCTAAGTGGTCGCAGTGCCACTAGATGGGACAGAACACCGCACCCAGGAGGTGTGTGGGTTATACTTAGCAAGTGAGGTTCAGTTTAGGGTGACCTCCCAATCAGGGCAGGCTAAGTTCAGTTCTTTTGCCCTTTACACATACAATAAGCATAACATTTCATTACCCCTGCATTCAACAATGAAGTGTAGCCCAGTTTTGATTCAGTTCTGCAACCTGAACTATGAACACTTAACTCAGCTAGCCTGTATCTTGAAAATTGGCTATAAGAAGAATTCATGAGATCTCTGATAATTCTTGCTTCTTCTCAGTCCAAAGATACTCCATGAAACAGCCTTTTCCCATGTACTTCAGCTTTCCAATCCCATCCAGAATCATGAAGTGAAGATGCCCAAGAAAATGAAAAATAAAGGGGAAAACTTCTGATTTATTTTGAGCCTCAAACAAATTTGGTTTGAGTTATGGGTGAAGACTTGGTTCTGTCTTTATTTTATTTCAATCAATTCACCAAATCTACCTGTAGTAAGAAAAGATGTGCAAAGCAAAACCCCAGTTCTGATCATCACTTCTACTGTCTGGGAGGCTTAAGATCTGTATCCAAATTAAGCCCCTTCTACATGAAATCAAGTACATTCAAGCAAGATACAATGCTGGTCAATGTCAATCTCTGCAGTGAAGATCAGGCAATATCAAATCAAGGCCAACTCACATCAAATTTAATCCCCTTCTGGAATAACAAAACAATCCAATTAGAAAGTCCATAAAATATCCCAACACCGAAGAGCCTTCTACCCCCCTCTTAAGCTATTCCTTATTATATAGGGACTCTGTATTAAGGAGATAGGCCTGCTTCTTCAGACATACTGCTATTTCCCTGGCCTGCTTACTACCTCCAAACCCCCCTGTACTGCTTCCCTACAGCCTGTGCTTAATGCAACCACCCTTTGATTCACAGGCCTCTAATTTCTTCTTAGATCCTCCCAGCTTCTTTCCTCTGCTGAATTGACTCCTCTTGGGCTGAGCTACTCTCTTTAAATTTCCTTTCCCTATGTCCCTCAGCTTCCTCATAAGGCCGAAGTGCCTAATGATACTTACCTAACTCTGCCCCCTCCAAGCCAGGAGACAATCAATCAATTTTAGATGAACTAATTGGCTCTTAACCTCTTATCTAACAGGTGATGGAGTAATCACCACCATAGTTGTGTCATTTGCATATGGTTATGAGGAGGGTTTGTAATCCAGGTAGTTTGTGAACAGGGATGAGCAGGTGAAGAAAGGACACAGGAAACTGGAGTAAGGAGTTTGTCTGAAGGTGAGGGATGTGAGCTGCTAGGAAACGCCAGAGAGGATAGATCAACATAGCAATCTAGCAAACTAAGAAAGAGATGGACAAAAATAAATGAGATTTAAAACAGATACATGTAAAGCAATGTATCTAGGGAGAAAAAATAATGGGCAGAGATTCAGAACTGGAGATTATTAGAAAGCAATAATGCAGAAAATAAAATCTGGAGGTATACTGGATAGTATACTGGAGAAGAATTCACAATGAAGCAATATAGATAAATGCCATCCTAGGTAGAGCTGAGAAAAACATTTTGACTGCAACTTCTTAAGTGAAAATGCAGATATAGCAACACTGAAACATTTGACAAATTCATGTCTTTTGCCAAATTGTCCATTTAAAAAAAATCTATAAAATTGAAGCATTTAATTCCAAATTTTCTAAATTATACATTTTTGATTTTTTAAAACAACTTTTTGTTTTGCAATTTCCTTTAATTTTATTTTTAAAATGTCACAACCATTTTAAAATGGTGATAATGCTTAAAAATGCTCAGAATCTAAATGAAATGTAATATTTTTTCAACTTTTTGATTTGCCAAAAATATTTTTAAAAAATTGTTTTCGATCTGACCTGAAACAATTCCCCCCCCCCCTCAACTCTTCAAATTTTCCAGTGAATTGAAAATCCATTTGCCCAGCAGTAATCCTGGGTTGTGTATTAACCAAAGGATCTCTTGAAAGACCAAAAGGAGTAATATTAATTCTGCTTTTTACAGCCTTGGTAAGACACCCACCCTCATCCCCACTTAAATATGCTTTCATTAGGACCTCTCCTTTGTCTAACTGCCACTGAAAAAGTATATAAAATAAAGCAAATAAAATGACATAGTCTACAGATATAATAAAATGAAGGAAGATGAAGGGATTGGTGAAAGTATAACAATGTGTTCTTCATCACCCAGCGGTAGAAGTTACAGCTGTATTTGGCAAATGCTGCATGTGGTGGATAGTGGTCTTTTTGGCTTCACAAAGCCATTTGCCAACCAGTGTTCTAAAATATTTGATTTAGTTCCAAACAAATAATTGATAACCTAAGCAGCATTCATAGAAATACCCGATGTTGGCACTGGAGCTTTGAAGCTAGTCACCACGTCACATCGTTTTGTTTCAGTTCCTTCGTTAGATTAAAAGACGCTGTATAAAAGGCATTATTCAGTCAATAATGTGTGTTCAGTAGAGAATCTTTGTATTTCCAAATACGTAGGTGCAATGTTGGATACATGTGTTCAAAGTAGGATACACGTTTTACTGAATCACCCAGACCAACACTGAAACGTCTCATATTCACAAATAGTGATGAGGAGGCTGGTCAAAAAATGGAATGAAAAGGTCACATAAATATATGTAACAACTTTAACAAAGTACATTTAAGTGCAGATGCATACCTGTATGTGTGTACATGCACACACACAGGCTCACACCTTGATGTCGCACTTATCAATCTAACAGCACATCTGATGTCTCTTTGGACGGCACCATCTTGTCAGGTCAGTGAAAATGAGGTAGGATCAGAGGCTAAAATAGGAAAAGAACAAGTTAAAAATTACTTAGACAGATTAGATGTCTTCAAGTCACCAGGGCCTGATTAAATGCATCTTAGAATACTCAAGGAGCTGACTGAGGAGATATCTGAGCCATTAGCAATTATCTTTGAAAAGTCATGGAAGACGAGAGAGATTCCAGTCAACTGGAAAAGGGCAAATATCATGCCCATCTATAAAAAGGGAAATAAGGACAACCCAGGGAATTATAGATCAGTCATCTTAACTTCTATCCTGGGAAAAATAATGGAGCAAATAATTAAGCAATCAATTTGCAAACCTCTAGAAGATAATAAGGTGATAAGTAACAGTCAGCATGGATTTGTCAAGAACAAATCGTGTCAAACCAACCTGATAGCTTTCTTTGACAGGGTAACAAGCCTTGTAGATAGAGGGGAAGCAGTAGATGTGGTATAGCTTGACTTTAGTAAGGCTTTTGTCTCGCATGACCTTCTCATAAACAAACTAGGGAAATGCAACCTAGATGGAACTACTATAAGGTGGGTGCAAAACTGGTTGGAAAACCGTTCCCAGAGAGTAGTCATCAGTGGTTCAGTCATGCTGGAAGGGCATAACAAGTGGGGTCCCACAGGGATCAGTTCTGGGTCTGGTTCTGTTCAATATCTTCATTAATGATTTAGATAATGGTATAGAGAGTACACTTATAAAGTTTGCGGATGATACCAAGCTGAGAGGGGTTGCAATTGCTTTGGAGGAGAAGATTAAAATTCAAAATGATCTGGACAAACTGGAGAAATGGTCTGAAGTAAATAGGATGAAATTCAATAAGGACAAATGCAAAGAAGTCCATTTAGGAAGGAACAATCAGTTGCACACATAAAAATGGGAAATGACTGCCTAGGAAGGAGTACTGCGGAAAGGGATCTGGGGGTCATAGTGGACCAGAAGCTAAATATGAATCAGCGGTGTAACACTGTTACGAAAAAAGAAAACATTATTCTGGGATGTATTAGCAGGAGTGTTGTAATCAAGACACAAGAAGTAATTCTTCCGCTCTTCGCTGCACTGATTAGCCTTAGCTGGAGTATTGTGTTCAGTTCTGGGCACCACATGTCAGGAAAGATGTGGACAAATAGGAGAAAGTCCAGAGAAGAGCAACAAAAATGATTAAAGATCTAGAAAATATGACCTATGAGGGAAGATTGAAAAAAATGGGTTTGTTTACTCTTGAAAAGAGAAGACTCAGACGGGACATAATAACAGTTTTCAAGTACATAAAAGGTTGTTACAAGGAGGAGGGAGAAAAATTGTTCTGCTTAATCTCTGAGGATAGGACAAGAAGCAATGGGCTTAAATTGCAGCAAGGGAGGTTTAGGTTGGACATTAAAAAAACTTCCTAACTGTCAGGGTGGTTAAGCACTGGAATAAATTGCCTAGGGAGGTTGTGGAATCTCCATCATTGGAGTTTTTTAAGAGCAGGTTAGACAAACACCTGTCAGGGATGGTCTAGATAATACTTAGTCCTCCCATGAGTACAGGGACTGGACTAGATGACCTCTCGAGATCCCTTCCAATCCTATGATTCTATGATTCTATAGCCTGGTGATTAAGGCACTCACCTGGGAGGTAGCAGATATAGTTTCAAACCCCACCTGTGAATCAGGCAGAGAAAAGAACAGCTTGGGTAGGCTAGATGACAGCCATCCCACCTCAGAATAGCCTATAGCATGGCGGTTAAATTGGTCACTGAGGAGGGCAGAAAAATCTGAGTTTGAGTTCTTGCTCCTTTCTCCCAGGAAAGTCCCCTAGCCACGGAGCTAAAGGTTATAACAGGAGACCCAGACCTACATTTTCTGAAGCTGACTGGAATGCAATGCACTTCTTCGATTTGCTGACCAACTTTGAACATTTTCAGAACCAGACCAAATATTTTTCTGATTTTTTGTTTTTCTGGCCAAATAAATAAAAATCTCATATTTGCCAATTTCTCTGGTTTCTCTCTAGTTATCACCACAATGTATATGTTAAATCATCACAGTCATCACCATAGGATCAATCACTGTTCTGTAACTTTTGTCTGTGCAACCTCGGGCCCTGCCCCACAATGAGTTCCATAAAGGCAGTTCCTTGTTGCCAAATGGAGTCTCACTGACTTCAGTGGAGCTCTGCACAGGCAGTGGAGCTTCACTGGAGCTCATTGCCAGACCAGGGTGTTGAGTTGATGATACCCTAAAAGTAAATCAAACCTAGTGAGCATTTTTGATCTGATAATATGTCACCTTCTAGGTTCCTTACTATGACCCAGGATGTGGCCCAAGACAATGTAGGTTCCTCTACAAGTGCATCTTTTCAATACTTTGGTTCTCTGCTATACAGGTTTTGTATAGGTGGTGGTATGCATTAAACTGCTTACCTTAAACAATAGGCTCAAACATCAATCTATTGTGAGTCTGAACTTCAGAATTCCTTACAATATCTTTTACTTAAAAAAACCTCTAAATTTGAACAAAGTTCTTGTATCTAGCCCTGAAATTATTATTTCAGATAAATCAATTTCTAAATCAGAAAAATATTTCTGATGTGCTTCTGTGCAGGATCAACGCTGTTGACACTAATGTTTAATTTGCTGTAATATTTGTGGTCCATTTGCTGCTTCAGAGAGGCCTGGAAAGCTTCAACATTTTATCTCACCTCCTAAAGAGATTCCAGACTGCAATCTCTTGGCAGACAGATTATCTGTAAATGAACAACAACACAAGCTGTCCAAATCTCTGCCTGAGTTTTCTCAGTCTCTTGTAGTGGAAGGTCTGGATCCTCGGCAGTAGCATTCTGAGTGCTAGTTATCAGCCCCTTAGCTCTCATTTTGTCAAGTGGATACATTTCTACTGGGGTCTTCCAGAGACTGGTTGTTAGCTCCACCCTATTTAACTTTTTTATCAATGATCTGGAAGAAAACACACAAAACTGATTAAGTTTGCAGATGACACAAAGATTGGGGAGATGGTAAATAATGAAGACAACAGGTCACTGATAGCGTAGATGACTGGTGCCTTCCATACTGAGCTAGGCTGTCTTGCAGGCAGCTGCTGCACTGTAGCGGCTCCACTGAGCAGCATACCAGCGGCCGGCATAAGAAGAGGCTCTGCCTTGCCCCTTGCGCTCCCCACCTGGGCCAGCTGCTGCGGGGGGGACTTGACCTTGCATGCCCCCCCCCACTCATCACCTCTAACTGATACAGAGCTGTTCACAAACAAACAATATATGTTTTGATATTAAAAACTACCAAATGGAAAATCTAGGAACAAAAAATATAGACCGCAATTTTAGGAAGAGGGATTCTAGTCTGGGAAGCAATGACTCTGAAAAGGACTTGGGGACCATGGAGAATAGTCATCTGAACATGAGCTCCAAGTGCAATGCTGTGGCCAAAAGGGATAATACAATCTTTGGATGTATGAACAGGGGAATATCAATTAGGAGTAGGAGGTAATATACTGCCTCTGTATTTGGCACTGGTGTGACCATTACTGGAATTCTGTGTCCAGTTCAGGTGTCCACAGTTCAAGATGGATGTTGATAAACTGGACAGGGTTTAGAAGAGCCAAAAGAATGATTAAAGAATTGGAAAATCATGCCTTATAAAAATAGACTTGAGGAGCTCAATTTGTTTGGCTTACTGTAGGATAAAGTTAGCTTATTGGTTAAGAAAGAATTAAAGTTAGTTTATTGGTTAAGGAAATATATATGTGTTACAAAGAAAGGCCAAAAGGAACAAAGTAGGGAGGATGTCTGATGCAAAGAATACCTAATGAAAGAGGAAGTTTCTAAGAAGGCCTCTGACTGATTGGAGTGACTGCAGATGGTTTTCAATAAGACCAAAAATAATCTCTCTTAAAGGAGCCAACATAGACCTTCCCAACCCACAAACTAGTGTTATCTCAGATGTGAATCCAGGTGCAACAAAAAGGCTGTTGGTCAGTAGGAAGGAGGGGAAGAGATAAGGAGGAAAGGGCTTGAGAAGAAAGGAGATTGTAAATCTTGTCTGGATTAAGACTGAAAAAAAGGGTGAATTGTCTCAAATTGGTCTGTAGCTGAAGTCAGTAACTGGCAATAACATCACTTGTTTGTTAAAGGGTGTAAAAAGTCACCTCTTAAAGGGTTCATTGGTATTACCTGCTTGACCACATTGGAACTGACCAATATGGGTCTAAACACCCCTGGGTTTAGCCCATTTATAAGTATCTGCCAAGGGCTGTGGTAGTTTCTCCATCCATGAAAACTTTTAAGTGAAGATTAGGTATGTTCCTAAATGAAATTTTCTAGTTCAAATAGGAATGAATTCAGGGAAGTCCTAATGCCTGTGTAATGCAGGAGATCAGACTAGATAATCGCAGTTGTCCGTCTGGCCATAATATTCCTTCTTTCCCCCCCTCCTCTATTTCCAAGAACTAGTTGTATTAACTTAGCACAACTGGAGCTCAGTGGTTGTTTCTGTCTCTCTGTGCTTTGGTATGGTGTGCAAGCAGAGTATAATCCTGAAATAATTTGTGCAGAAGCCTCTGGCAGGGCCAAAAGTGTATGCTGTATTCATCCCTCCAAGTCACAGAATCAGCTACATTCCTACTCAGACTTTCATACCAGTAGGTCTCCAGTTGAAGTCTGAATCACAGCTTAGTTATTTGTAATTTGATTCCCTCCAACACAGGATGGTCAGTTGGGTGGGACAAAGTTCGGATCCTGAATTAACAAGCACTTATGCATTTTGGTTATTTACATATTCCTTAACTATAATTAAACTTACCTCACTTATTCTGGTGAACCAATGTGATGACGGCTGGCAGCTGACACTAGCCCTGCCTAACTTTTCCAGATTCCAGAACTTTGCCCCGTTCTATCAGACACCCTGCAAATATCTGTTGATTAGGGGACACATTGCTGTTTGCAGCCCCTTCAAACCACTTGCCACGCTGCTTTCCTTGGACTGGCTACATCAGCACATCATCTAATTGGCTAGCATCCACTTTTAATATTTACACTTCCAGACTCATTATGGACAGTGCATCTGGCTATTTTTTTCTGCTCTCCCATTATTTGGCTTTGCTTCAGTAGTTGCAATAAGTGATACTCTCTGCTGCAGTGGTTTTGACATGACCGCATCATCTTGGATTAACATATCTTGTGCTTCTGGCCAGGGCCGCCCAGAGGATTCAGGGGGCCTAGAGCAAAGCAATTTTGGGGGCCCCTTCCATAAAAAAAAGTTGCAATACTATATTCTCGTGGGGGCCCTTGCAGGGCCTGGGGCAAATTGCCCCACTTGCGCCCTCCCCCCCCACCCCCCCCGGGCGGCCCTGCTTCTGGCAACGGACCATCTAAAAACCAGCTAAGAAGAAGACCGTCTCTCACAGCAGCCTACAGTTCATCAGTTCTGGCTTGCTGTACATCACTGTTTGTATTAGTTGCATAACTACCAGTTGCTGGTCTTTGCCGCTGAGAGTCTGTCACCTTAAAACCCCTTAGTGCCAACTGGCAAGGGGGTTACAAGGAAGTCCTGATTCTGGTATGTACCAAAGAATCGTAGGAATGGTTCATCAAAGAATGTCATGTGAGGTCTTCAGTAAAAGCTGGGGTTACACTCGTCATGAATATCAGTGTGAGATGTATGTACAGATAATATAATAGGAGTTATGTGTATTCAATGAACATATGTTAGCGTCTGTATTCAGGTATGAGTCAGCTGCAGAGGTGAAAAAACAGGTTTTCTGTCAGAGAGTTGTTTATTCACTTGTCTCTCTGTCAGATGTAAATTAAGCACTGTAAGCTAGCACAATGGATACCCATTTACATACCAACTCGACAAAGAGATGTGAAGTCAGCAGGGAAGCAGCACACAGGAAAAACAAGCGACGGGTGGTTATACTGTCTCTGAGTGCAGACAATGAACTTTGGGGACTATCTCAGTACAAGGCAAAGAAGAACATCCCTTTCTCCTGCACCTAGGAAGTAAATGGGATCTCAGCTAACTTTGACTGTAAATGCCACAAAGAACTTGGCCGGGGGGTGGGAGGAAGGGAGAGAAACTTTTTTAGACAGGAGCTTAACCTGGAAGCTTAGTCTCTAGAGTAGGGTGACCAGAGTCCCGATTTTATCAGGACTGTCCTGATATTTGCTTGTTTGTCCCGCGTCCCGACCAATGTTAGGTCGGGACACTGGACAAACAAGCAAATGCTCCGGAGCCCGGAAGTGCTTGCGCCCCCCCCTCCGCCCCGACTCCGCCCTCTCCTTCCCCCATTGGCTCCCTCCCCAAATCCCCGCCTCTTCCCCAGGCTCGCCATTCCTCCTCCCTCCGCAAGTGCTGGAGGGAGGCCCCGGAGACGCAGGGGGAGCACGGGGCCGGGGTGAGTGAGAGTCCGGCCTGGCCCTGAGCGCAGGCAGGACTCAGTCGGGCGGTAGGGAGAGTAGGGGGGCGGCCCACAGGGCCAGGCAGTGGCTGTTCTCCCCACTTGGGCAGTGGGACTCGGGAGCAGCCGCTGCTGCAGCTCCCACTGCCGCGGGGGGAGGAAGCGGCCAAGCACGTGGCGCTCGGCCTGGGCCCGAACCCCCCGAGCCTGGGCCTGCTGCAGGGACCCAGCAGCGCACATGCTGCACGCGCCCAGCCCCTGGCCAGTTGCATCTGGGCTGGCTGCCCAGCTGGTGCAATCCCGCGGCAGCCCCAGAGTGGGGGCAGCAGGCCCCAACCCCCCCGTCCCGCTCAGGTCCCGCAGGGGAACGAACGGGGCTGGGCTGCCTATGCCTCCGCCCCGGGGCCGCCGTGGGATTGCACCAACTGGGCAGCCAGCCCAGATGCGACTGGCCAGGGGCTGGGCACAGCGTGCGCGCTGTTGGTCCCCACAACAGGCCCGGGCTCGGAGCCGCAGCCGCCGAAGATTAGGTATGGTATAATCTGCCAGAGCCGCAGCCGCCGAGCGCCATGGCCGCTTCCTCCCCCCGCGCCCCTCCCTTCCGCCCCCCTACTCTCCCTATCGCCTGACTGAGTCCTGCCTGCACTCGGGGCCAGGCCGGACTCTCACTCACGGCACCCCGCTCCCCCTGCGTCTCCGGGGCCTCCACTTGTGGAGGAAGGGGGGGGGGGGGGTTTTTTTTTTTTTTTTTGCCCTCCCCCCTTTTTTTTTTCCCCCCCCCCCAGCGTCCCGATATTTGACCTGGGTGATCTGGTCACCCTACTCTAGAGAGCATATTATAATTTTGTTTTACATGTAACCATTTATTTCTAGTATTCTTACAATCACTTGACTCTCTGATGAAGGGATTATTGTTTTCACTTTTAATGTAAGTGATGTGTTATTAAGCCAAATGCTGATCCTGAGTTGAATCATACAATCTGATGTGAACGCTGTTCCCTTGGGGAGGGCAGTCCTGGCATTTCTGTGAGAGTGCAGTGGATATGGGGTCTGAGCACAACACGGGAATGCTACAAGGGGACTCCAGGACTGAGGTGCAAGGCAAAGTAAGGGCTGACATAGCCCAGTGCCAAGTGCTTGGGTGCAGGGCCGGTGCAAGGATATTTTGCGCCCTAGGCAAAACTTCCACCTTGCGCCCCCCCACCCCCCGGAGCATCGCTTATTATAAACTTTCAAAAATGAATACTGCATAATGTGGCATTGTTCATTAGAATACATACACATTGGGCTTGAAAATTTATTAATTTCATTATTTAGTCTACATATTTAATGAAAATAAATGAATAACCTGACAGGGTGTGGGGCTGGCTGGCTTCGGGCAGGGGTGTGTGGGGCTGACTGGCTTCGGGCAGGGTAGGGGATGTGGAGCTGGTTGGAGATGGTGTGTGGGGCTGGCTGGCTTTAGGCATGGGGGTGCGGCAGGCGCTGGCTGGAGACGGGAGTACAAGGCTGGCTGCGGGCAGGGCAGGGGGGTGCAGCAGGGGCTGGCTGGAGACAGGGCATGCGGGGCTGGCTGCGGGCAGGGTGGTAGGTACCAGGGCTGTCCCTAGATATTCTGGGGCCCTACGCAGCCCCCCTGTGGGGGGGGGTTGCCCCAGGCCTCCATGGGGGAGGCAGAAGCAGGGGGGGCCCCCCGGCTTCCGTGGGGGGGCAGGCCTCCAGGGGGGGCTGGCTTGGAGGGCAGAGGGGAACCACCCCCCAGCACTCACCGGTGGCATGGCTGGGGCCGGGTCTCGGTACTTCCCGCCACCGGTGAGTGCAGCCCCGGCCCTGCTGCAGAGCTCAGGGGATTGGGGGCGGGACGGGGCTGAGCAGGGGCGGGGCCCTGGGAAAGAGCCAGAGCAGCAGGGAGCAGCGCAGCGCCCCCGGCGGCCGGAGGAGGAATGACATCACTTCCCGGCCGGCCGGAGCTGATCAAAGCCACAGCGCCCCCTCGCACAGCGGCGGGAAGAGGGTTACACGTTTAGCCGGCGCCGGGTGAGCATCCCAGACATTTTGGGCACTGCTTTTTGGCGCCCTCAAATCTTGGCGTCCTAGGTGGCTGCCTAGTTTGCCTAGTGGTTGCACTGGCCCTGCTTGGGTGGCTAATAGGCTGGTGGTGCCAGGGAGCTGACCCACCAGTGAAGCACAAGCAAGACTCTCTCATGTTGGAGGCATGGGGGTAACAAGGTTACTCACAGTCCGGGGCACCCCGAGAACTGTCTCAGAGGACTCTTAATGGGGATTGTAGTGCTGAGAACTCTAACATAAGCATCTATCAAAAAGCTGGTAAATTTATGATCTTGAAGAATACGCTCAGGCATTACTGCCTCCAGTTGTAATCCAAAGCCAGGAGTATGTTGCAAGGTTATTTTATGAATATGGAGAAGCCTTTGCAACAAGTTAGCTCATGTTTAGCATTGTGCAGCAGAAGTACAGAAAATGAACCTGTTAATTTATGCACTCAGCTTAAAGGGACAGTGGCATAATTTTAATTCCTTTATTAAAAAAAACCAAAACCCAAACCTTTGTCCCCCATTACATTGCTAGCTCCAGACCTCCCTCTCATTTACCCTTTTTGTCAAATGTACACTTCAGTTCTAGCCACTGCTTAGAAAGAATGTGTGCTGATAAAACCAGGTTTAGAACCCACTATGGAAGTGGCTTTGATTAGAACCTGCAGGGGTCTTTTTAGTGCCCATGACTGCCATCTGTCATGCTGGTTTTTTGTAAAGGCGAGTCCATCATTCACTGCTATAGGAGGAAGCTTTTACAATGACTTCATTGGGAGTTGAATCCAGTCCTTAGACTTCTGGTACTGTTGAATGGAAAATTACAGTATGTGGGAATCACATTACAGTGAGAAGCCAAACTGCTCTTTGAGTTGTTTAAATCTTGCTATTATGGCCCTATTCAATTTATATCTTTTGGAGACAAGACGTCTGACAGAACAGGAACCAGCACAGATGTTCCTCCAAGCTCCAGGGCAATTAGAATGCACATGTTTGTTTATGTTGACTTTTCCCCCCTAAGGTTTATCATGTCACAATGGTGTAACCCAGTGAAATCTACATTTTCTTTTCTCTATAGTACACCTGCAATGACAGAGAATGTGATGCGGTGTCCTTTGATTGTCATTATGAAGAACACTTCAAAGTTGAATGGAATAACACTCCTGGAGCCTATACTATTATCACATTTTCTACCTTCTTACCTTAACTTTTGATGACTATGGCAATATTACACCTGTCCCCGCAGCTAGAAATTTGAAGACGTTATTACACTATGGGCTGAATATGCAGGAAATCATTAAGGATCTCTCTAAATGTTCCATTTACCATTTCAGGGATGTTGCTAAAGTGCACCCTCTTCTATGTAAGTGTCATTTGGTGCTTCTGATTCACATGTTCATAACATTTACATTTCATTATTATAACTCCCAGTTTATTGGATTTCCTACTAACACTCTGTGGATTACAGTTTATTTATAAATAAGCAGCTAGACTTCTTGCTAGTCCACACTAAAAGAAAAACATTATTCCTATGGAGGGACAGAGCTTTTGCTTGAGAAAATCACTGCTACTTGTTATAAGTATGATTCTCTTACAGCTTTTAAGACCAAGCAGGAGACTTTTACAAGGGGAGGGGGAAGTATTTTACTACAGATTATAGCAAGATCCTTGCAAACACATATTTGATAAATGGAGAAACAGGTTAAATTAAATTAGCTTTATTATGTAAATTACAGAAGTGAGATTATTAAATCCTCAAAAGCATTCCCACCATCCCTTTGCAAATGCATGACAGTGTCTTTTACATGATATTAGATATGAAATGGAGAATACACCTAATTTTTTATAGCTGGCAGGAACATCAATGTTACATGCCATGATAAATCAGTGGAGTTGCTTCCAGTTTATATCAGTGTAACCAATAGTAGACTTTGGCCCCCTTGCATTATTCTGTCTAGTCTGTATGACCTGGGGAATATACCATTATTGTTCTGAGATCTCAGATACTCACAGGCAACATAGGGCTGTGTTCCTCCATGACTGTGCACACAAACTGGGGAACTGCATGCACAACATACAGTTACATTCTAAATGACCATTTGCATGCACTTAATTTTTAAAATGATATCTTATGTTAACCCAGTTATTCCAAAACCTACTTAAAATTGCAAGATTCCTTACTTCCTAGCTCACTCACCTCTAAAGCACCCCCTCATGCCAAGACACAGTGCTTGAAGGGATCTTCCATTCCCGTGGATCCTTGTCCATCCTCCTGGTTCCAGAACAGTCTGCTGCTTCCATGGCCTCTCAGTCCAGTCCTCTTCCAGGGTTATCAGAAAAGTCCAAAATAGGAAAACTCAAAGTCTAGTGGCCTCTATGCCAGGCCATCATTTCCTATATGGGACTCATCACTCTTGGCCTCTGAGGCCTGTAATCTGTCTCTTGCTCAGGGAGAGGAAGCCCACCCTCTCCTCTGGATTCCAGCCCAGGAACCCTAGGTTAGGAAGCTAAGGACTGTTCCTGCAATTCCACACCACTTCCTTGAGCTGCCCCTACCTTTGCCTGCTGCAGGGCCTTAGCCAGTTTCTCCTTCAGCTGGTCCCTTTTCCCCAATTAGTCCTCACATTTAATGGGTTCAGCAAGCAGGCCTTTTACTGTTGGTGTCTCCCTTTTCATGAGGAAGAAGAGAGCATATAGGTTGGTCTGCTTCCTAAAGCTCATTACATTTGGCCAGGAAAGGGGACCATGATCCCGTGCACTCGGCAAGGCTCTTGGGGTGGGATCCACAAAGGTATTTAGGCACCTAAGTCCCATTGTTAGGCCCCACTGCAATCCACAAAAATCCCACTCAGTTGCTGCCTATCCCTGTAGGTGGCTAAAGTCACAAGACACCTATGTTTTGCAGTAAAAGTTCCCTGGGTACCTATGTTTTTGCCTCTGAGCACGCACATTGCTGCCTCACTCTAGATGGTTGGGTGCTGATCTCCCATCTAAGCCCCAGACCAATTTGCAAACCAGGGAAGACAGACATTTGGCCACCTAAATCGCATGTGGAGCTCAATCTCATAGGCACGATCAGATGCCGCCTACCAGATTGGGCCCCTCTGGTGAGTCACACAACCAGCTGGGGGAAGGGGAAGGGCTGCCTTTAACCTAGTGGTTACGATACTCCCCCAAGATGTGAGAAAGCCCCAGTTCAAGTTTGCCTTCTAGTTCCCGCTGTGCCTAATGTGAAGTGGCTTGAAGAGGGATCTTCTATCGCTCTGGTGTGTGTCCTAACCACTAGGCTATGGAACAGTCTGAAGTGGGTCATCCTTAATCTCTCCTACTGAAGTTCTAACACTTTAACTGAATAATTAAATATTGATTGGGCCAGTGGAAGTATTAGAAAGGCTTTATATCCCAGTGCTTAGGGTGCTCACTTGCTAGATGGCAGATCTCTGTTTGTATCCCTTCTCTTCATCGGGCAGAGAGCAGGACTTGAACTGGGGATCTCGCACATCCTGGGTGAGGACCCTAACCCACTGCGCTAAAGGTTATGAGGGAGCACCGCCTCCTCTCCCCACCTCAACTGCTTTGGGTGAACTCACCTGAGGGGTCTGATCCAGTAGGTGGCCTCTGAACACCCCTAGAGGATTGGGCCCAGCATGTGACTTAAGCAGCCGAACACCTAACTGCCCCTGTTTCATGAATCACAAAAGAGGTAGGTGTCAAACTCTGAGAGCGGGGTGGGACTTGAGACATATGCCGCCGGTTGGTATCTCTGTGATGCTTCCCAGGGCTACCAGGGGTGTGAGGCACCTTGATAACACCTGCCCATAGCATGAAGAAGCCTTGTGTATACCTGTCAAGGGTCAGCTCCCTGATTCTCCCAGCAACAGGCAACACAAAACACTCCCCTCTTAGCCGATGTGGGCTCCTGTGTGCCTCTTGCAGGCTAGAGATAGGCACGTTCCAACCCCCAAGTCCTCCGAGAAACCCCCTGCAGCATCCAGCCCCATAGCCACTGGACATCCACGGACGTACCAGGCTCTGTTCTCAAAGGAACAGTACACCACAGCTTACTAGTTACACCTTTGACCCCCATCACCTAGATTTATTTATAGAGAAAGCACATATAAGTTTATTTAACAAAGAACAGAGATTCAAATGATGGCAAGCAGAAATATTGGAACAAAGGTTTACATATCAAATGAAATCTTAAGACGCCTTCTGAAGCCTAAACTCATCTAACAAGATGCCCTCTTGTCTAATAAGATCCTGCTTACTTCAAAGTCCTTCTCTCCGCATTTTTCCAACCAGGATGGCTGCGACCCTCCTTTCATGAGATCAAACCCACTAGCAACTTATGGTCTCAGATGAAGGATGCCCTAGTGTCTCTGCTCCCCTACATGTATTAGACCAGCCCTTTATTCTTCACTAGTAAAACAGAGCCCCACATCCCCCATTTTCCTCTTCCTGTTAATTTTTCCTTCTGAAGTCCCTACCCTCTCTCTTCATTAGCATTTGACTCAGTGCACTAATAGACTTCACACAATAGACAATGGCCAGCTAGGGAGCTAAATGTCTCCCACCTCTGGTGGAATCTGTCTCAAGGCATGCTACAGGTGAGCTGTCTTTAACTACAAGGCTTTAAGAAAATAATTTCCCATATACATATAGTTTATATATACACACATATATAGCCTTACATAGTTTATCTGCACATACATTTTGCAATGATTATAATGAATAGTGTGACACGGGTTTTTAGTAGAAACGTTATGATATTCTTTGGTGTACTAGAGTGTAACTACCACTCCCAGGGGATCCCTGTATCCCTTATGCACCCCGAGCCTTCTGCCAGTTGACATGAAGAGATCCTTGGGTCACAATCTCTCATTGGCTTGCTTAGGCAGCTCCATGCCAAGCATGCTGGCTTTGTGGAGCGCATTCTAAGGTGCCTGTCTCTCCCCATGCATTGCACAGGGAGCCTGGGTGCCTAACTCGAGTTTTGTGGATCACAGAGTTGTTCCTGTGAGTTTTTAGGTACCTCAAAGTCATGGGACCTAAGTCCCTTTTATGGATCTGGGGTTCCAAGTGCTTAAAGAAACAGTAATGGGATTTCCTCCCAAATGGTAATCCGCTGGCGGATTTTAAGTTGAGCGTCCGCAGGCTATTTCCTATGCCATTGTTTATATTTCAGATTGCCCAAAAAGCTTAAAGGGTCACAGCATGTGATGGGGTGGGCCGACCGTTAGGCACCACTACCCATAAAGGGACAGACTCCCTCATTTATTAAAAGCTTTTGGATGTTCCCAAAAACCTGCAAAGAAATAGATGTTAACTGGGTTAGCAGCAATATGCATTATCACCATCTAATAGTGTACTATGATTAACTTATATGACTGCTGTACTATATGATCATCCCCGGCTATAGTATATGACCATCCATTTTGCACGCTAATCAAAACCATCTCCTTGATGACATACTGTGTGACTGATAATATCTTTGGGTGCCCTTGAAAATCTGTGGTTGTCCACAAAGCCAAAATAAATATTGACTCAGCTCTTAACCACTTGTATCAACACAGAGGAAAGAAGAATTTCTGACTTCGTGAATTTATCTTCCAAGTGATGAATGCTGGGACAGTATTTTGCACATGAATTGAAGTTACTATGTAAAGTTTCACTCTGCCAACTGCCCGTTTGAGATTATTCATTGGGAAACAAAGCTGTTTTTGTTTTTAAGGTAAATTCAGAGGGTTTCAAAAAAAGCAAAGCTTTTTGTTTTTTTATATGCTTTCATCTCAGACTTTGATTTTATTTATTAAAGTGCCTTTATTTATTGATTGATTGATTGATTGGACAAACATAAGGTTTTTGGACAAAATGCAAGGAAGGGGGTTTGCCATGGCTTCACATTTTCTAAGATGAAAACCCCCACCTCTTTCCCCCTTTTCTGGATGTGGGCAAACGTCCGTTGCAAACCTTTGCTGGTGACGTTTTGGTCTGCACCAGTTAGCAAAATGGTAACTGCACAAATTTGCAGTGACTTGGGACAATCTTATTGAGCCGTGCCGTGTTCCATAGCCCCTAAGCATTCATCAAAGCCTGGGCTATGTGGTCTGGGGCTGCAAGGCTGCTTCACAGATACTCAGCCCCATTTCCAGAGGCAGGGTCTATAGCGCTGGAGGGTGGGGGGGGGCATGTCAGCAGGAAAGGAGGCCGTGGTTGACATCTCCCCTACTGACTGAAAGCTGGGGAGATAGCAAAGGTGCCAAGCAGTCCCCACTTTCAGCTCCTGCCCCAAAGCCTTCTGATCACTCTGAATTTTCAGTCACTACATAATATTCAGAAGATAAGGTAAAGGAGCCTTCCTGAGCCCTTACCCAGGAACCCTGGTTTGGAGGTCCATGGTGAATTCCCAAACACTTGGCCAGTCTCCACTCCAGCCCATCCTTCCTCACGCAGGTGGATCCAGAAGGGCTAGTTGTAGCCCACGGCACCAGTAGCTTCCAGGCCCTTGCACAATGGGAAGAGGGAGTGGTCAGAATCCAGGAGCTCAGTGAAATGGGCAGGAAACTGCACAAGCATGCACTGTTTTAGATTAGAAATAAGGCATGTATTTTTAACAGGGAAGGTGAATACAGGTCTGTCTCATCTTACACGGGGGTTCCGTTCAGCGGTTAGCGCGTAAAGCGAAAACCGCATATAGCCAAAACCCTATTGAGTTCAATGGCGGGCAAAATCGCCCGCACTACAGGTATAGTATTAAAACTGTTGTTTTTCTCTCTTTTGTTTTTGTTTTTGTTTTTTGTTTTTGCAGACAGCGTAAAGTTGAAATTGCGCATGTTAAATGCGCGTAAGATGCGACAGTCCTGTAACCATTAGCACAAACAAAGGAAGTGGTGCATTCTCCATCTCTTGATGTCTTCAAATCAAGAGTGGATGCCTTTCTGGGAGATAGGCTTTAGTTAAGCACCAGTTATCAGGCTCAAAACAGGGGTAGCTGAGTGAAATTTAAGGGCCTGTGTTCTATAGCAGGTCAGACTAGATGATATTATGGTCCCCCTGGCTTTAAAAATCTATGAATCAGAGTTCTAGCCACTTTAGGACCATAATTCCTATCAGTGACCCAAGGGTCTTTTAAACTATAAAGAATATCACCCACTTCCCCCTCTTCCACATACAGGAGAAAATGTTCCGACAGATTTCTTGGCAGTTTCTGAAAGAAAATGTTGCTTAGAGCAATGGGACTGACCAAATGTCAAGAATAACAACACAAAGTAATGCATGTTTGTTTGTGGAGAGCAACAGATTTGACTCATAATGGAATCTTTAACATGTGAAAAAAGAGAAATTCAACACAGTCCTAACCTGCTTCCATATGGGAATGTATGAGAACACAAAACAATAGAAAACTAGTGGGAAAGACATTCATAAAGAAGGAAATGAGAAATATTTGTGGTCACATTTCCCCAGGATTTTTGGTCTTACATACAGTTAAGGCCCATGGACCAATCTCTGCTCTGTTACACTACAATAAACACTGATTACATTCAGTCATAGAATCATAGAATATCAGGGTTGGAAGGGACCTCAGGAGGTCATCTAGTCCAACCCCCTGCTCAAAGCAGGACCAATTCCCAACTAAATCATCCCAGCCAGGGCTTTGTCAAGCCTGACCTTAAAAACCTCTAAGTCATTGGAGTTACTTCTGATTTACACCAATGCAAAGCAAAATGCTTCATGAAAGAAAAAACAGGATTTGTGTTCAACATACATAACATACATCTTATAAAAACTTCAACGTGGCCCAAAGTGCATTCCTATCATTTCTCCTAATACACCTCTTGTGCTGCATAATTCTAATCTTCAGCTGTTTAGGCAAGATATAAGCCATCCTGTAATGGCATTTCATCAAATACATCACAACAATTCAGCAACACAAATGATCCTTTGCCAACAGCAGTATGATTAACAGCCTGCTGTTTTAGCATCCACAGAAATTAACAAGTGTTTTGTTCTGCAATGAGTATAATTATGAGATGAAAGTTTTTTTTGTGGTGGCTTTGAAAGAAACTGTAGATTTGGGTAATTCCAACTTTTAACAGACAAGATGCTTCCTGTCTTTTATTACCCGGTTTCTGTCATAACAAATGAGCAGTGGTGTAGCAACTGTGTCATTTAAAACTGTTGCATATTAGTACATCCCCCACTATCTAGCTGCTAATTCCTAAAATGGAAGTGTTGAAAGAGGTCACAATGCCCTGAAAATTCAGCTTCCCTATTCAGTGGTGGAGAGAAAGATAGAGATTTTTATTGTAAACAGTTGTTAGTATTCACCAAAAAAGCTCCCTTTCCAAGTTTGCTTTATAATGTATGCGTCCCTTAGCTAGAACATGCATCAGAACTATGCTACTTGCTAGCATTTTCTACTCAGGAATGGAACCCTGAGATGGTGCAAAAGATTAATAAATGCCATATGCTCAGCTTCTGAAATTTTCCATAATCAGAAGAGTAATTCAGCACATTGGCAACAGTCATCTTCAGTGATAACACTCTAGTCTTTGCCCAAACTCTTACAGAGCACAATCAAGCTTTCACAGCAGCCTTTGTCTGGCAGCTGATAATTTAACACTTAATCCAGCCAAACCTGCATTCTGCACAGCAGTGCTTGAATTCTACAGACTATTTATTTATTATTTTGTTCCAGAAAGGGGATGAAGCCAGGTCTTCCAAAAAAAGAGGTAATAAAAAAGGCCACAGTAGCCAGAGATGCTAACAAATTAATCATGCTACAGTGCACGCTACAATGTACAACTATTCCATTGTGAGTATGTACCACCACAAGAATTCAACCCGAAATCAAGAACTTGCTACGGTCAGGCTTAACAATAGTGACTTGGGTTTCCACTTAACAAGAGAGTTCAGTGAGGGACTTGAAACAATATTAGTGTTCTAGTACACTGAGGAGGACAGGAATTCAAGTTGCAAAGTTTCTTGGGAAAAGCCTGAAAGCTGAAATGTTGGTTACAATGCTTCATGCTTCTGCAGTTAAAATAGACACTAAGGCCTAGGTACAGTCCTTCTCTTAATTATTTAGTATAATTATGTAGTGGGAGGCCCTGTGAAGGGATATGTTTTTCTTTGACTTTTTCATGATCTTGGAGATGGTAAACGCCACTGAAGATGACTGTGTTGCAAATGTGCTGAATTGCTCTTCTCATTATGGAAAATTTCTGAAGCTGAGTATATGCTCTCAGAGAAGGTTTTGCAAAATGAATGGGGGCAATGAAAGATGGCTTGGTTATTCCAGAGCTGGATCTTGTATAAGAGGGGTGAAAAACTTTTTTTTCATAGCTGGAAATAATACCTTGGCAGCAAAGTACTAAAGGATTCACTAAGGTTCTAGCGTTGGTGAGTTTTCTTCTCTTCCATTTAAGTTCATATTACAGCCCATCTCAACAGTATGTGAGCAGCCACTGGATTCAAGGTGAAACAAAGGAGAAGAGGATCCAGTTTCTTTAGCACATTGTTCTTAATGGGGAATAATAATAATCATAAACAATCACAGAAAGTCACTTTCTTCTAATACTGAACAATGAAAATTATTAGAATAAGGAAAATCATCATCCCATAAACCTTACCCCCTCTGTCTGCTTCACCTTACAGCCTCTGCCTAGAACCTTCCCATTTCCTCGTTGCCTAGCTTCCAACTACAGTTTTAAAGAAACAGTACACATTTCCTCCCTTTTCCCCCACTGGCATGAATAATCTTTAACAAACACTAACATTTAACAACCAATTATAGATTCAGTCAAGTCACCAACATCAATATTCATGAAGAGAGGCAGAAGAGTTTGTCCAGCTGATTCACTTGGATTATTAAATCCCCCAATGTGGAAAGTGACATTCAATAGATGTCGGACTCTTCTCTACAGGATTCTCTCTCTTCGCGAAGATTGTGATGTGAGTAGCATTGCTACTGGAATCACGTTAACACAGCCCCTGCATTATTAAATACTTGTGGACACTAAAAGGAGGCTAATTCAAAGATCCAGGGCTCTCCCAGGAATTAGAAGGAACCGGCTGAGGAAAACCACAGGCAGAGAAGTTAAAAATAGCAGAGCCAGGATTGATATTATTTTCAGGAAGCCTCTGCAGGCAAATAACTCTTATATTAGAGTAATATGATTTTGCTGTTTTGACAGCATATTGCTTGAAGCTAGTAAAACCATTTCAGTGGATGTCACTCATGTATGAATTTCTCCCCCTCCCCCACCCCCCGTGTTTGTTTTGTTGTTCAACAACAGAATTCACAGGGATTTTTGCGATTGCTTTTAGCAAGGGAAGAAAGAAACATTTTTAAGACTGTTCAATATTGTCCAGCCTGGCTTACTTAAGACACAGAGAGGCATATTTTATGAAGTGTCGCTGACAGCTTTGTGCATCTTAGAAGGGACAAGATTATCATAAATAGCATAGACAGTGATAGACTTATACATTTTGAACACTTTTTCAATCTGCCCTCCCTATGTTCTCCTGGGTAAATGACTAAGTGCCACTTCTCAACCCCACAGGCTCCAAATGATGTTTGTCATTGTACAGTTAATGCTCTTCTCAGTTCAGTTACTTTAGCCTTAGGGTTTGCTTGTACCATTAACACTTTTCATGCCACACCAGACCAGACATAACTGGCAAGGCTCTGCACAAATGCAGTTTCTTCTGTCTGGGACTCAGCAAAATAAATACAAATACCCGTTCCATGAAGATGCACTGCCACCTAAACTTTCAAAAGTAACTGGTGGATTTTGGGATGTCCACCCTGAGACACCTTAAAGGGGCCTGATTTTCAGAGGCATAGTGCTCAGCACTTTCTAAAAATCAGACCCCTTAAGGTCTCTGAGGTCAGCACTTAAAATCTCTGCTCATTTCTGAAATTTAGGCTTGCTTGTCTATGTTAAAATTAATTCATTAATGCTTGTAAAGCCCTTTGAAAATATAAGATGACTACTACAGCTAGAAGAACAGGAGTACTTGTGGCACCTTAGAGACTAACACATTTATTTGAGCATAAGCTTTCGTGGGCTATATCCCACTTCGAAAGCTTATGCTCAAATAAATTTGTTAGTCTCTAAGGTGCCACAAGTACTCCTGTTCTTTTTTGCGGATACAGACTAACATGGCTGCTACTCTGAAATCTACTATAGCTATGCTGATTTAAACTGAGGATCCAGCCTTGAATATTCACAGCTTCAGATACCTACAATTACCAGTGGGATCTTTCTATATTTACAACAGTAGTACCACAATCACTATGAAGAGGCAAAGACTGAGTTTTTACATGGTGCTGACCTTAATGCTACACATCTAACTTCCCAAAACTTTCCAAGATATAGGTTTTCAGCCATTTGAGTTAAATATCATTAGAAGCACAGAAAGGGTTAGAGTCTAAGGCTGGGTCTACACTACAGCGGGGGTCCGACCTAAGATACGCAACTTCAGCTACGTGAATACCGTAGCTGAAGTTGCGTATTTTAGGTCGGCTTACCTGGCGGTGAGGACGCGGGAAAGTCGACCGCTGCCGCGCTGCCGCCGACTCCGCTGCCGCCTCTTGCCGAGGTGGATTTCCGGAGTCGACGGCAGAGCGATCAGGGATCGATTTTACCGCGTCTTCACTAGACGCGGTAAGTCGATCCCCAATAGACCGATTGCTACCCGCCGGATCGGCGGGTAGTGAAGACATGCCCTAAGACAACTGGCAATGATTAGAAAGGCAAAAGCACAAAATGAGCTCAAACTAGCTAAGGGAATAAAGGGGAACAAGAAGACTTTTTATCAATACATTAGAAGCAAGAGGAAGACCAAAGACAGGGTAGGCCCACTGCTTAGTGAAGAGGGAGAAACAGTAACAGGAAACTTGGAAATGGCAGAGATGCTTAATGACTTCTTTGTTTCGGTCTTCACCGAGAAGTCTGAAGGAATGCCTAACCTAGTGAATGCTAATGGGAAGGGGGTAGGTTTAGCAGATAAAATAAAAAAAGAACAAGTTAAAAATCACTTAGAAAAGTTAGATGCCTGTAAGTCACCAGGGCCTGATGAAATGCATCCTAGAATACTCAAGGAGCTAATAGAGGAGGTATCTGAGCCTCTAGCTATTATCTTTGGAAAATCATGGGAGACGGGAGAGATTCCGGAAGACTGGAAAAGGGCGAATATAGTGCCCATCTATAAAAAGGGAAATAAAAACAACCCAGGAAACTACAGACCAGTTAGTTTAACTTCTGTGCCAGGGAAGATAATGGAGCAAGTAATTAAGGAAATCATCTGCAAACACTTGGAAGGTGGTAAGGTGATAGGGAACAGCCAGCATGGATTTGTAAAGAACAAATCATGTCAAACCAATCTGATAGCTTTCTTCGATAGGATAACGAGTCTTGTGGATAAGGGAGAAGCTGTGGATGTGGTATACCTAGACTTTAGTAAGGCATTTGATACGGTCTCGCATGATATTCTTATCGACAAACTAGGCAAATACAATTTAGATGGGGCTACTATAAGGTGGGTGCATAACTGGCTGGATAACCGTACTCAGAGAGTTGTTATTAATGGTTCCCAATCCTGCTGGAAAGGCATAACGAGTGGGGTTCCGCAGGGGTCTGTTTTGGGACCGGCTCTGTTCAATATCTTCATTAACGACTTAGATATTGGTATAGAAAGTACGATTATTAAGTTTGCGGATGATACCAAACTGGGAGGGATTGCAACTGCTTTGGAGGACAGGGTCATAATTCAAAATGATCTGGACAAATTGGAGAAATGGTCTGAGTTAAACAGGATGAAATTTAACAAAGACAAATGTAAAGTGCTCCACTTAGGAAGAAAAAATCAGTTTCACACATACAAAATGGGAAGAGACTGTCTAGGAAGGAGTACGGCAGAAAGGGATCTAGGGGTTATAGTGGACCACAAGCTAAATATGAGTCAACAGTGTGATGCTGTTGCAAAAAAAAGCAAACGTGATTCTGGGATGTATTAACAGGTGTGTTGTGAGCAAGACACGAGAAGTCATTCTTCCGCTCTACTCTGCTCTGGTTAGGCCTCAGCTGGAGTATTGTGTCCAGTTCTGGGCACCGCGTTTCAAGAAAGATGTGGAGAAATTGGAAAGGGTCCAGAGAAGAGCAACAAGAATGATTAAAGGTCTTGAGAACATGACCTATGAAGGAAGGCTGAAAGAATTGGCTTTGTTTAGTTTGGAAAAGAGAAGACTGAGAGGGGACGTGATAGCAGTTTTCAGGTATCTAAAAGGGTGTCATAAGGAGGAGGGAGAAAACTTGTTCACCTTAGCCTCTGAGGATAGAACAAGAAGCAATGGGCTTAA
The DNA here is from genome assembly GCF_002925995.2 of Terrapene triunguis. Taxonomy (NCBI): domain Eukaryota; kingdom Metazoa; phylum Chordata; order Testudines; family Emydidae; genus Terrapene; species Terrapene triunguis. Next base: position 1,852,011 of record NW_020664376.1, read on the forward strand.
ACTGCAGCAAGGGAGGTCTAGGTTGGACATTAGGAAAAAGTTCCTAACTGTCAGGGTGGTTAAACACTGGAATAAATTGCCTAGGGAGGTTGTGGAATCTCCATCTCTGGAGATATTTAAGAGTAGGTTAGATAAATGTCTATCGGGGATGGTCTAGACAGTATTTGGTCCTGCCATGCGGGCAGGGGACTGGACTCGATGACCTCTCGAGGTCCCTTCCAGTCCTAGAATCTATGAATCTATGAATCTATGAATCTGAAAGGCAATCTAATAGATAACTGTAACAGCATGCATCATTATATTGGTATAATTCTGTATCAAAATGACAGCAATAATACAAGAATAACATTTTTCATTTAATATTACTGCCTCTGTAAACCTCCAAGAAACATTTTCTCATTGGCTGCTTCAAGGATACTAAAAGAAAGAATCAAGGCAAAAATCAAAATCAATGTTAACTTGAAAGTCACCAGTAGTCTGCATGACTGTGTATCCCTCCTGGCATATCCATCACACTTCAAGCATATTGTATTGGCATAAAATGATTTATGTGATTAGAGCAAGGGAAAAAGTCATTCAAATTAGTTTTTACAAAATTCAGACCAGAGCACTATGGAACTGATGGCTAAACAGATTGGTGCTTTGTCTTGTGCTGTCACCACAATGCATGCAACCAATTTACTTGCAAACTGTCCATATTTCATTAGCATTTTAAGTGCAACAGGAAAATAATTAGCTTCTAATACAGTGAATAACTAAATTGCTGAAACACAAGAGATCAATAAAAAAGTCATTAGCAAACTACTCACTCCCACTTTATTATTGCTGCTTGAATAAACTGGGCTAAATTCAAGCACATTCTGTCCTGTGGTTTACCTGAGCCTCTGTGAGATGTATCTTATGTCATCCTGCAAGTTGCATTGGAGCGACACAAGTTCAAATGTCCATGAAGGTTGGTTGGCAAAAGTCACCTGCTATCTTCTAAACCATTAGGAATTAGGGAGTTTGTATGCACTTGTAGATCTAAAATCTAGTCGTAATTTACTGGAATCTCTGGAACAGTAACAGACCTGGCCAGGCAGAAGAGGAAAAAATCAAAACCAGGTACCAGAGGACTTATCAGGAACAACAAAATAAATGGCATATCTTAAAATGAATATGAGGCATGAAGGCTATGAAATCAGCTGCCTTGCTGCATCTGGAATTGCTACTTTCACATTTCATATCCAGTAGCACCACAGAGGTCAGTTGAGAAGGCTACCCTTTTTTTGACATGATTAATGATTCCATGTTCACAATTTTGAGCAAGAGAATTGCATTGACTGGAGTTACATCTAAAAGGCTTGAACGTGAACATTTCCACATGCCACAGACTGAATAAAAAAGCTCAGATTCCTCTATTAAGTTTGCATTTGGGGAGACCACACCCATATTGTTCTTTTCACACTGCAGCTGACATGCCTTCAGAGTCTAGATAAAGTGGTTAAACGTCGGTCATTCAATATCCTCAGTCCTCGCAACAGACCTTTTTACATCTTTTAAAACACTAAGGTGCTGATTAGTAGGCCAACAGAGTTCTATTAAATTTAATTTCTTATATTTACTTTCCTTTTTGTTCAACTGTCATTCTGTTTTAAGGTTACTTATATTTGTTGATTCCCAGAAAAAGCACAGATTTAGGAAGAACGATTTTTAAAAACTAAATATTGCTTGGCCAAAAAGATGATAGATGAACAAGGGGGAGGGTGTGAATAATAAACATGCACAGCTATTTGCAGATGGTTCAAAGAGGTAGAGGAATGGAGGACACAGGAATGTACCATCTCTTCAGCAATAAGAAAGGGAAAGTTGAGGGAACAAATCAGGTGCTTATCAGCTGGAAGATAGGAAGCCACCCCAGGCAGAAGACAACTTCAAAATGGCCACTGTGGGGTTGCAGTTGCTTGACTCTGACAAATTTAAAGGGCCAGGCCCAGAATAGTATGCTGGGAAAAGATTATTTTTGCAGAGATAACTGTTAGCATGGACCAGACAGTCAGAAAAAGAATGTGCTATGGCTTTTACACCACTGCTCTATCACAAGGACATAGCAATAGGAGTAATGAAAGGAATCAAAGGAACATTCACTCTAATTCAGGGGTCGGCAACCTTCAGCATGTGGCCCATCAGGGTAATCCACTGGCGGGCCACAAGACATTTTGTTTATGTTGACCGTCTGCAGGCACAGCCCTCCGCAGCTCCCAGTGGTTGGGAACGGCAAACCACGGCCACTGGGAGCTGCGGGGGACCATGCCTGCGGACAGTCAATGTAAACAAAATGTCTCTCAGCCTGTCAACAGATTACCCTGATGGGCCACGTGCTGAAGATTGCTGACCCCTGTTATAGAACTATCAGGTGACATGGAACCCAACCAGGTATGTTGAACTTGCTATTGAATCAAATACATCAAGATTTGATGAAACAATATAACGTTTTGCAACTTTGACATTGTCTTGTTATAGTAGCATGGACTGTGGTCACCCATCTGGGTTTAGTACTCCTCAGTCACATCTACTAAGGTCTGTCAAATTAACCATGTAGAGGATACTGTTAAAATATAGAAATATAGTGACAATAGTTTCGGAAATGTTATAAACCTAATATAACTGTCAAGTGAATTACCTTGTTGTAATGGGGTCTCACAACATAGTAAATTTTATAATTTTGTATAAACACAAAACCCCAGAAATGCCCCCAAACTTCCCGCATTTTGCCAGGTTAGTCTGTCCTTGGAAAGTCAGATATGTAGCACTGAGGTCAGTGAAATAAAGTGGGCACCATTAAAAACTCCATCTTTGCCTCCCCATAGTGATTGTGATACCTACAATTCTAAGTATAGCAAGGTACCATCGATTACTGCAGCTACATGAAGCAGTGAATATTTAGGTCCAGATCCTCAGATAATGCAAATCAGTGTAGCTCTGTTGGCTACTTTCAGCCTCCACTTCCTGTTCTTGGTCTCAACAGAGCTAAACTGACGTATATCAACTCAGGATCTGACCCTAGATTTTAAATACTACCCTCTGTAGTACAAAGGTAATTGCCAATACAATTGTAATTTGTCTAGTGCTCCAGCACCAATTCAGGAATTTGCAGCATAGCTTTGGCCTATCATCACTACAAGAAACTTGCATGAAGACCAATTAAGGTCCATATTATATTAGTTACACCAATATAACAGAGAGGAATACAGTCTTAAAAAGGTCACTGGGTTAAAAAGACTGGTCAATATTAAATGAACTTCCTTCGACTGAACCATTCTGTAGGAAACTGACTGCATGGCATTAGAATTTTGAATAAAGTCCTATTATTAGCTTGCAGTGCCTGTCAATTAATTTGAATGCTAACATCTTGTCTTGTGGCAGTAACACATTTGCAACCATCTCAACTGCAGCCCTTTTTGTTGTTCCTGCTGCTTAATAATTATGATTCCTCTTCTTTACAGCTAATCAGGCCCCTTCTCGTAATAATGTTGCTCCTGTATTTAGTTTTATTTATACTTCTAAATATTATGACTCAGTATGGCACAGCACATGACTCTCAGCAATTATACTGTTTACAGGCATCAGTAATAATAACCAGGCAATTAGTATATACTGCCGCTAATTGAGTTCCTTAATTAATAACATTTTAGATCCTATGCCAAATCTGTTCATTGAACATTTCTATAAAATTATTCAGAATTTCTCCTCTGTGGTCAGATTATTTCTGGAGTTATTGCCACTGCTAATAGCTAGCACCATCCACCAAATGACATCTGGCAAACATAAGATGGTTTGGTATACAGGATACTAGGGCACTTATGGTGTTTAACACAACAATAAGAGTTCAGATATTGAATCTAAAGGTATACAACAACATGTCCTTGTTCCTCTTGTAGCTGAATCACTAATTAACTTCTCTATTCCACAAGTGAGAAGAGTGGGAGGTTGCATCAGGACTGACCTCCGGTTCCTTTCCATCACTCCAGTCATCAAAAGCCACCATAAATTGGGTTTACCATGTTTTAATATTACTAGAGCACACTTCTGGTTGTGGCCCAGGCCCCAGAAGACCTAAGAATATTGAACAGGAACTGGTTATAAGCTTCATTCGGTGGGATCTGATAAGTGGATAGTGGGAATTCTGTGGGCTAGTTCTTTGCTTTATTGACAGACCACAAAATTCTGAACAAGTTGAAAGAGACCAGCAATGCTCTCTCCATTACTCTAGTTCAGGGGCTAGCAACCTTTGGGATATGGCCCATCAGAGTAATCCGCTAACGGGCCGCAAGACATTTTGTTTACATTGACCGTCCGCATCTCCCAGTGGCCGTGGTTTGTCGTTCCCAACCACTGGGAGCTGCGGAGGGCTGTGCCTGCGGACAGTCAACGTAAACAAACTGTCTCGCGGCCCGTCAGTGTGCCGAAGGTTGCCGACCCCTGGTCTAGCTAGAATCTGAATGAGTGATAGCAGCAGCTACAGCTTGGGTTTGTGCTGGAAACAAGCAAAGCAGCATTTCAGCAAAAAAAACCAAGGGCCAGATTCTGCTCTCAACACTTTATAGTGCTTCAAGTTCTATAACCCTCTGGCATTGTTTAATGGGTTGCTAGTGGTATGGTGGTCATTGTAGTGAGGATGGAGATTATAAAAATAAAGACTGAAATAAAAGTCCAACTTGATTAATACATTTTTAAGGCCAGAAGGGGCCATTACAACAATCTAGTCTGACCTCCTGCATAGCAAGGGCCACACAACCTCACCCACTAATTTCTGCATTAAGCCAATAACTTCTGTTTGAGCAACAGAATATATTTCAGAAAAACATCCAGTCTTGATTTTAAGACTTCAAGTGATAAAGACTCTACCATGTTCCTCTGTAAGTTGTTCTCATGGTTAATTACCTTCAGTATTAAAAACTTGCATCTGATTTCCAATATAAATTTATCAAAATTCAGCTTCCAACCATTGGCTCTCATTATGTTTTTTTTTTCCAGCTACACTGAAAAGTCATCTACTATCAGAAATCTCTTCCTCATGTAGGTACTTGTAGACTATGATCAAGTCACCTCAAATGTTTGTATAAGTGATGCATGTGATTTCCTTTGTGCTGTAATTTCTGGTATTTTTTTCAAGATTCAAACACACCCAAAGAAATGCATTTAAGTGAATATCTGAGCCATGCAATTTAAACTCCAGACAGCAACCTTGGTTGATATGACAGGAGTCAAGTGTTCCTGTTTATCCATATAAGTGTGAATTAGTGGAGGCAGGTGACACAGCACCGTCACATTATTTTGGATTGAGAACACTGGCCAGTCTTGACAACATCATAACATGAACAAATAGGTAATCCTAATCATTCACTCTTGACTTAGGTAATTTCCACTGTGTAATGTATGTCCTGACAATTTCAGATGGAATCTGTATCAGGGGAAAATGTAATTCAATTGCCATTGGTAGAAAAATTTACCTTTTAATTCTGGCTTAGTTGTGAAATTTCTTTTAGCCAACAATCTACGATCACGGAAGGAAACAAATCAAAAGTAATTGTCTCTCTTGCCTTCTAGACTCAATAGTGTGGTAGCTTTGACGAGCCTTCACTGCAACCCAGTCACCCCACCATGGCTATATTGAGATTGCAGTGTATTTTCAGGGAAAATATTGTAGAAAAGGACAGAGAAGATGTGGAACTGGAGCAGTAGCACTCAGAATCCTCAATCACGGGGGGAGGGGAGGCATTCTGCTAAGTGCAAGAGGAAGGGATACAGCATATACCAAAAGGTGTGAGAAAAATAGCCTATCTGAATGCAGACCTCATGGAAAGTTTAATATAAACTCCATCTAAAGTAGGAGTAATTAAAGTGGTAACATAGTTTTGTGCTTCTAGAAGGGAAAAGACACAGTGACCTTTGATACAATTAAGGCCTTGTGAATCTTCACCTAGATTACCAACCAGTTCCTTAATTCTTATTTGTAATGAATTTTATTTGACAACTGTTGTAAAACATACTTAGATTTACTCTGACAACTAGAACAGATGTATCTGAGAAGTAGGGTGACTTAATCAATTGACTGGGCAATCAGTTATCAGTAGGGATTTCCTGGATGCCCACATTGTGTAGTGTAATCTGATCATCTATCCCAGAGGTAGAGACTGAGGCCATTTCCGCTAGACTTGCCTCATGTTTTCCCTCTTTTTGAGGCCCACCTTTCTGCCACTGAAGTAGTGGACATATGAAGGAACTGGACGGTTAAACAGGAACTTTCCTAAATAACCACAGGCTGAAATTTGTTCACTGGATGGGATTGGTCTGTATTCCAAGGCATACTGGACCCTGATTTGCCCACACCAAAAGAAGTGTTATAAGGAGGAGTAAGAAAGACTCGTCCACGATAAAAATCAAGGTCCATGGAGAGCACCATCTGCTGTTCAGGTTTTCATCCATCACAAGAAGAATGACCTTTCAAAGCCCCTGGAATTGGATGACCCCAAGGTGAAAGGAAGTCAGGAGAAACCCTAGACACACACCTGCTACCAAGCTTTGAACTACTTTTCTTGTAGTTGAAGACAACCACTATCAAAAAGTGCTAAATGTCAGAAGCCACCACCTGGTCCATGACTGCAGTTACAGCTCCTTACACCATGTGAAACAGAAAACTACAAGAACTAAAGAGTTTGAAGCTCTTTTTATTTTAAGTATTTTACTTTTCTTGCATGATACCCCAATTATTATTTTGGGGGTATGAATGTGTGCTTGGATGCTTGTAGACATGTATGAGGTCCTATTAAGTCCACACAGGAAGGTGCCAGCAACTATTCCCTAACTATTCCCTAACTAACCCTAAAAGTCTGTCCTTAAGATCACAGTATTGAGTCTGTGCTAGTTTTGTGTTAGTTCGCTACAGAACCAAAGCTGTCATTCAGTGAAAAAGCTGCTAAAACTTGCCCTTATCAAACTACCTCAGAGCTTTATTCTTTGTGTGTTTGGGAGGAGGAGGCCAGAGTGGGAAGAAGAGGAAATAAACTGGCCACTGTATTTTAAGGTGAACTTCCAGGAGGAAAATATTAGTTGCAGGGCCGGCTCCAGGCACCAGTG
>NW_020664376.1:1859529-1893318 GCF_002925995.2 Terrapene triunguis
TTATTTAACACCAATGCTGCTGGTAGTTTGTTTAATTAATGTTATCATGACCTTACTTTAAAAAGTGCATTGTTTAGTCCTTAATTGGTTTGATACACTTTGTAGTAATCTAGCCTTAGTGACACGCTCTTTATTTTACTTTTGCTCATTTATTACTTTTAATAAAACTCATAAAGCGCATATTAAGACATTTTCCTTTAATATGCAATTTGAGTTAAAACCACTGAGAACATGAGTGGATCAGCTGATCCCCCTCTGAGCCCAGAGAAGTCTCCTTAAAATTAACTTGCGGGTTCTCACAAGGGTGATGACAGGGCCCTATTGGTGGAACCACAGGATGCCTCATACCATGGTTTGTCTAGAGTCCTGGACTGACTTAATCCAGCTCTGGTAACAGTAACAGAGGGCAGGGGTAAAGGGCTATCAACAACCAGTGGTAATGCAGCAAAAAAGAATAAATCAAAGTTTCAGGGTTGAGTGAAGGGTATCTGGGGGGAAAATATTTTTTTTCCCTGTGGAAAGTTTCAATGAAAATAAAAATGTTTTGGTTTCCATTGAAATTTTTCAAAATGTCTTTGGTTTTCACTGAAAATCCAAACCCCAAAAATTCTGAATTTACATTGCTGAAAGACTGTGTGTGTGTGTGTGTGTGTGTGTGTGTGTGTGTGTGTGTGTGTGTGTGTGTGAGAGAGAGAGAGAGAGAGAGAGAGAGAGAGAAAAAAGGGACATTTTCTGCAAAACAAAAATGAATTTCATTAAACAAAAATGAAATAAAACACACACACATACCAACAATGCCCCATGCTCCCACACAGTTTCTTGTAAATGAAAAATTTTCAACCAGCTCTAGTCAGAAGCCTCTTTCCCACAGCTGGCCATGGTCAGCTGACTCAGGCTCATAGGGCTCAGAGCTAAAAACTGCAGTGTAGACAGTCTGGTTCAGGCTGGAGCCTGAGCTCTGAAACCCCATGCGTCTACACTTCAATTTTTAGCCCTGCAAGCACAAATCAATTGACCCAGTCTCTGAGACTTAGTGCCATTGGTTATTTATTGCAGTGTAGATGTACCCTATATCCCAGGGGTTAGGGCATCCACCTGGGAGGTGGGAGACAATGGTTCCACTCCCCCTGCACAAATCACTCTTCACCACTTATCCACAGTGGAACAGCTTCACAAGAGAGACTCCCAGATTAGAATTTCCCATAGCTCAGTGGCTGGAGCCCACTCATGAGTGGGGGCAAACCCCTGTTCAAATCCTCTCTTGCCTTCCTATCTGGAAGAGAGGGAGGAATTGAACATGGGTCTCCCATACCCCAGTTGAATGCTGTAACCACTGGGCTAAAAGTTATAAGGTGGGCAGCACCACCACCTCCAGGATTTTGAATGGGACCCAATCCAGTAAGTGGCTGTTGAGAATGCCAACAAGATTATGCTCTGCACACCCCTTATGTGGCTGAATGCCTATCTTCCTCTGGTTTGTGAATCACCCTGGCACTTCAACTGGAGATAGGCATCCAGATACCTAGAGCAAGACAGCAGTGTGTCTGATCATAGGCACCAAGGATACTTTTGCTTTGAAAACATAGGCACGAAGCAAGTTTAGGTACCTACAGAATTCAATGGGAGATTTGTGGATCACAGTGGAGCTGAAACTGGGACTTAGGCGCCTAAGTCCCTTTGTGGATCTGGGCTCAGGTGCCTGCCATGAGATACTGAGTCTCCTCAGTTCCCCCTAAAGTCAATGTGAGTTCAGAGCTCTTACGGTCAGACTAATGGAGGATAATACATTTTTTAAAAGTCATCAGTATGAATTTGTCATGTAAAGTTAGTTGGAAGTTAGGTTCCTAATCTACTTATGTGCTTTGGCAAATCCCACTAGGTACCTATTTGCATCTTTTGGTGCCTAAATATCTTTGAAAATCTGGCCCTTGTCCCCAAAGCTGCAGGCATTTGAAAAGAATAAACAAGAGACAAAAGACATGATCCATCTTCACTTAAATCATTTGAGCTGAAGATGTTTATACTTACCACAAAGTGTCAATACTGAGGTTAGTTTCATGTGAAACCTAAATAGTAAAGTGTCGCTATTCAATGTACTGTGCAAGCTATACAATTCAGAAGTTCTGTGACACCATTTGCACAACTTAAAAAATCCTATTGCTTTCCCTTGCGAAAATGTGCCCCTTTGAAGCTACCATGAACACTGATTTTTTAGAAAGTAAAGAAGTTCATCACTGACCAAAGAGACTTCACATTGTCCCCTGAAAAAGGAGAGAATTGAAGTTTTTCAGAAAAACTTCAGTATTTGAGATATGGCAATAATTATCAAATTTCACCATCAAGCTAATAACTTATATCTCAATTCTGATGTAAGTATATACACTCTGAGCAATTCTGAGGCTAGGTCTACACTACAGCGGGGGTCCGACCTAAGATACGCAACTTCAGCTACGTGAATACCGTAGCTGAAGTTGCGTATTTTAGGTCGACTTACCTGGCTGTGAGGACGGGGAAAAGTCGACCGCTGCCGCGCTGCCGTCGACTCCGCTGCTGCCTCTTGCCGCGGTGGATTTCCGGAGTCGACGGCAGAGCGATCAGGGATCGATTTTATCGCGTCTTCACTAGACGCGATAAGTCGATCCCAGAAAACCGATTGCCTGCCACCGGACCCTCCAGTAAGTGTAGATGTACCCTGAGATGCAAATAAGTGGCTGGCTGCTAACTGACTACTGAAGCCTTACATAGTCGCACTGCCACTACTATTTTTAGTATTTTATTAGAAGAAATCACAAAAGACAGAAGGGATTTTTGGTAGCCTAACTTCAGTACTGAGAACAAAATTGTCAGACACATAGATTAACATAATTTGTTGAAGAGTCAACATGGTTTTTGTAAAGGGAAATCACACCTCACTAATCTACTGGAATTCTTTGTAGAGGTCAACACACATGTGGACAAGGGGGACCCAGTGGATATAGTGTACTTAGATTTTCAGAAAGCCTTTGATAAGGTTCCTCATCAAAGGCTCTTAAGATGTCATGCGATAAGAGGGAAGGTCCTCTCATGGATTGGTAACTGATTAAAAGATAAGAAACAAAGGGTAGGAATAAATCGTCAGTTTTCAGAATGGAGAGCGGTAAATAGTGGTGTCCCCCAGGGGTCTGTTCTGGGACCAGTCCGATTCAACATATTCATAAATGATCTGGTAAAAGGGATAAACAAGAAGATGGCAAAATTTGCAGATGATACAAAACTCCTCAAGATAGTTAAGTCCCAAGCAGACTGCTAAGAACTACAAAAGGATCTCACAAAACAGGGTGACTGGGCAACAAAATGGCAGATGAGATACAATGTTGATAAATGCAAAGTAATGTACATTGGAAAACATAATCCCAACTATACATATAAAACGTTGGGGTCTAAATTAGCTGTTACCACTCAAGAAAGAGATCTTGGAGTCATTGTGGATAGTTTTCTAAAAACATCCACTCAATGTGCAGCAGCAGTCAAAAATGCGAACAGAATGTTGGGAATCATTAAGAAAGTGATAGATAATAAGACAGAAAATATCATATTGCCTCTATATAAATCCATGGTATGCCCACATCATGAATACTGCATGCAGATGTGGTCGCCCCATTTCAAAAAAGTTATATTGGAGTTGGAAAAGTTTCAGAAAAGGGCAACAAAAATGATTATGGGTATGGAACAGCTTCCATATGAGGAGCGATTAATAAGACTGGAACTTTTCAGCTTGGAAAAGAGACGGCTAAGGGGGGATATGGTAGAGGTCTATAAAATCATGACTGGTGTGGTGAAAGTAAATAAGAAAGTGTCATTTACTCCTTCTCATAACACAAGAACTAGGGCTCACCAAAGGAAATAATAGGCAGCAGGTTTAAAACAAACAAAAGGAAGTATTTTTTCACACAACACACATTCAACCTGTGGAGCTTCTTGCCAGAGGATGTTGTAAAGGTCAAGACTCTATCAGGGTTCAAAAAAGAACTAGATAAGTTCATGGAGGATAGGTCCATCAACGGCTATTAGCCAGGATGGGCAGGGATGGTGTCCCTTGCCTCTGTTTGCTAGAAGCTGGGAATGATCGACGGGATGGATCACTTGATGATTACCCGTTCTGTTCATTCCCTCTGGGGCACCTGGCATTGGCCACTGTCAGAAGCCAGGATACTGGGCTAGATGGACCTTTGGTTTGACCCAGTATGACCTTCTTATATTCTTATGTTCTTTTATGTACAGAACATTTTAAGGGGAAATAGTTGCTCTTGCTATTAATATCTCATTATAATTATTTTAGGATTTCTGGGAACACACATTTGACAAAAGCAACTATTAATTCTCGAAGACAGTGCAGTCGGGGACATAGCATTTGACTGACATGAGATGTAACTTGTCCCTACCTCTGCCAGTGACCTGCTGGGAGACCTTGAGAAAGTCACTTCACCTCTGTGCCACAGAATTCCCATCTGGGGACAGTGATTCTTGTCTTGCATTCTAAAATACTTTGAGATCTATAGACAAATGGTGCTATGTGGGCTCAGTCCTGTGAGGTGCAGAACAGAGCTGTGCAAATAACCGAGTTTTGTAGTCATTTTCCATTCTGAAAAAAAAAGTAATTCCGGGTCAACTGAAACGTGTCCTTCAGCCTGAAATGCAATGTTGAAAAACCTTTTTTAAATGAAACTGAAGTAAATTTATACAGAAAAAATTATTACAAATTAAAAAAACATCATGTATTGTTTCACCTTCAGAATTTCTTTGGTTTGGCCAAAGTAATTTGGTGAATGTGACACAAATTTGAGAGGTGTCTAAGTCGACCCAAAGCCACATTTTTCAGCAAAAGTTTTTTGGAGGAACAATGTTGCCCAGGTCTAGTGGTGAATGCCTTCAACTCCCACTGACTTCAATGGGAGCTGACGGTGCTCAGCACTTCATAGGAGCAAGCACCTTTCAGAATCGAGCCCTTTTCACACATGTACTCCCCACCCCCTTCTCATCCTCACCCAAAATACAGTTCAACAAACTTTTAGGTTATATTTTCCCACACTGAAGTGTTAGCTTCTTTCACACTATTTTAGCATTTCCCTCATGGGATCCTGATTTGTGTTTGTCTGGATTGCTAGACAGAATGTCACTCCTTTATTAGTCATAACTTCGTTTCTAGTACATTTCCATATAATTATAGGTTAACAACTATGATTCATCTGGGATGGTACTTAGTCTATCACACAAAACTACCCACCCATTACTTCAGAATGGTGTGAAACTTTGGAGGCCCCTAAGTTAGAAATTCCATATTAAAAAAAAACAGGAAAGAAGTCACATAAGGGCCTTGAAGCTATAAACTATGGTAAAAAAAAATGATACCATATAATATATTTTCCTAATGTTAGCACAAGACACAGAAAAAATGTATATGAGGAGGATATATTTTCTCTGACTCAGAAGTTATTGAATGTATAGAACCAGGAAACAGAGAACACATAGTGGAAAATATCCATTGGCTTCTCCCACACACAAATCCCCAGTGAGACAAGGAGATGCAGATACAATATCATCAGTAGCAATACAAACAGAGTGGACATTAAGGTCCCAATCCTGTAATTGGGTCCATATGGGTGAGCCTTTGTACCCATGTAGAGCCCCATTGACTTCAATAGGACTCTAAGCTTATGTCAGGGTCTACCTTCAGTGATCTGTTTCCAGGACTGCGGGGCCTATGTTCCTCCAATGTTGCTAACACAGCTTCATATTGTTAATAGTTTCATCAGAAAATTGGTGTGGGCAGATTCCTAACTAAACTTCATGCTGCCCATGTGCACCTGATAGTAAAGCCAAAAGGTTCTCTTTAAAAATGGACCATACATGATAGCTGGAGTTACACCCAGACCATTACTAGTGCTATTAGCCGCCGTGTACTTGTGACAACTTAAAATAAAAAAAAATGCAAAATATTCAAGGCCATTCCAAAGATCTGATTAAGGTTTTTTTCATTGGTTCTGCTCATGTCTAGCTGAGATCAAATGAAGGAATGAATGATGTCTTACCCATTTGATACAGTTTTTCCTGACAGCTTTACAAAATGATGTGCATGGCGGGTTACTTTTCCTAAAAGTCCTGCTTTTAGAGTCATATCAGCCATAATAATGTGACAGGTTAGCCTTAACTATAAGCAGCAAGGCTTCTCTAATATGCTTTCTTTGTATGTACTGAACTGTAACACTTCATTATTACTTATTAGTTATATTGTGGTAGGGTGTAGGCTCCTGATCCCTGACTGGGGCCTCTATTCTCTTAGGCACTGTCCATGCACATAACAAAGAGATGGTCCCCGCACTGAAAAACTTAGATTTTAAGACAAGAGAGGGATGCAACAAACAGACAGGGGGAGCATGAGGAAACAATTAGACAATATACTTGTCACCACAGCTGATTGAAATCTGCTAATTTTGATGGGCAGCGCACTAATAAATGTGCCCTTTTACATTCTAATACAGCATGATTTACTTCATGGATTCAGCTGCAGGGTTTAGGTTTAAGTCTCCTTCCTCACATAAACTAATACAAATTATATTGCTCCTTCACAAGATATTCCAGCTAAACTTTTGTGGTTTCCTAGGCCCATGTAGCAACCTCCCTTAAACAAACAGGCAAACAGATGGACTGAGAGCTCCCATTATGATGCCTCTTCTTGTATCTTTGTTTTCACATTCATTATTGCCACATAATAGTTGCCAAGTTAAACAATTGTTGCTTCCATTTCTTTGTTTGAGCATAAAAACACAATTCTGTAGCCTCATACAGCTATTTAATTATTTTGTACAAACACAATCAGACTGAAAATAACTTCAAAAAAAGTGGATTACAGCATATCATTTTCAAACTCTTCATTGTATCATTAATATAGGATTGAAGCAGCTTCAGGCACATCTTGATATCACAGGCATCCTCCCCACCAGTCTGGTTTTAGGCATGGGATTGGCATACAGGTAGTTTGTTTGTTTTTTATCTGCAGTTATCTGGTGATGGACACAGATATATCCATAGCTGATTACAGAGCAGAATAACAACTTGCATATGAACTCCAAGCAACAACTTGAAATGGGTCTTCCAACTTTCCAACCCCACAATTTCTCTTCTCTCTATTGCTTGTTTTGACAGCACCACTACCACAATATCCATTCTCCCTCTTCCCTACCCCAGTAATGCTCACATCAGCACATCTGTGCACATCTGTGAAAAGGCACCTGCTAAGAAGCTCCTCAGTCCATTCTGACCCACAGACACCTGCTCACACACAGATTCTACACGGTTGTCATACAGTCATCACTCACATACCTGCACTCACATATGACAGGCTCACACCAGCCAGAGTTTAGTGATCTACTGGGCATTGTGCAAGATTAATTTCTTAGGATGGTCTTTAATACCAGGAAATAGGGAAATACCCCTGTGATGGGTTGGGTCAGAGAAACCCCCTTGGGACTGTCATCTGAGGTGCTGAGGCTACCTCTGAGCCCATTTTCCCTGCCAGCTTGGGACTTCAGTACTCTGTCTTGTTGAGCCAGACACGCTAGCCTGCTGCAAACACAGACCCAGGTCTGAACCACATCCCCCAAAAGCTGCAGACTTAACAGAAAACAGCTTAAGAAGTGCTCCTGTCTCTAGCACCCAGACAGCCAGGTCCCAATGGGATCCAAACCCCAAATAAATCCGTTTTAATCTGTATAAAGCTTATACAGGGAAAACTCATAAATTGTCTGCCCTCTATAACACTGATAAAGGGATATGCACAGTTGTTTGCTCCCTCAGGAATTAATTACTTACTCTGGGTTAATTAATAAGCAAAAGTGATTTTATTAAATATAAAAAGTAGGATTTAAGTGGTTCCAAGCAATAACAGACAGAATAAAGTAAATTACCAAGCAAAATGAAACAAAACATGTTAGTCTAAGACTAAAACATTAAGAAACTCATTACAAATAAAATCTCATCCTCAGAGATGTTCCAATAAGCTTCTTTCACAGACTAGACTCCTTTCTAGTCTGGGCCCAATCCTTTCCCCTGGTACAGTCCTTGTTCCAGCTCAGGTGGTAGCTAGGGGATTTCTCATGACTGCAACCCCCTTTGTTCTGTTCCACCCCCTTTTATAGCTTTGGCACCATGCGGGAATCTTTTGTCTCTCTGGGTCCCCACCCCTCCTTCTAAATGGAAAAGCATCAGGTTTAAGATGGATTCCAGTACCAGGTGACATGGTCACATGTCCTGGGAGACCCCCAAGCCTTCATTCTTCCCAGCTTGACTCACAGGAAGGCTTGCAAGTAAACAGAGCCATCTACAGTCAAATGTCCTGGTTAATGGGAGCCCTAAAGATTCCAAACCACCATTAATGGCCCACACTTTGTGTAACTACAATAGGACCTCAGAGTTATACTTAATATTTCTAGTTTCAGATACAAGAATGGTACATTTATACAAATAGGATGACCACACTCTGTAGATTATAAACTTTGTAATGATACCTTACAAGAGACCTTTTGCATGAAGCATATTCCAGTCTCATTATATTCACACTCATTAGCATATTTTCATAAAATAATATGGAGTGCAATGTCACAACTCCTCCCCCGCACACACACCCCCCAAAATCAGTGAGCTCTGCTGTACACCAGTGATGTTGTGAATGTTGTGATCCTGCAAGGTTCTGTGAGCACTGTCAGTTCCCAGGGGTGCATAGGACCCTGTGCTGGCACTCTGTACTGCAGTGAATTTCATCTACAATTCTCTTTACTGTTTTGGGTGGGGTGGTTATTAAACAGCAAAGCATGAAACTTACAGAACTCCAGAAAGTCTCTGTGTTCAAACATCCCATCAGCTAATTTTCATCCCAAAATGTGTCCCATAGGCCACATGACTGTCTCAGCTGCTGAAGCATGTGCCAGGGATGACCTAGACCTCAATTCAAATCAAATTGAGACAGTGGGGACTACAGTTGAAACTATATTTGTGTAAGGAAAGGAAATCTATTTGACTTCAAAAATCCTTCTCCTTGATTAGAGAGGCTGTTGCACACAATAGATCCATTTGTTTAATGGCTTGGATAAAGTTTCTTTCTTTATGGACTGATGGCTTTGTAGGAGAACTTGTTTAGCATGCTGTTTGGCTGTTACCCTTTACTTAAACCTGAAGAAAAGGGAGTTCTTTTTAAAAGGGTAATTTTCTTTTTATGTATCTGAAAACGAACCCATGGGGATTTTGGACTGATTGAGAAAGTGTATCCCCGTAATCATTTTTTGATTCAGTGGAAGAAAATGATGATGAGAAGGAGAGCTAAAACAAAATGCTTATTATAAACTAACTTGTTTTTTTTCATTCTCTTAGTTTAGGTAAACTTTTCTTTCAAAAATAAAAGTATAAGTGTACAATTTTCAAAAGTGACTTGTGATTTTGGTTGCTCACCTTGAGACACCTTAAAAGGACATGACATTTAGAAAGTGTTTCATTCCCACCATCTGCCACATTGGGTCCCTTTAAGATAGTTCAAGGCAGACACCTAAAAATATATTTATTTCCATGAAGAGAAGAGTAAATTCTGGAGTCCAAGGAAAGGCATGAGTTTAGCATCCTACAAACACTTATGCACATGTTTAGTTTTAAGCACAACTTTCCCCTCTCTAATACAGTAATAATGTTAATGTGGAATATGCCACAGTATAGAGGGTAGTGACTCATCTGGCACTTTCAGCAATCATGCCTGTGCACTTGACTTGCACAGAGCCATATTATTCAAACTAGCCATGTTCAAGTAAAGTTCAAGCATAATTTTCCTGAGTATTTGATTTGAAAATGGCTGTCAATTAGAGCGTGACTCATCCCACAGAAAGAATTACAGCAGAAATATTGATAATTAACTATGACGTGTTTTACCTGGGAGTGTAGGCTGCCCAGTCGTACAAGGGAGAGTTGTGGAAAGGCAACAAGCCATTGACTAAACGTAGCATATTAATTCCAAGGGTTAGATTTTCGAATTTGTTTAGGTGGGATCAGCCATAGAAAGAACCATAGATAGGATGGATCGGCTTGCTGGGGTGGAGGGAGTTCTGAGCTCTGCAGGATCAGGGCCTAATGTACGGTCTTATAATTTGTTCTATTCATTTAAAAAATTTTCTTCTAAACTTGACAGCTTTACAAGATACATTTTTTGTACAGCATCTGCCACAAAATGTCCAGGAGTATTTGCAATATATATATATATATATATATATATATATATAAAAAGCCCTAATCCTGCAAAGATTTATGCACATGCTTAATATTCACACTGGGACTAATCCCATTGAATTCTGAAGTGCAGAAATTCAGAACTTCTCATTCAATTAACCAGATACAGTAGGATTTATTTGAGTAGAGACTAGTAAATTAACAACAATGGGACCATATGAAGGGATTCACTCACTGCAGGAGCACCTCTTCATGGCCAGACATGGCATAATGACTGTGTCCCTGTATGGTGCCCCCTGCTGACGGTTGGTCCATTTGCTGCAATGATCTCTCTTCCTGTAACTAAGCCCTCTGGCCAGGTCACAATTTAGTCCCCCATTTCCAGGGTTCTCTCTCCCCCTGGCATTCCAAATCCTCCCCTTCTTCCAGGGGGCACCACCAGAGCCTGCTCCAACCCAGTTGACTGCTTTAGGCCTCAAAGCTGCCTAAAAAACAAGGCCGACCAGGCATGCTAGTGAAGGCTAGAGTCCAGTTCCTCTTTCTATAGGCTGGCAGTGCTAGGAGACCTAGCATATTTTGACAGAGCCATACTTCCCTGGGGTTAGGAACCCTTGTTGTGGAAGCTCCAGAATCCACAGAGTTAGAAGCACAATTCCCCACACTCCACAGATATAGATTTCTATGATCAATGCCTCTGTCTTCTCTCCCCTTAACTCCCAAATGAAGCACTAGAACTAGACTCAGCGATGTGACCCTTGTGGAGTTTCCTGGCACTTTCTGTTTACCTACTATAGGGAGTTCCACCAGAGGAGACAGGATGGTCTCTGTGAGGGAAATTTGAGCAAATCATGGAATAGCCATGAGGGATTATGTACTTTGTCCTTTGGCTGTATCTACACTAGCTTTGTCTTCAAATTTCCCATTGTTTCACCACCAGTGTTATAGATAGCACCAGTAGAAGCACCAGCCACTGGTTTTTTAACATCTATGTTATCTCAGAGATGGTCTAGACGGCACAAGGGCTAAAATGTTGGTAGCTGGTATATACTGGTGCTAACATCATTGCTACAATTACTGGAGCTACCCTTCTGGTAGTACAACAGTGGGAAATCTGAAGAAAACTGCAAGACCACAAGGCCTGTGGGAAGCAAAAGTTTTAACAAAGTCAACTTCTGTTATTGTGAAAGAAATTGATTATATGTCATTCTGTTCTATGAAAGACAAGGATTTAAACTACAAATACACAAGATGTCTTTTGTGTAGTGAGCTTTTTATTAATCTTGGGAAGTTGTATTTTTCACTGCAGCTATTGGCAGGAAACTTTATTGCAGTCATTATGTGAGTTTCCACTGTATTCGTGATCCATGCACCATTGGCTGTTAGCCGTTTATAAATGTGTGACACTGAGCATTTTACACTGAGCATTTGTCTTTGTTGCAAAGTAATTAATGTGTGATAATGAATGCTATTAGACGTGCAAAGAAGATGCTATCAGAGTAAATTAGTTCTAGAGAGGTCCACAGGATTAAAGTGTAAACTTGTGCTGCGTGTACAGGAACACATGAAGCTTTCCCATCGTAGAGAGCAGAAAAACAAAACTAATGAAAAGATGGATGAGTAGGGGGGATTCCAAAGTAAGCTGGAAACAAAGTTTGTCAAATAAATAGCAACAAAATAGCAGCTGGTTAGAGAGTGAAGAAAGAGGTAAAAAAACAAAGACAAATGGAATTCTCTCTTATAGTCTATTTCCCAAGTCGAGCTTTTATAGAGGTCTCTTGGAGAGTGAAATGTCCACTGCAAACATTAAAATTGTAGTTTGAAACTAGTGGATACATTGGGGCAGATTCTTAGACTTACTTGATCTTCTTTGCGTTAACCTAGTGGAATCCAGGGTGCAGGTTAGATCTTTCCAGGTTGGAATTCCCTTGGCATAGAGGAATTCCCAGTGGGCATAGAGCCATCACCGGTTCCTACATTGCCTTCTATGATGCTTCCAGTGAAGGGGGTATTTTAAGAGCATGGTCATGGTTGGAGTGTGTTCCACTCTGGCTATCACTGGATGGATGGTCACTTACCACAATAGCCAGCTGATATAAATTAGAATAACCCCCTGGGATGCTTTAATCCACAGGGGTAATGGGAAACGAATGGTTTTAACTGAACTGTCACAAAATTTGTCAAGTCATACTCTGCAAATCACGCCTGTGACCAAGTTTTGCAGACTTCAGTACAATTTTGATGATGTTGTCATGAAATGTGTATGCAATTTTAAACATCACTGGATTTTAAATGGAAGTTAGAAAATGAGGAAAAGAATGCAAATTAAGAATAATTACATAGGACACATTTCAGATATATAGGCGCCTCCCGGGGACATCTAAAAATTATCAATTTGGAAGGGCTCAATTAGCATCTCCAGATTTTCATGTCACAGCCGTATTTTATTCATCTCTCATCACAGGCGTGTTGGTCAGAGAAACATGTTAGCATGAAAATTCTCTCTGCACTTTTTGTAGTGCTTTTCATCTGAGGATCTCAAAGCACTTTATAATATTAACAAATTAACGTTCAACATCCATGAGAGGAAGGTAAGTCCATATAGGGTTCATCTTCACTACCACTGAAATGCAGCAGAACAGGAAAGGAAGAAATCTGTTTCAATTTGAAGTTGGTAGGCAGATTGTAATTATTTGGGGCTTGTATCTGCTACCAGTGCAAGTGATAGAAAATTTCTAGTTGACTTCAGTGAGGTAAGATTGGGTGT
This sequence comes from Terrapene triunguis, assembly GCF_002925995.2. Classification (NCBI taxonomy): domain Eukaryota; kingdom Metazoa; phylum Chordata; order Testudines; family Emydidae; genus Terrapene; species Terrapene triunguis. The sequence continues at coordinate 1,872,536 of NW_020664376.1, forward strand.
CTGATCTGAAATATCCCCGGAGCATTGGTGTTAACACCCTTGTCATACCACGATATTCTTACACTGATATGCAGAATATCAAGCTTCATAAATGATCTTCTCATTAAAAATGAGTAATGCTGAGAACATATCAACAAGGTGAACTTGTGCACCTTCACCAGTATTATATGGATTTGCCCATTCCCTTTTTTGGTCTTTTTGAACCTGATCCTTTTTTCTACAAGCTTTTTCTTGGCATCTAAACTGAAAATATATTATCAATTCTTCCAATGTTCTATGCAAGAAGAGAATACCCATGTTTCTCCAGATACATTTATCACAGAAGGCCATGAAACAAATATCCCAAGAGAAGTGGTGGAAGCCCTGTTACTTGATACATTGAATACTAGCCTGGAAAAATCACTAGTAGATGTGCACAGGGAACAATGTTGCCCTGGCAGTGAGATGAAATAGATAACAGAACAGACATTTTCCATCTCTAGGTTTTAAGAGTCTCTGTTCGAAAAAACTAATCACAACTGACTTACTGTTCAATTAAAAATAAAATAAAATCACATTGACTTGACTGATAGCTTGGTGAGATATAAAATTCTTCTAGAGAAAATTCCAATATGCAGTATTGCAAAAACTGCAAGCACAAAAATCATGAGTTTTTTATAAACTAATAATTATAAATTGTGTTATATTTAGTTTGCTCTCCTGCTTTTTTAATCTTTAGAGGGAAGGCCCTGTTGTCAGATGCTACTGGTGTGGTGCTCTGGTTGCTCCTATGTTGATATCACTCGGCTGCGTGCGTGTGTTCCCTCTGTGTGCGGTCCCAGCTCTGCAGATAGCTTACACCGCAAACCCGACGAGAACCCCCAATGACCATAGACTCTAGTAAGGTACGAAGGCAACTCGGCCAGATTTATTGCGACCCTGACACAATTGCAGGTCCCCGCAGATTACTTAGTCTACCGGGCATACTACGAGAAAGTGCCTCTCGGCAATGGACTCAGCTCAGTCAGTGGCGGAACTTTCCACTGCCCCCTCGGCCGGACAAAGACATCCACTCAGGGATGCATTCTGATACACAGGTACAAACAAGTTACACATCACTCCTGACGTATTGAGGTGCAACCCCTCTACGCAGCAAGTACCTCTACTTCTACGTAGTAAGGTGCCGCCTCTCACCTTGTACATGTTGGTTCGATCAAAACAACTCTATCCATCATTTTACCCTTTTGCCCGTCATTGGGATGGGTCGGCCTGTTCCATGTTATCTGTGGAATGTTCCAGTATAGCAGTGTTCTAATATCTAGTGTTCAGTACTTTTTAGGTATGTATCTTTTTGCAGCATCAGCCCTTTCCTTGCCAGCTTCTGTGAGCAGGGCCTGCCTCTGGCTCACAGCTTAACTTTGCTTTATGTTAGCAAAGTCTTGACCATTACTTTAGTTCAGGCCTTAGGCCTCATACTGGGCCTTCACTTACTACAGGCCCCACCCTAGTGCTGCCAACAATCATGCAAAGTCCCAGGACACCTATTCATGATTTCAGGTTGATTTTGAAAGCTATTTGTGCAGATGAGTGCTTGAATCACTAAAAGTTATGTGGTGGGCAGCACCACCACCACCTCCACTTCCGGCCAGATTTTGAATGGGCCTCTGAACACACTTAATGGATTGAGCCCCACCCACAAGTTAGGAACCTCTACCTTCCCCCAGTTCGTGGATCACTCTGGGATTTAGGCAGAAGATAGAGGTCTGTGTGCCTAGATGGAGGCAACAATGTGTATGCCCAGATGCTAGGGGCTATGGAACTTTTACTTGAACATTTAGATGCCAATTGAGCTTGGGTACCTACAGCATTGGTGGGAGTTTTATGGATTGCAGTGGAGCCTAAAACTTTGATTTAGGAATTTAACATCCAGATTTAGAAACCTAAGTTTGGGGTTTGTACACCTAAGTACCTTTGTAAATCTCAGCCAAAGTGTATAAGACACTGCCTAGTATAGCTTGGTTTGATAGACATACATCATACATTCCTAAACTACGTGGTTTAAAAACTGTTTAAAAATTCAGGTCACTCTCCCATAATTCACTACACAGGGCAGAGCCAAATTTATAAAAAACGAATGAAGCCTTGCTCAGATGCTCACTAGACTGGTGGCAAATATAATAAAATTGTATGGAAAAAAAATCCTAAAAATAAAATTTTTGTCATGGGCCTCATGTCTGTGACAAACGTACAGACAAAGCACCTGATTCTGTGAAGATTTATGCCCAGGAGTAACTTTCCTCATATGAGTAACCCCGTTGTTCGAAATTCTGCTCTACGGGACTGACCCAACTATCATTACAAGAGCACAGACTAGTTTTCAAATAATCCAATATGTCATGGTTATGGGACTAGCTACACTCAGTCCCCTTCCTGGTCTCTCTGAGTACAGCCCCTCAGGTATCAGGTGGTGTGTGTTTACCTTTCCTGGGATGGAATGCCACAGTTCTCTTACTCTGAGACTGGGCGCTGGGTTACAGTACTCTGTGTATTAACTGTGCTTACCCAGCAGGTCCAACTGGGTTTGGCATGTGTGGTTCTTCCCTTCAGGAACCTGAAACCAGTAGTAAATACAGTGACCAGTCAGCCTTCTTAAACCAAAGTATTGATTAATCTTAACAGCAGAACCAAAGCATAGTATAAGAGATTTAGGATATGGCTTTACAGCAATAAACAGTCTATATGTAGGTCTACCTTACCTAAAGTCTTGGCAGTACCCTAAGAAGGCCTCCGTTTAATACATTTTCCAATAAAGTACCCCCTCTGAACAGAAAGCGTTCTCTTAGAGTCACTATAACAATTTATAGTCTTTTTAATCTGTTGGTTCGTGGTGTGATGGGTCCCCCCACCGGGGGTTCCACCTGGAACTGGGGTAGCACTGAGCCTTCTGACCCACCAGTCTGGGCTCCCTCTCACACTGTGCTCCTGTGACAAGCTGCAAAGCCCTCCAAGCTTGCACTTTCACCAGCATTCACACAGTAAGGACACACCCGGCTGCAGTTACACGCAGGCTTTCTAATCACCAGCATCCAAGCCTCAGACCCCAAAGCAGTACCATCATGCTCTGTTCAAATCTGGCCAGTATATGGGTTTAACACCTGGTCCACCTCTCCCTGAATGTGAAGAGGACCATGCACATTTGTGGTAGCCAAGCAGAGATTTTCCCCCAAGCACTCCATTCAAAGCTCACTGGTTTAGATTAAAACAAAAACAAGTGTATTAACTACAAAAGATAGATTTTAAGTGATTATAAGTGATGCCAAACAGATTAAAGCAGATTACCTAGCAAATAAACAAAAAAGACAAACTAATCTTATTATACCAGATAGATTGAATATGAATTAGCAGATTATCACCCTAAGAGATGATACAAGCAGGCTGCAGATTCTGAAAGGGCAAGTTGCACTTGCTTTATAGTTTGGAATCCCCAAATGTTTCATACACATTCTAGAAATCCCTTTAGCCTGGATCCAGCACTTCCCTCAGTTCAGTCTTTGTTCCTCAAGTGTTTCCAAGAGTCTTCTTGTGTGGGGAGTGGAGAACCCCGGATGATGTCACTCCCTGCCTTAGCATATTTGTTCCAAAGCTTGGTTCCCAGACCAGTCTGTGGAAAAATATTGACATTGCAAGATGGAGTCCAGCATCATGTGGCCTGGTCACATGTCCTTGTAGAGTCATAGCAGCCATTACTCACAGGCTGTCTGGCGTGTTCTCAAGAAGGCTCACCAGGTGGGAGATAAGCTTCTCCTAAGGCCTATTGTTTTCACTAATGGCTCATTGCCCTGAATAGGCCCTTCTCAGCCAGCTATCTAGACTGAAAGCATCTTGTCTAGTGGGTGTTACCTAGGTGTAACTATATTTGAAATACAGATACATAGTCAATATTCATAACTTCAGATACAAAAATGATACATGCATACAAATAGGATAATCGTGTTAAACAAATCACAACTTTTCCAATGACACCTCACATGACTTATCTTGTACAAAATGCATCATAATTATGCCATAATCATATCATAATAATATCACTGTGAAGAATATGGGGTGTAGTGTCACACCTGGCATTGACAAAACAAGCTGTGTAACTTGGCTGGAGTCTGAAAGGTAAGCTCTTCATAGTTACTAGCACAGGCCTTGTCTGTTAGCCATCCCAGGAAGTACCTAATCTTGAGTTACTGTTCTGCCTTCCTGTTTGTTTCCCAACAGCCTTGTTGATTTAATCCAGTATAAGTATATGGTAAACCTCCCAATATTTAACCCAATGTAGTCATTCAGTAACTAGCCCAATAACCATGGCACATACAATATTCATAAATTATTACAGAGCATCCCATATCCTTCACAAACATGCATTTTTTTCCAAATGAGCCCTTGACTCAATCATTTGCTCATTTTGTATTACACACAGTGAATTAAGCAGGGCTACAGAGGAGCCCTTCCTACTGCCATTGTGCATCATATATGTAATGTACTCTTATTGTCTCGTAGACACAATACAACAAGATGGTGCATGTATATAGGACTAGAGAATAAAAGTTATTATGCTGTATTTAAATGCTCAATCAACACAAAACGTTGATCTTTTAAAAGCGTAAAAATGTGTAAAATGTGTAAAAATTAAAAAAAAATGTAAAAATGTGTAAAAATGTATAAAAAGTAATATCAGGTATTATTATTGCCCTTGATGCTCTCTGCAACTGTTGTGGTGTTATAATCACAAAAGTATTCTTGTGTTCCTTTTTGCCTTGTGGAAAACACAGAGAAATTGATTAAGGTCCCATTCTTGCAAACACAAAAGGAAAATTTATACTAAGTCTTACAAAATTCAGAAAAAAAATGTAAAAATAAACCTGGCTTTACTTGTTACAATAATAGGTTAAAAAATCAAAAAGAAGCATGGTTTTTAAATTGATGATGTCCCTTTAAGAAATACTATGTTAGAGGCAGTTAAACATTACATCTTAATGCAAATGTACAAGGGGACAAGTTAAGCTTGCACATGCAAATTTAATTTCAGCACATCCACACTTATGAGTACTTATCCGTGCAACCCTAATGTTCTTTTCAGATATGGGTTTTTGTTTGGTTGGTTTTTGTGTCTATAAAGTTGTATCGGTTTAGTTACTTCAAAGATGCACATGGCAAGAAGTGCTGCCATCTTCTTCATAGTGGGTACCCTTTGCTCCACACTTTGTTTCACAGTTGTATCATCCTTTATTTGTTAACAAACTAGTAGATTGAAAGGACAAGAGTTCTAACTTGTTTTTCACCATGTTGAAAGCTAAAAACCTATGGGTTGTTCTGGTTTCTGTTATCTTTCCACTTCGATTTTTAGCATTGTAGTTTTAGTTGCTAAGACATAAACTAGGAAGATGGCGTTAGCTTGCAGGAAATGCATTATTTAAAAAACAAATGGAACTGAACTGAAATATTGATAGAGCTACCTCTGCTCTTAGGCTACATCTACACTTGGAGCTAGGGGAGTGAGCCCTTGTTTGTGTAGACATACTCAAGCTAGCTCTCCTCGAGCTAGTGTGCTAAAAATATCAGTGTAACTGGGATAGCCCAGGCAGCAGTGAGAGGCAGTATGTGCTCACCTCCCTCAGTACAAACCTTCCTGGACCCCGGGAGTACGTACCCAGGTGGCTAGCCCATGCCTCTGCTCACCACTGCCCATGCTACTGTGGCTACACTACTATTTTTAGTGTACTCTCTTGATGAGAAGTATCAGAGGGGTAGCTGTGTTAGTCTGGATCTGTAAAAAGCGAGAAAGAGTCCTGTGGCACCTTATAGAGTACCAGACATATTGGAGCATAAGCTTTCGTGGGTGAATACCCACTTCATCTCTTGATGAGAGTTAGTGTGAATATGTCCATGCAAACTGTGAATCACACCCCTCGCTCCAAGCACAGATGTAGCCCTAATTTCTTAGGTAAAAACAATGTTTTGTGTTTACTTGAGGGAAGCTATAAAATAATGTTATCTCTTCATGATTACATACCCTAATGCACATAACCTAAAAATTAAAAATGTGAAAAAAATCAAGGAGCCACAAATCTCCATTATTTTATTTAATTCTTTTTCAGTGTGTAATGTATAATAAATAAAATACTCCAGACTCATAAAAATATTTTAAAAATTCTTAAAATTGTATCATCTTAGATTTATCTTTAATTTAAAAAATCCCCAAATCAAGAAGTCTAGGTTTCTACCCTCTCAAACACAATTTTCTGCTTGATTAATTGAGCTACGAGACTCCCATTGACTTGACTGGCACAGGATTAAGCCTTGCAAGCCTGGTGAAGAGACAGGCATTGCAATTTATCCTAAAGGTCAGTTAATTTGGGCTGTTGAACTAAACAAGGAAGTAAATTCCAGAGACTAGGGCTATCCACCTACAATAAATACCCTGCTGTCAACTCCCAGATGTACAAACAAAAATGGACTGTCATCCTATATGCCTCATCTCTTTCTCAATTGTGGTAGTATAACACAGGAAGAGGCAGTATTCTCGATTCACAGGACACTAAAGAGATTTATAGTTTAAAACTAGCAACTCGGATTGCATTTAAGAAGAAAATGGAGGTTAGTGCACTTTATGGAGCATTCAAATCTGGAGATATCCTACAGTTCTTCTAAGGTAAGTTATCTCCTCACACACAAAAATCAGGTTTCATATCGCTTCTTCGTCTTATACAACCATAATCCCTTCTCATTCACTTCCTATATCAAGCACAAATATACTTTAGGGCTTGGCTACACTTGCGAGTTACAGAGCAATAAAGGAGCCCCGGGCGCACTAGCTCACTACCCGTCCACACTGGCAAGGCATGTAGAGCGCTCTGACTCCACGGCTACAGCGCTGTTGGTACTCCTCCTCGGCGAGAGGAATAACGTTTGCTGCGCCTTGGCTACAACACATGGGCGTCAGTGTGAATGAGGTGTTGCATTACTGCGCTCTGATCAGCCTCCAGAAACGTCCCGTAATCTCCTTAAGTCAAGCGGCCACTCTTGTCATTGTTTTGAACTCCTGTAGGAATGCGGAAATGCCCTTTCAAAGCTCCATTTCTGACAGCCGGCATGCCAGCCGTTACTGTGGAATGCGGTGTGTGAGAGAGAGAGGCGGGACAGGACAGGGGGGTCTGAACTTACAAGACAGCATGTTGACATGCTCTCAGCCCCCCAAAAACCCATTCTCTCTCCCCCCACATACATACAACACACTCCCTGTCACACTCCACCCCACCCCTCCCATTTTAAAAGCACATTGCAGTCACTTGCCTGCTGGGATAGCTGCCCATAATGCACCACTCCCGGTGCCACTGCAAGTGCAGCAAATGTGGCCACGCCAGTGCGCTTGAAGCTGTCAGTGTGGACAGACTGCAGCGCTTTCCCTACTGCGCTCTACAAAGGCTGGTTTAACTCAAAGCGCTCTACATCTGCAAGTGTAGCCATGCCCCTAGTCTTCTTCCAAAGAGGCTTCTCTTGATCTCTCTCCATTAAGCAGTGCATCTCAACAGACTTTCCTCCAATCTTTTTTCCATTCTCTGCATTCCTTAGTCGAGGTATAAAGTCTTCCCTGTTGTAAATTACTTTGTGGTTGCTCCCTTATGCTTCACACTGGGGCTAGGGGAGCTGGAGCCACACCGCCAGGCAGACTGGGGGGCGCTATGGCTGTGCCACCCAGCTGCCCGGTGCTAGGGCCAGGGGCTGCGGAGGGGTACTCTGGGATCCTGCAGGGGGCAGAAGGTGAGAGGAAAGAAAGGGGCCTCGGGCAGAGGGCGGGGGCTAGCCTCCCCCAACAGCTGGTTCACCGGCCGCCCATGTGCCTACCTCTTCTTCACAAGGGTTAGGGAAGTCTTTTTTTTCTCACTCATGTCATGATTTCAGGTTATGCTCATAACTTTACACATAATGTTGCCACAGGCACTTTACCATATTACTGATCAGCAAGTTATGAGTTTTCAAATGATATCTCAGAAGACATACCTTGTACAAAGATTATTACAATAGTGTGTAGGGTGTGAACACAGGTGTGCAGTCCATCACACATTTGAAAAAAATTGTTGTCTTTCAAACTGGCTTGTGACATTTTTCATATTTAAAAAGAAAATCTTCATTTTTTGTGTGCAAAATAAAAAAACCTTAAAATGAATATTTTGGTCAGTCTAGTCACTTGGTAAGATTTTTAAAGTATTTTTCAAATATTTCATATTTTTTATTTGGGAAATGAATAAACCATAAATAAAAATGATTTAAAAATTCTAAAACCGACATTTTTTGGAACAAAAAAATCAATTTCTTAAGATCACAGCAACAAGCTTGATGTGCCAGACACACAGAGGAAACAAAGAGAACTAGAGATTTTAGGGGGAAAGTAAAAAGTATAGATGAACAAAAAAAGTCAGCTGGAGATGATAGCAGTGGTGTAGAGAGATAGCAAGGATCAGAGTAACCCAGGGCTAGTGAGCAGGAGGTTTCATGGTATTAGTTACCCTTAAAAAGTCACCATTTTCAACAGATATTTACGAAGTCATCACAGCCATTTCCATACAGCGGGAAAAACGATGGTACATCAGATACTTCTGTATGGTAAATACTGACTTTTTAATGATGACCACTGTAGAAGGTTCTGGTATACAGTTCTGATTTACTAGCAACACCAAGGAAAACATATAAGACAAAATACAGAACACTGCTTGCAGACTGTCGCTACAGGACCTTGTAAAGAGACAGACCCCATAAAGAATCCTGGCATGCTGCTGTAACAGAATGATATCATTGTCTCTTGTTGTGATGTTCTTAAATCCACATATGATTGGTGTGAATGCAGAAAGAAGATCAAAGGCATCTCAGCCCTATCTTTTCTTGCTCCCTCTCGGAATTTCACCTCAGCTTTGCTTTGCAGAAGTCCAAAGGCAGCTTCAGTAGTTAATTTTAGTGTAGCAATTTTCTTTTTTAAGAAGAATGTCAAACCTTCTTTTTGAATGCTGTTTGTGGGATTAGTGATAAAAGACCAGGAAAAACATGAGTGCACTCTGGGACTAGCTTTCTGAAGAAGCTCTTGAGTTCTGAGTACCATGGTTACCAGGGAGACTGTGTCCTAGGAGACTTTTTTTCAGGTAGAACAATGGGTCATTTAAGTGCATCACAGTAATTAAGGCCCTTTACTTTCCAGCTTCTGTGATATGGGAATTTGTCTAAAGTCAATTTTGATTCCTCTACCCACCAGCATAGGTAGCAGTCAGCATGTGCAGCAGTGTTTGAATGTGTCCACAGCTTCCAGTTATACCGCACAATGAGTTTTCCCCTTGTGGTGGGGTTGAAACTGCTAGAACACCCATCATTCACTCATGTGGAACGGGCTTTGTAAATTAAATCGAACACATGGCAGTCTTGGATGGATGAGCTCAAACCCCCATTGCCAAATCCCACAGATGGATGGTGTCACTCAGACTTTCAGTACCACTGATCTTTTCTCTATTACTAAGAAAGGTCTTGAGCATTATGGGATAAACTGGTCAAAAGACAATGGAGAGATTTTTTAAAAAATAACAAACAATGGGTTACCTAGTCTTATAAATCTCATTTCCACTTAAAGTGAATAGTTCTTAGAATTACCAAATTTCTCTGTTCACATCTAGTAGAGCATAGACATGATCACACCACGTTATCTTTATTAAATACCTATTTTCTATTAAAACAATAACATAATTATCACTAGAAAAAAATGAATATGAATAATATTTATTAATTACCATTTACCCCACCTCTCATCAGTACATATATATCTAGCCTTTTCTCTACTCCTCCAGACATTGCTGCAGGTTTTGGCAGAATCAAGGATGTTGGATTTACTTCCACACAGAATAATCATGGAGAAATGCTACCTGTTTAAGTCCTCTTCAAACTTAAGACATGTTCGTTTCTGTAAGGCAAACCCTTGAATTGGGGTGGTGCAGAGACACATCTTCTGTAGCTCCAGGGAGCACAAGGAGTATAGTCATTGCACCAATCCATAACAGGATGCAGCCTGGGCTTCCCTTCCCCAGCACCCAGCCAGTTCCATTCATTGGTTCAGAATTGGGGAGGGAAGCAATCTTCCTACTCCACTGTGACAGGTAGACTCACAATCCTTGCCTTCACTCAATGCAAGGATTTTAACTGTGCTTCACCCCTGCATGGGAGTGCCAGGAGTGGGGAAATTTGCTTGTGTCCTCTACTCCCCACCACCCTTCCATACTCATGAAGCACTTGCAACAGTGTGTCCTTAGCTACAAGGCTGAATCATTCCTCTGAGATCAATCAGAGCAGGTCTGAGAGATTAGGCCAGGGATCGACAACCTTTGGCACGTGGCCCATCAGGGAAATCCGCTGGCAGGCCGGGATGATTTGTTTACCTGCAGCGTTCACAGGTTCGGCTGATTGCAGCTCCCACTGGCGGCGGTTCGCCGTTCCAGGCCAATGGGGGCTGCGGGAAGTTTGTCTCTCTCATAGGAACTGTCAAGTCCAGCTATGGATTAGGTGCCAGAATTCTGATTTCATGGATCAGTATTTCAAAGCGACCTCAATCCAGCCTCCATCATTTGCACACACAGCTAATGGAATTCATAACTACCAAATCCATTGCTTGTACACACAGCTGATTGCACTTGGGAAGTTGTGTGTGGCACACTTTGAGACCTTGGGTGAAATCCTGCCTTCATTGTAATCAATGGAAAACATCCCATTGGCTTCCCAGGACATCACCCCACAATTGTTTTGTGCAAAGGTCACAAGAAAAAAATAAATTTAAACTCTACACCTAACCAATAAATCCATATTAGCCTATTTTTTGTCGATATGGTGCCTTGGATGAGGCCTGGAAAGGAAAAAAGCTTTCAATTCCCCAAACTCCTAAACTGTCACATCTCCCTGACAGATTCTATCCTTACCCCCAATGGCTTCTTAAAGCAACTCTTCTCCCATCTGCCAATCATAGTAGCTACAGTACGCTCACACCATCAGGAAGAAGTAAGATCATGTGACTAGGCACAACTGACCACTGTAGCTCAGATTTCAAACACTAAGTTTTGAATACTTCCAGGGAACTGCTCACAATCACGGAGTGAACAAAATATTTAGACCATTATTGTAAATTCAAGAAAGTCACTACCTACATGCTGGTATTTCATGAGCATAATGGGCAAAAATGGTGATTTTGCCACTGGCTGATTGGGACCAGAAGGAGTACATAAACTATTAGCTCTGGTTTACTGGGTTGGCTGTGGTACTTCTGTATAGAAATGGAACTTATATGTTTTCCAGCAAAATAGAAAATGAGTTTTCTTCCTAAGCCACTGTTACTTAGGCAGTAAATTAACAAAGTCCTATTATTTTAAAGCTGGGGCTTCTGCTGCAATATGGCTCTACATAACTGATGTCAGCTACCTAAAGTTGATCAAATTTATATGCTGGTGGTTTGAGATATGGAAGGTCTCTGCACACTAATCACTTAAGCTGTCAGTTGGAGATAGCATGATTAATTTTCCATGTACTAGGTCTCCTGCAGCCCTGTATGCATCTCCACGCATAAGAGATTTAAAAGCTCATTCTGACAGCAGGCTTTCGGTGTGTTTGTTTGTTTGGGGGGGTTTTTCCTCCTCTTGGCACTTTGTAACTATTGTCAGTTTCTCTGAAACTTAATTCCTTTACAACTCTAAAGAAGTTGGAGAAACTGTTTTCAAAATGAATAAATAAAAATGTGAAGATGGCGCAGCTAACAGTTGCTGATCCTCCTGTGAGAAGAAGCAGGGATTTGGGATTACCACGCAATAGGGAGGATTAAGGTGCACAATTTCAATACCAGTTTCCTGATGTGTCTTTTATTCAGCAACACCAGACCTTGAAAAATGAGGTGTCACCTGCTGAATATAAAATGGGGGAAAGGGAGATGAATATCTCTGCCTGGCTCATGCTATTATATAAAAAAAAAATTACGTGATTTGGAATAGCTAGATCGAAATGTGCCTGAAACCCTCTCAGCCATTTGAGGTTATTCAGAAATGAACAAGACCAGTCTGAGCCATAGGCAGTCACTTAGGCCGCTTCTGGGCTTCCCTCCAAAGCACTTCACACACACACACACACACACACACACCACCTGAAAAGGGAAACTAACTTAAAAACTAGTAACTGGAGAGACTGATGGAGAAGGAAACTGAGTAATCCTAGTCACTTCCCTTCTGCTGTGAGGGAAGAAACCATAATGCATTGCAGGTGCAGAAGAGGCACACTAAGCAGAGCCCAAGTCATTTTCCCTTTGTAGGGACATGGAAGGACTGCAGCCTGGAAAAGTGTAGGGGAAATACAAGGTGCAAAAATGAAGATAAAGGAAGGGGAGACATGGAAGCAGAGATGCAGACTGCCCCTTCCCATTGTGGGGTGAGTGTTTAATTGGACTGATTAGGAATGGCCACCCCTTGGGGTCCTGTTTGGATTGAGAAGAGATAGGGGGTGCTCTGGCTCCAGGGCCATTTTCCTTCGCTCTCCCCAAAAGAATGTGTGGTTCGTGTGGGAACTAAGCTTGGGAAGAGTGGAGAAGAGCTCTTGCTACCCAGTGGTCAATCTGAGGGGAGGAGGGAGAGAGCAGACTGGCTCCAGCACATCCTCCCTCTTCAGTGGGTTCAGCATTCATGCTGCTGAAAGCTGCCCTGCCCATTCCGCTCTCCATGTGGGGTAGCTGTCAGGTATGAGTTTCCTGCCTTGTGGGGAGATCTAATCTTTTTGGAGTGAGCAAAGAGTTTTTCCCTCTGGGCAAGACTAGCAAGGTGTTCGGTAGTGTTCACCTTCTTCACAACATCCAGGAGATCTGGCAGGTGGGATAACAATGATAAAAGAAAGAATAACTTTTTTTAAAAAGGGAGGGGAAGTAATAAACTATCGATAAATATTGCCACAACTTGCAGCCAGAGCAGGTCAGAAACCCAAGAGGGCATGGTGAATTCTATTCACCTGGGGGAGGGTGGGGAGGGAGAAGAGGTCTTTAGCTTTCACAGATTGAACTCTCCTTCACCGGTACCTTCATCCCCTCTCGTCAGAGAACAGTGGTACGATTCAGCATTTGGCTGAATCAAGAAGTGAGTAGCAGGGGGCTGGTAACAGAGCCAGCCCTCACACCTGGTTTGCATTATGTAAGGCCTTCCACTTCACTTTGAACCTAATAAATTCCTGGTAGTTTTCTGTAGGAGAGGATATCCTCCCCCACTCCTCTGCTCCCTTTAATATTAAGGATCATAGAGTTGTGGCCTCATACTTATAATCCATTTGTGGGCCTATGGCTTCATTCGGGGAATGGGGGTCCTGATCAAACAAGGACTGTGGAATATTACTGGAATCATTTCCTCCGGCTGTCACAGCACCTCTTTTTGAGTCACCAATGCAACTAGAGTTGTTAGTAACCATGGTGGGGAACCAAACTCCATATGCACCTAAGGCATCAATACATCCCAAGGCCAGTCCAAAGCCTTTTGAAGTCAATGGAAAGACTCCTCTGAAATTCAGTGGGCCTGGGGTTAGGTACCCTCCAGCTCGCTTTGGATAGATAAAGGGTGATCATCATTGGCAGATTCCATCACCAAACAGCACAACTGCCATGTGAAGCAGAAAAGAATGGGGGAAGGGAACAATGGACTTGAGAAAGGAGAAAATTAGAAAGTGAAACAGTAGAATGAAAAACTTAACTGAAGCTGTTTGATGAAACAAGAACAAAAAATAAATACAGTAAAAGCTGTGTTATCCGGCACTTTATCAACTGGAAAGCTCTATTAACCGGCATTTCTGGTATCTCCCAAATACAAATCTTCAATCTAGTAACCAGGACTAGTATACAGCCCCGGAGGTTATGCAATTGCACATTCTGCACTCTACTTTTTTGCAAATGAGGCAGAAGACAAGTAAACAAGCTGATATCAGGGATTTATTCAAAAAAGCAGCTTCCAGGCTGTGTCATAGGGTCATTACAGATTCAGTCCAATCTCCTACACCTTCTACGTCTAGAATGATAATTGATTTTGATAATGATGACCCTGAAGCACTGCAAGATCCTGAAGTGCCTTCTGAATCATCAAAGAAAGATTAAATTATGTTCAGTATAGTTTTAGTGTTAAGTGTATTTTTAGTGATCTGGGTGTACGCCATGCACTGCCCATAGTGATATGTAGTGTCATAAGATAACCTACTGTACAGAAAACTTTACCTGTAGACACCTGAGTGCTTCGAGAAACCAACCACTCTGCAGTGCAGTACTACTACTGGATTGGTGAGTACCTGTATATTATTTTATACTTTATTCATGTTATTGTATTCTAATTCTTTGAAAATTGGTATGCCATTGGCAAATATAACTCTTAGTTAACCGGAATTTTTGACTAACTGGCACCCCCCATTCCCCGAACATGCCAGATAACAATGCTTTAACTGTATCTTCTTCTCTTCTACTAATACCCAAAGCCATCACCATCTAAGGTGCTCCTAACTCTAAACAACTGCTGGAATCCATCCCAGGCTCCCCAAGACAATCAGACAGCTTCACACAGCCTTGCAAAACACTGACAGAAACAGACAAAAAAAAAAAAAAAAACAGACACACACAATAAAGAAATGATAATTAGAGGTCTAATCCAAACCCATTGAAGTCAGTAGGAGTTTTTCCATTTGCTTAGTGGAACCTGGGATCAGGCCATAGGGGCACTTATTTGGAAGAAAAGCAGAAAAATATATTATTCTTATTAGAGCTAGTTGAAATGTTTGCATTTTTTCCATCACAAACAAAAGATGAAAAGATGATAGTTTTGCAAAAGATTTTTTTTTTCAATTTTCTGTTTTTTTCCCCTGCTGAAGATTGAAAAATTTGGTAGGGAGGTTGTTTCTTAAGTTTTCAGTTTCTTTTCCCCTTCTTTCATCTCTTTCTCCCCCTTCTTCTCTATTTCAGTCACAAAATGGAAAAAAGACTTGTGTAAAAGAAAAAAAATCACATTTTCAAAATCTGTATTCCAAATGAACACATGTTCAATTTTTTAAAAATTGTCATGATTTATTTTTCATTTTTCCTCCAGTTCTAGTTCTTATCTATTAATTGGACCTTGTGTTCCTATCATTCATTCCCCTCTCTCCCCTACACATATTTACTCTCAGAAAAGTATGTTGAACAGCTCACTATTCATACACGGGTTTTTTTCTGTACCTAGAAGCCACTCTGACGTGAAGGAGATGAAGGACAGATTGGAGAGAAGATGGCTGGAGGAGTTTCCTGGAGTTCTGCTATACACAAATATAGACATCACAAGATGCAATGCAGCTGAACATTCTTGGGAAGTGCAGAGTCTGATTAACTCAGAATGATTCACCCTGCTACAGTTCCTTCAACTGAAGACTGACTAGTACGGATGAGTGAACTCAGACAATGTCAGGTTTTGTCGGTTGCAGAAACTATTGAAGACATCTGGCAAACTCATGATTTTGTGAATCCCTCCCTCCCTCCCCAATAAATGAATCCCACCTTTTCAGGTGAGTTCGTTTAGAAAAAGAAGGTAAGGAGGAGACAATTATCTAATTTGCTAGAAGGTTTTTTTTATACCCTGTAATATTTTTCCCACTTTTAATTTCTCAATTAACTTCAATTAAGCTCTCTTTAGGCCTAAGAGCTTAAAGAGCCCTTGGGGGGGGGGGGTGAAACAGCTTGTCAAGTGGGTTTTCCCGAGCTATCACAAAGCTAACTGCATTATTTCATAATCCTTATGTTACAGTGCTGCAGAAGAAAAAAAGTTGACTTTTTTACTGCATATGGCTGTCTCAAGTCAAACTTGCTGTGGACACAATTATTTAGATATTAAAAATAGCTGCTAAGAAGCAATATTGTTCCACTTTTTTCTGTGTCATGCCCGATATTATTTTCATCAAGGGTTCTTTCTAATATAAAAGAGAGCCTCTGGTTTATGGCATATTTTCTATCCTGTAACACACTTTTTTCCTGTGAATAGAACATTTAACTTTGTAATAATGCTGAAAGTTTCCTTCAATCACCCAGAAAAAGGAATGAGCTTCATATTAGATTTACCACAGATTTGATTTACAAGGTCAAAAATAGACATTTTTACAGCGGCAGTTCAGAGATAATGTTCCATATCACCACACTATAATACGAAACGAAGAGAAAAAAATGAGGAACAAAAATGCCAGCACTGGCATAATCCGTTATCTGTTATATATAAAGGACTGGACAGGATATTTGGGTTTGTTCTCTATTGGTAACATATATATTGTACAGTTTGTAGCACTAAAGACATTAAAAAACCCTGACGGTCATAAAACTTCTGTTCTGCCTGCAGCTGATGCTCCATTGTTCTCTCAGGGCTAGTCTACACTAAAAGCGCTACATTGGCAGAGCTGTGCCACTGCAGCGCATCTGATGAAGACGCTCTATGCTGATGGGAGAGAGCTCTTCCGTCAGCATAATTACTCCACCTCTGGTAGCTGTGTCAGCAGAATAGCGTCTCCCGCTGACATAGCGCTGACCACACCAGCACTTAGGTCTGTGTAACTTGGGTCACACGGGGGTGTGTGGCTTTTTCACACCCCTGAGTGCCGTAAGTTATATCGATAGAAGCAGTAGTGCAGACCTACCCTCAGAGAGGAATGTATTACCTCTTTATGTGTGAAAGAACAGCAGTTGTTTTCACATGGAAGTCTAGTAATGTCCGAGTTACTCCCCTGCTGGAGTTTAGAAGGTGTTAATAATCTAAAGAGTATGCACAGATGTTATCTTTACAGTAATTACCATAACATTTCTTGATTGACTACACTATGCATTTTTTAAAAATTGAAACTGCAATCAAAGCAATCTATTTGTTCATTTTCTTGGATTTTTTCCAATTTATAGACTGAAAAAGGTTCATCAAATGAATGCACAAATCAGAAAACAGACATAATGACTCATAGAGTTGCATTCTCTTTCCTAACTTTCTCTTTATTAGTTTTAATACTTACAAAATATGAACATTAGAACATACAATCCTAATGAAGGATTTTGCACATATTGTCACTAATAGGAGTTATTCACAATAGTTTCTGTTGTAAGAGTTTTTGCAATTTAAATAGATACAGTTGAAATTCTTTTGCTGATTTTCAATTACTTGTTCTTTGGCACATCTACACCAATGTCTCATAACTTCATACATTAATCTTATAGCATTAGTAAAAGGGACAAATAATTGAAATGCATAAAAGTAAAGAAAAATATATGGAAATAACCTTATCTTGATGTTTCTTGTGCTGCTAGCCAATATACATGAACTATACTGTCTCAATGGAGATTTTAGTGTTTTCATTTTTAAACTGAAAAATCTAAAATAATAAAGAGTTAACAAGTTTAATTGTCTTTAATTATCACTGTTCCTTAAATTTTTTTACTTTGAAGTACTGTAGCAGCCATTCTTTTGGAATGAAGTTATGATACATTAAGGAGCCGTCTCTGTTTTAACTACCGATTAAAGGTTGGAAAGCCAAACTAGACTGCTATTTCCTTTTACCAATTCAAAACTTGATTGCTTATTTTACCATCTTATTACTATAAATAAAAAGACAGTTTTTAATACAAGACAAGGACTAATTCTTCAATCCTTCCTCATGCTGAGGAGTACTTACTTTTTCAGAGAGTAGTCCTATTGGAACAAATGGGACTACTTGAATGAATAAGAGACACAAAATTGGGCCCCAAAAAAGTGCCAAATTTTATCTTGATTTATATAACTCCCAAATTCAAGGTGGCAATCCACTGACAGACTGCAATCAGTGGTTGCTGAGATCATATTTCACTGCTTCTTTTGTCCTCCACCTACCCCTTTCCCCTTTCAGAATTAAATTCAGGACTCTTTCAGAAAAAAGCCGGGAGACAGAAAACAGTATTTATCCCTTCGTAATACCCTTCTGTTCTTTCCAAGTCCCAAGGGCTCCTGTTGCTATTTAGCTCTTACCCTACCATCCCTCCTCCTGCCAGCAATTCACCCACAACCTCACTCCCAATTAACTCCATTCCCCGTGCATTAAATCCTAACCCTTGGGCACTTGACAAAACCCTTGAGAAGACAGGATTGTCTTGCTAAAACACATATACCCTTAACTGAACAGTTTACAAGCCAGTGGCCTAATCCAAAGCCCATTGAAATTAATGGAAAGATTCCCATTAACTTAACTGAATTTTGGAAATGAGCAGACACCTTCAAGGCAGGCAATGGGGCCTAGTAAATGGCACCCTGGGCTGGGACTCAGAAGAGCTGTCCTAGCTTGGCCAGTGACCCTAGTTAAGGCACTTTTCTGTGCCTCAGTTTCCATGTCCATAAAATGGGATAATGAACTGACCTCCTTTGTAATGTATGTGGAACAGAAACCTTTGAAGCTGAGTGGATTTCAATAGTCTAAAATATTCCTAACAGTATCAAATCTAGTGCAGCTATGAGGAAAAACATGTGCTCTGTAGGAAGTGACTTTATTAATATCCCATAGGGCTATTTTTATTGAACTTGTCCTGTATATATGCACAGTTAATTACAATCTTAGAAAATATCCATGTTTAAACTTAGTCCTGAACTGTATACTCATTGTACAAATTCCCCGTGCAAGGTTTCTCATTCACACAACCCTAAAACAATCATACAGGATGTCTTCGATCTCAAAGTATAGTTAACTGCTGGCTCAGCGGCATAACTATAATCCATTTCAAGTGAGCATAAAATCTAGGCTGCTCCTTTCACAAGTGAAAAACATATGTTACAAAAGAGGACTCCCTTCATATGTTCACTCACTTGCTATTCCTAGTTTTCTGGATTTCTGTGTGCACCTGAAACAGAGACTGAATCAAGCAGATGTGGTGATCCTGACTCTGGCAAGCAGTTCTCCCCTGTCACCAAAAGAAAATACTAGCAATTTTTCCAGTACCACCGTGCATAAAGCATTTTTTTTCTGGGCCAGAGATGTGTCTGTATATCTCTCACTTCAGCAGTTATCAGTATATTAGTCTGATTCTTTAAATGAGATCAACAATATGAGAGAGAAGAAAGGTAACATACTAGAAACAGATGAATCTTTTCTGAGACATGACACCAAAGCTAATCAGCCTGATGGTGGTGTTTGAGGTACTGGGGAACTGTGCCTTTAAGGGCTGAGCTTCCCAGACAAAGAATCTGGATGAGGTGCTGTGACGCTCCTGTTATGCACAGCCAGGTGGAACTAGACAGAAAATAAAAAGGGTTTGTGGAAGCATTGTAAGCATGGAGTGATCACCGAACCACACAGATGTATTTTATTTCATTCAAAGGAGCTCAGAAAAAGTATTTGCATTTGCTTTATTAAAGTAAAATACAACTGGATTAAGTCATCCAAGAGTCAGACATTTATTCAATGAGCCAGACCACCAGCAGCAAGGGGCTAGAAGAGCAGGACATTTCCATGAGTTTCCCCTTGCATTGTTTCCTACCAAGTAGCATTCTAGTGGGACCGAGCCACTGTATAGTTACAGAGGGAAAACCCTCCCAGCACTGTGAATTGTAGATAGACTTGGCAGGATTACATCTTTATTGATAAATGTCAGTAAACATCAATTTCACCGTACACACACAAATTGAAGAAAAAAATGTCCATGGATGATCATCAAAATTTAAAGATAGGTGAAATAAGACAAATGCTGCTTGAGAAGTAATTAGAGTTTGATTTAAGGCTATTTTCTTTGTATATTTTGACATGTGACATTGACAATTTGTTTTTTAATAGTTATAAAGCTTTAAGTTTTTGAATCTCAACATCTACTGTCATTAAATAATTATTGTCTGAACACGCATACCCATCATCTGACCACAACTGTGAAAATTTAAATCAAACAAACAAAAATGCTTAAAAATAAGTATCAATATTCTCCATTGAAATGATACAAAAATAGAAATTGAATTCTGCCTTGGCTGATCATAGAGGAGAGACCCCTCCAGATCCATGGAGACGGAGCCATCCATGATGTTCTACTCTGCTAGCAGCTCTCCTTAGGCAGCATGGCTCTGTAGCAGGGAACCTGAACCTAGGGAACTGGGCAGTTCAGTATTGGCTATGAAGCTGACCCTGTGGTATTATATTCTGCTTCAAACAGCCTCTTATTTGTAGGGTTATCAGGGAATGGTGCAATGGGGAACAGCCAGTCTTCTCCCTCCCCAACCTCACCAATTCCACACTGAGTGGGACCCAGAGGGATTCAGGCAGGGGGAGAATGCTATGAAAGCAGCACTTCTCCCTTTTTATGAAGGCAGGAGAGAGCAACATATGGAAGGTCCCCTTCACATGAGGAAGACAACTTGATGATCCAGGCTGGTATTTCCGTTGTTTATTAGAGTCTCATTATTAAAAAGCATCACCACAATTTATTCATCTCCTTTCATATTTTAATTATAATGATCAGATTTCCATATTCTTTAAAAAAGTATTATTGTGTGTATTTTACATGTCAGATTGCACTATAGCACATCTGGTTATTTTTTGAATATGAAAATGTGATCAAACTACCCATCAGTACATGGATGGCTTTCCACATGTGAGTAGTTCTTCTGAAGTCAAAGGGACTGCACAGGTACTTAACATTCTGCATGTGCATAACGTGGGGCCTGTGATTACAGCAAACTGTTGTTAGGCCCAAAAATATGGAGTATAGAACAGGTTGTTTGGCCAGC
>NW_020664376.1:1893718-1960849 GCF_002925995.2 Terrapene triunguis
GATAAGAAGCTGCTGAGGCATCATGAACTGTTTGTACTGTCAAAGAAAATAGATATGCATGAATATTAGAAGCTTTAACTAATAAGGGGGGGTTGGGGTTTTAAGTTGCTTAACTATGACGCGACGGAACTGTCTATATAATCTCACTAGTTGTTGTAAAAGGTGTGCTGGTTCTCTCTGGAGATGGGTCGCTCTCTATTGTTGTGTGCACTCTTCAATAAAGAGCTTGTATTGGACCTTGCTGGTGTTGCCTGTCTCTCACTCTGCGGTCAGACAACGAACCTTGCCGTCTGGGTTAAAAAGTCCCCGACAAATTTGGCGACTCCGCCGGGACTCGTCTGACTCTCCGGTGCAGGATCAGACTCTGAAGCAAAGCAGCGCGCATCCTCCGGCTTCGAGGAGCCTTGCCCGGTAACCTGATCCCTGCGTCGGCGATAAGGCGAGTCCTGTGAACCAGCTGAAGCCCGTAGAAACCCAGCAACGTCCGCCTACCCGTTAAGTAGGATCCAGATCTTCAGGGTTAGAGGCCCTGATAAGGTAAGCGATCGCCGAGAGGGGTTAGAGGCCCCGCAGAGAGGGGTTAGAGGCCCCGCAGAGAGGGGTTAGAGGCCCCGTGATAGGGTTAAAGGCCCTATAGGCTAAATGGGACAATTTAGCAGTAAGTGCCCGGGGGACGCCCCGTTGTCTCTGGTACTTAGAGACTGGAAGGAAATCTGGCACAACCGGTTTAACTAAATCTAAGATGAGAAACTTATGCCAAATTCAGTGGCCCTCCTTTACTACCCATTTGTCCCCGACTAAGGACTGGCCAAGGTGCGGAACTTTTTCTGCTGACAGGATGGATTCCCTCAGGGATATTCTGGTTGATCTTAGACCGGGACAAATGAATTATTTATTTGTATGGTATAACTATAAACCAAAAGAAAAACTGCTTTCAGCCCCAGCTGGCTGTAAAAAATATAGACAGAGGCAAACCAAAGACAATACAAGTTACAAGTGCTGAGATTACATTTGCAAAACTTAACTGTCCAGTGAGATCCAACAGTCTGCCTTTAAGACCCTGGAGCTGGCATGGTTTGGGGACGCTGTGAAGAAGCCACAGGCAGCCGGCCTGGACTGAAATTTCTGAAAGAGACGCCGCAGGAGACCCCAGGGTGGACGGTTCAGCAAGAAAAGCAGGATCGGGCCCAAGCGGGCAGTCAACAGATAGATTAGAAAACAGGTTGGAAACTTTAAGGGCGTAGTGAAAGAAAAGGAGTAAGTAATTATAAGCATGGCGATTTCAAATCCCCAGGACAATAATTGGAATGGTAAAATCTGAGTTAATTGGGTGTCGTTTTGGGAGATAAGCAAGTGATTTAAAAAAAAAAAAGTTAACTCTATAGTTGCTAGAGGGAATTAAGCAGTGAAACTTGGTAAGAATGTCTGTAAGTAATCCAGGCAAGAGGTTATTTAAGTGGAATTATTCGACTATGAATAATTTAGTCGAATTTGCTGAAGAACACTCCTGCTGTGTACAATCTGTATTTTATAAGTTTAAAATGAATTGGTATTGTTTAAAGTTGCAAAACCGAGAATACTTTTGCCAGGCACAGAAATGCTAGTGTTGTTTAAGGTATTTAGCATTTAATCCTTAAGGTGACTTAATGCTACAAGATTTAAAATGTTTTAAATAAAGACCAAAGGTTGTGGCTGCAGCAGGGTAGTCAAAGCCAGAAAAATAAAAGATTTAAATTTGTTTTTGTGTAACAAAATAGCAAATAAAAGATCTGGTAAAGAGAGAGAAGGACAGTGCCCCTGGCTCTGTGTGGTTGAGCTGTCACTTTGCTGTGGGTGCATGGAGATTTTGTAAGCATAAAAGAAACAGTTACACCTTGTGTAGAAATTAATGTGGCTAGCATTGTGGAAATTAAATTGTGGAGAGGATGTGCATTTTCCCCAAAACATGTGCAGTGTATATTGTAGTAAAGGTAAAAGAAATGCAAACCTACCAATATAGGTTGTGTTGTCTTTTTCAGATCACTGTGTGTTTGAAAGCAGGAATTAGAAGTAAAAGGCAATCAAAAGTCTGGGAAAGTTAATTGTGTCCTTTTTTTAAAGTAAAAATCTTTAAGCTGTGGATAGCTTTGGATCTGGAAGCAAGCCAAAAAGCATCTGTATTAATGCAAATTATCTAACTAATAAGGTAGAAGCCACTGAAACCTGGGCTGCCTATAAAACAAATACAAGGAAATATGGGGTAATTCCTCTGTTTTGCCTGAAATCAACAAGAGTATGTGTATATAAAGGAAATATTTTAAAAAAATAATGTCTTTCAAATCATCAGAGAAAACGGATGCCAGCTGAACAGCATTCAATGTACCATGCATTTACTGGTACAATAGGAATTATTTTTGTGTTTTTTGTCCTGTCTTGTGGTGTTTGTCTTGTGGCCAGAATTGTTGTGTTTAATATTTTCATAAGACAGTCTAGCTCAAAAAGCAAATACTTGTTTTATTCAACTTGAAATATAAAGTGTTTGAATAAATCAGGAAAATGTAATATACTAAAGTCTAATACATTTGCTTAAGTAAAAAAAAGAAACTTCATTGGCCAGATTTTTTAATTAAAAAATTGTTGTTAAAATTTGCATACCAACAGTCTTTGGAAACAAGGACATGGAAGGTTTAACCCACTCCCCATATTGCCCATGGGATCCTTCTGGCTACCTCAGATTTCTAGCCAGAGGGCTGGGGAGGGAGGAAAGCGATTGGACGCCAGAGGTTGTACCGAGTGGACTCCTCAAAAGTGGGTGTGCTTGTCCCGGTTTGTTGCTCCAAAGCTCTGTAATAAAGTTATTTTACTGGAAAAGTGTACATGGCATACCTTAAATAATAAGACTAATGTAAAAAAGTGTATAAGTAAAAAGTGAAAGTTTCCTTTGTAGGTTAAAAAAAGCCGAAAAAGAAAAAAAAGAAAAAAGCACGGAATGAGTTAACTGAGAGGAAAATACAGCTAGCAGGCTCATCCAAGGTCACAGCCAAAACTTGGCTGACCCCCAAGAAAAGGGGGGGGGCTTGAATGTGCCCAAGCAACTGAAATCTGCAAAACACTGCCAGGCATTAATGAAATGTGTTAGGTTTTTTCACAGGTAGAGAAGCGCTCCCCAAAGGCCCTAGCACCCCTGCCATTAATTGAAACAAGAAGACTAAGTCTATGTAAAGTTTATCAACGAAAGACTGCTTTTGGCTCCACACTGGAAAGGCCCTTTCCAAATCCTGTTAGCCACCAACACCGCTGTAAAGTGCCAAGGACTGACTGCCTGGACCCATGCTTCTCACTGTAAAAAGACCCCTCCACCTCAGGAGGGCTCTCCGACTGATAAGCCTATTTCTCCTTCTAGCCCTGCTGTGCCGTCCGGACAGCAAAAAAAAAAAAAAAGAAAAAAGACAAGGTGAAGTGCTAGTAACCTCTCCCTTGTCCACTGACAGACCTACTGTTGCTTTGAATTTCTCTAGAAAAAGCAAAACCATTACAGGGTGATGTGCTAGTAACCTCTCCCCTGTATGATGCTAAACCACACTGTTTCAGGAAAAGAGAAGAAGGAACACTTGCTTCATTGAAATCACAAAGTCCAGGAATTCCTGACTACAAGAGACATTAAGAACTAACCCTGGTAAAGAAACAAAAAATTATACACTGGAAAAAAAAAAAATTTGTGGGACCCATTCTTGGGAACGTGATATTGATTGGATTTTGGGGTTTATTCTACAGGCTGCGCCCTGTGTTTGGATAAGTCCTTCAGCATGTATTGCCCTCCCTAATTGAATTTTAAATAATAAGTACCAAAGGCACCTTGTTGCCATTGCCCCTGCCATTTCCTCCATGACACTATTACCCCTGTAATACATCCAAATACAGACAATGTCATATAGTTAATATAATCAATGAGAGAGGCCCTTATTGTTATTTGGTCACCCAATTAGTAAATAATTAAACGAATACCCAAAGTTTGTTTTGCCACTGAAAATTTTACCTGCATAGAAATTATTCCAGTGACTAATAATGTGACCTGTACCTTATTGCAATTAATATCAATGACCCAGAAATTGCTGACAGAGATGGTATTGAATATCACTGAGGCTGGGAAGGCATTGCAGTGGGATCTAGCATGTTCAGAAATTCAGAATTTCCTGAATGACCAGCTAATAGCCATTCAAATAATCTAGAGCATCAGGCTTGGCCCACTGCCCTTACAGACACATCAGGAGTACCATCTGATCTGTGGCCATGGAGACATACTTGGAGACTTTCTGGGTGGAAGTGCGGACGTTCTCAATGCTCCTTCCAAGCATATGGACCGGTTGGGGGGGTGTGGGCTCCCACATACCGAATCCTGCCGGGTCCATGGGGAGGATGCATGTGGGATTGGGTAATTCACCGAGACTACCACCAATGCCCTGGTGGACTTGGCAACCGCACAGAGAAAACTAAGGCAGATGGTTCTCCAGAACCGCTTGGCTCTAGATATCTTACTGGCCTCTCAGGGAGAAACATGTGCACTAATTGGGCAAGAATGCTGAGTGTATGTCCCAGACGTTTATAATGCCACTTGGAAAAGGGCAAACCACCTTATGAAGGTAGCAAAAAAACCATGAAGGAAAGCGGATTGAGTCCTGGTGGAGTAACCTGTTCAATTGGATTCCAAATATAGGTGGTTGGCTCCATAATGTACTCCGAAGCGCTGTTGTAATTATATGCGGCCTATTGGCCTTGTATGGAATAATAAAGGTTGGATGTTGGATGGGCACCAAGGTGTGTTCCGTCCAAAAGTAACCAACCCCAAGCTCACCACTCATGGCAGTTAGTTGTCCCAGGAGTCCCTCCAAGGTACTCCAGGGACAAAGGGGGGATTGTTAGGCCCAAAAATATGGAGTATAGAACAGGTTGTTTGGCCAGCTTAGCCAAAGTTAGGCTAACAGTAGTTGCTAGGCCATTCCTGCCTCTCTGTAAGACCTGAGGGCATGCTTGCTTAAGCTGCAGGGGATAAGATAGGAGGTGGGGGCCGCATTCTTGTACCAAATGTACCAGGAACAATTTGTTTGAACAGATGAAGACTCGAAGTCCCCACTCCCTGTTTCTGTTTTTTATCTGTACGTAACTCCCTCTTTTCTCTCAGCCTCTGATACGTAACGAAAAAGCTGATAAGAAGCTGCTGAGGCATCATGAACTGTTTGTACTGTCAAAGAAAATAGATATGCATGAATATTAGAAGCTTTAACTAATAAGGGGGGGTTGGGGTTTTAAGTTGCTTAACTATGACGCGACGGAACTGTCTATATAATCTCACTAGTTGTTGTAAAAGGTGGGCTGGTTCTCTCTGGAGATGGGCCGCTCTCTATTGTTGTGTGCACTCTTCAATAAAGAGCTTGTATTGGACCTTGCTGGTGTTGCCTGTCTCTCACTCTGCGGTCAGACAACGAACCTTGCCGTCTGGGTTAAAAAGTCCCCGACACTGTTAAATATTAAAGTAGATTAAATAGGAGAGAAATTAAATTTATTCATTCCAATTGGAAAAATGGACAAATGTGATCCAACAAGTGATACACATTCAATCCCCATCTCCATGCTGAAATGTTTTGTTTAAATGTACCTTTATTGAAAAGAAACATATTTTCAAGACTAATGCCGAACATTGAAACAAATGCAGAAGGCCTGATTCTTCTCTCACTCATATTGTTTTTTTCCCCACTGGTAAAATCCTTTTGACTTCAGTAGAGATGATCCTGAATTACACCAGTATAAGAGAGAGAAAAATCACTCCCATAATCTTATACCTGTAACCTAGTCTCCCTACCAATTCCCTTCTGTTTTGTCTTCACTTCTCATGGCAATGATATCATTTAGACTGTATGCAGTTTGCAACCCTTCTCTTTTTCATCTCTGTAAAGCACTTAATACACTTTGGCTATTATGACTGGGAGTTTCAAAGGATTCTGTGGGAATCAGGTGCCCAATTTTAACTGAATTTCAGTGGGAGTTGGGCACCTTTGAAAGTTCCAGCCTATAAAAATAATAATAATGTGTTAACTGCAGGTGTTATCTTGCCCCTCCTGTCCATGTATAGAAGTTGCCTTTGTAACATGTCCTCCCTGTGCAGAAAGGGAGGGGTTAGTATTTCCCCCCTCCTCCAAAAATACACTTTCCCCAGAATCTGTATGTATATGCGTGTGCGTGTGTAGGAGGTAACTAGACCTCATTTTATTACAGTAACTGTCATACTGGAGTTGATAGTGTAATACAGAAATAAGGTGCATAAGGAAAATGCACTGAGTTAGTGTATTTTCTGCTCTACTTATTTCAATGAATCAATATTCAGAGATATATTATTACAGCTTATCTGCTGAATAAAAGAAAACAATGGCATGATTTCTGCTCCTTCCCCGCAAAGATTTCATATTCTGTGATCCTTAATCTAAATATCAGACTTCAGATGATAATTTACAATTTTAAGTTTCTTTTGTCTTCCCCTTATCTTATTCCCCTTTAGAACTTTACCTGTTTAGGCTCTGACTGAGTAAAACCACTTAAACACATTAACTTTAAGCAAATGAATAGCTCCATTGACTCTGATTCCTATTCAGCCTTACACATTTAAGCACATGCTTAATTTAAAATATATGATTAGCCTCAATTGGAGGGTTCCTCTGCTTAAAGTTGAGCATGTGCCTAAATGCCTTGAGGAACTGGAGCCTTAATTTCTAACAGTAAGCTTTGACCACCCTTCTTAGTATTCCCACACCACCTCTCTCTCTTTTAATTCCCCAAACTAAGCTTTTCATTTACCCTCCCCCAGGTCACTGTCCCGCCTGCCTCCAGTTCTTGATCCCTAATCATGACTCACTTTAAGAAACACAATAAATCTGACCCTATTCTTAGTTTTCCCATTTGGCCTGTCACGCTTTGCACCAATTTCACTGGATGTGTTCAGCTCGGAGAAGCTAGAATGATTCCTACTTCTGTGACATTTCTGAGCTGCAGATCACTGGGGCTGACAGCAGAACTCAGCACTTGGGAGTAGTCAGGCTCAAAAGAAACACAAGAAAAAGGAGAGATGTATTCCATTTCCTAGATTCACTCCTTTTATAACACCTGATTCAGCCCCCATTGAAGTCAATGGGAGTCTTTCCACTGACTTCATTAGGAGTTGGATCAGTCACAGAGTACAGAGAATAGCTAGAGAGCCCTCTATTTCCTCAGCAATAATCCTCCTTCCCTTGTAGGGATAAACTACTCAGCTTTCCGTCTCAATAGGGTGACCAGATAGCAAGTGTGAAAAATTGGGATGGGGGAGGAGGGGCAATAGGTTCCTATATAAGACGAAGCCCCTAATTTTGGGATGGTCCCGATAATATCAGGACACATAGTCACCCTAAGTCTCCTAGCAGATCTTTACAGGAACTGGAATACTGACTTGCAGAAAAAGCACTTAATCTTCCTTAAATGTTGCCCATAGGCCAAGAGCCATTTTATTTTTATACGCCCAGTAATATCAATAATATAATTATCTTTTTAAAAGAATTCAATAGGTACTTGCATGCAATCTAAGCAGGAAAAAAGCACTGATGCAATACAGTTGGAAACAGATGGTAGCCTCAATAAAATGTATTGAATTAAAGAATGGTGCCTTTACCTCTTTGGAACCAGTTTCAAAAATGAATACATTAAAGTCTTAACTGCTCAGGCTATATTTTAGTAAAGGCATGTGTCTCACCTAATCAGATCATATATTCTACATTAAATATTAAATCTAATCCTAGAATTAAATTTACAATGGTGTGTGCTTTAGTGCTTTATGACTTCTTTGAGAATCATATATTTAGCTCAGTACTAACATACATGCTTCTATTGTAGCTTTCGGATATATTTGCATGACAGGAAGTGTATTATCAAATCAGGTTTATTAATAACAGGATTAGTATCTAAAGCTCCTCTCTCTGAGCTGACTGTACAATGCTTCACAATTCAGGGAAAGACAAGGATAGAATTTTCAGAGCACAAACTGCCATACTCCTTTGACCGACGCTAATGAAAAGTGTGCAAATCCACGTTAAAAGGGAGCATTAGCTGTTCTTCAGAGAATAAGTCATCTGGCAGAAAAATGGCACAAAATTAGACTAGTGTTTCCAGCAACAAAAATTATTTTCTTCCTTTCATTATTAGTCATTTTAACATCTCAGCTGAACATGAGAGTCACATTTCAGGAAAAAACATGAGATGATTGGTTCTTTTAGATTCATCATATTCTCTTTGACCTCATACCTAGCATGCTGCTTTATCCTCTGGCCATCTATGTTCAAAAAGGGACTAAATGATTGATTTTAACAATCACAACCACCTGATAGGTCAAACACATTGGCATCGGTTCAACCTATATGATCTTCCAGCCATATGGAAAAAGGCCTATAGCAAATTAGAAAAAGCACCACATTTGTGATCGTCTTCATTAACAAAGACAATTGGCGACAGAATATCAGAAACCTTGCTGAGGTGATGTTTGAACATGAGTATAATGTTAGCATGATTTTTAAAAAACAAACACAAAGTATAGGTTAATGAGGAAATCCTTGTAGAAAAAAGAATACAAAGAGGGCATTGAAAAAATACCAGTAACAACTTCTTTTGAATGATAGAATCATTAGAGTAAATGAGGCATACATTTAAGCCCAAATACACACAAAAATCCACACTCATTTCAGTAAATGATTGTCATTAAATGTCCTTTCCATTTTAAGGGACTCTTGTGTGTGTGTTATCATATAATTCTGACTAGAGAATTTTCCACACTAACACTATGTCAATCCAGTCAAACTACAGGAAGGCTACATTTTCAAACAATATCACTCATGGATTATTAATGGATTTTAAATCCAAAGACATCCTGATTTAGCAAAGCACTTAAGCATGTGCTTAACTTTATGCATGGGAGTAGTCTGATTCCAGATTACCATCGCTTGTCCAAATGAAGGATTTTCAAGCAAATCCATGTTTTCCCACTGACCCCAGCCCCAAAAAGCACTTGAGCTCAGATCCAAAAAAGGTACTTAGGCAACTAACCCCGAGGGTGCATAAATCCCAATATTAGGCACCACTGAGATCCACAAAATTCCTGCTCAGCAGCCCCCTAACGTTGTAACCCCCTAAACTTTCTCAGTGCATAAGTATTTGTTGTAAAAATGCCCTTAGCAGCTATCTTTGTACCACTGAGCTATGGGATATTCTGATGTGTGGCTGCCTCTACCTCTCCAATTGAAGTTATTACACTTTAAATAATTAAACATCAACTAGGTCACGGAATGACTCTATAGCCCAGGGGTAAGGGGACTCACCTAAGAAGTGTCTGATGCCTATTCAAGTCCTTTCTTCCTCTCAGGCAGAAGCAGGGCTTGAGCCAATGGTCTCCCAAATGCCAGATGCGCATGCTAAACAATAGATTAAAGGTTATAATGGAACAACTCTTCCTCTTCTGTGCAGAGTGAGATGGCCTCTCAGCACACCTCTCAGATCAGCCCCCATGTACAAGTTAGGCCCTGTCTATACTACAAAGTTATGTTAACTCAAGTTACATCAGCATACAGCCGCTGCAATTAGTACATTGCTTGTGCATGTGAATACTTGGCTCCTTGTGTCAGTGAAGAACATACTCACTAGTAGTGCTTGTATCAATGCAAAGTGTGGTATACCCAGGTGCAACTCACCACTGTCCAGTGTACTGTCTTTTGGGAAGATTTGGCAATGCACGTTGGGGTCAAAACAAGTTGCACAGGGATGACTGGGAGCATAGGGTCAACTTCCCAGACTGCAACTGTTTCCATCCCATAATGTTATCTGTATCCCATACTTTCTCATCCTTTTTTCAAAATCCCACAAACCTGCACAGCCCTCCTTGCTGTCCACCATCTCTGACAGAAGCATGGAGCCTGCAGAGCTGTGCACTATTGTCATGAGCATTGTAAGCACAGAGCACATGATCCTGGAGTATTGCAGAGCCACAAAAAAGAACCCAATGAGTGGGGAACATGACAATTCCTTAGAAGACAGGTTGCTGTGGGACATAAGAACCAGTTCAAGGTTGGTGGTGGCATTCACAGAGCAGATGCTTCTGGGCCCGGGAAACAAGCGGTGACTGGTGGGATCACATCATAATGCAGGTTTGGGATGATGAGCAGTGGCTGCAGAACTTTCAGATGCACAAGGCCACATTCCTGGATCTGTGCGTTGAGCTTGCCCAAGCCCTCCAGCACAGGGACACTAAAATGGGAGCTTCACAGACAGCAGAGAAGTGAGTGGTGGCCACACTGTGGAAACTTCCAATGCCAGATTGCTGCTGGTCAGTCAGGAATCACTTTGAGGTCAGGAAATCCACCCCCGGGTCAATGTGATGCCTCCTGCTATGCAAGACATGTTAATGGCCTCCTGCTATGCAAGTCTGTGACAATTGGCAATGTGCAGGACATAGTCGATGGGTTTGCAGCAATGGCATCCCAAAGCAGCCCAGGCCCGTATGCTGCTAGCCTCTGGACTGCAATGGTGCCTACTGAAGTTATCACTGAGTGGCATGGGAAAGTGTCCTAATGCAGAGGAACAAATAAGGCAGTCCTCCCCAGAAACCTTCAGCAGAGGATTGCGGAGAACCTCCAGGAAAATTTCCTTGAGATCTCTCAGGAGGATTCAAGGGACATCCCTGTGTATAAAAACAAACTGCTCTGCATCTCCTCCTCCCTCCACCTAACTCTAGAGGGGAATGAAAAGCAGATACAACTCTGCCTTTCTTGGTTGTGCCACTACCTCTTGTAGCCCAAGTAAATTAATGAAAAGTCAAAAGATGAGTCCTGCTACTTGGGGGAGGGGGAAAGGGGAGGGGGAAAGGAGGGAAATTCCTGTAATTGAAAATTTATCAACACACTTGCCCAAGGCTCCTTCCCTGACATCAGGCTCCAGTCAACTGGCTGGATTGGCTGGACTGCCGTGGAGTCAAAAACAGATCTTGGTTCACTGTGCAGCTGGTTCCCCCAGTCTCCTATCCCCCATACTTCTCCTTCTCCTCTTCCTCATCCACCACCTCCTCCTCCTCCCTGTTCATGGCTGGGACCTGTGACTTGGGCTCCTTGGACATATTCATGGCGCTGTGGGCGATGAGGGTGGGGTCTCTGCCAAGTATGGCATGCAGATCTTTGTAAAAGCAGCCAGTAAATGTCTCGGCACTGGATCGATTGTTGGCATTCCTGGGCTTCTGGTAAGCCTGCCACAGCTCCCTGGCCTTCACATGGAACTGCTGCTGGTCCCTCTCCTACACCTCCTCCTGCAGCCCCTGAGCAATCTGCTCACAGATATCAACGTTTCTACTGCTGAGTCGGTGTTGTGTCTGCACAGCCTCTTCTCCCCACAGGTCCAGGAGATCCAATATCTCCTTTCTACTCCAGAAAGGAGCGTGTCTGCAGCATGGACATCTGGGCAGTTGCACTCAACAATGGAGAGGTGTTTGGTGTGCTCACCAAACCAGGCAATCAGGGAAAGGAATTAAAAAAATTCACAGGGCTTTAAAGCCAGGTGCTTCCAGTCTCTGTAACCCTTGGGCAGTGGAGTTCACAATGGTGACCACAGCAGTCAGTGTGGGGTATCATGGAACAGCAGCTGGAGGACAGTTTGGGTCAACATAAGTAATGCAGTGTCTACACATGCACTGCGTTGACCTAAGTATATCAACTGTGGCTCTACACCACTTGGGGAGGTAGTCTTACTATGTCAGAGTAATGGGGCACTTACAGTGGTGGGAGACCAATTTAAGTGTAGATATATGCACAACTAAGTTGACATAGGCTACCTTGCATCAATCTAATTGTGTAGTATAGACCAGGCCTTAGGTGGAGGAATGCCTATCTTCCCTCAGTTCATAGATTACTAGCAGATATAGTCACCTAAATCCAGGCTGCAAGGAGGTGCCTATCTCCTTGAGAGGAGCCAGGCTTAGGACACACATCTCTTGTTAGCATCTCCCATTGTTTAGCTTAGACATTGCACTGACTAGCATGCTGGCTTTGTGGATCTCATTCTAAGTCACCTCTCTCTCCTCATTCACTTTGTAGGAAGCCTAAGCACCTAACTCAGGATTTGTGGGTTTCAGTGTTATTCCTGTGATTTTCTAGGGGCCTGAAAGTTAGGTGTCGCGATGCTCAGCATCACCCCACTGTAACACTCTGTACCTCAAAATAGCTCCTGGGCACCTCTGTATTCGCCACTGTGATATTATTATGATATGTTTTGTACAAAGTATGCCTTGTGAGGTATCATTTTGTAAGTCTTGAACTGTTGAACAATAATAACCTGTTTGATTGCATGTGCTGTCCTTGTATGTGAAGTTATGAAGTATTACTGTATGTGTTACTGAAATAGGGAACACCCACAACCAGCCTTTCAGTTACAACAAAGGAGTAGCCACCAATAGCCAGATGGCATTCATGGTTCATCAACACGCAGTCCACTATGCTAGAGACTTCTCAGAGGAGGCACCTACGCCATGGAGGCGGACTAACCCATGTCACAGCAAAGATCTTTCCAGCAAGCTGGAAGAAAGTATAAAAGAGAGAGAGTGACATCATCACTTGGCCTCTCTTCCCCCTGAGCACCCCCCGCTTCCCTCCCACCAACATCTGAACACCTGGAAGAATGTCTGGAAGACAAACACTTTGGACTGGGAAAGGGTGGTCCCAGCCTGGAAGGGAGTCCCAGCCTGTGTACTGAGGAATTATAACCTGCTTATAACATCTGTCAGGGTGAGAAAAACTCTATGATTCAATTCTTGCTCAGACTAAAAGTTTAGGATTTAGAATGCATCTTTACTTTTTAGTTTCTTAAGGTAACTATCTCTGACCTTTATACGTACCACTTATAATCACTTAAACTCTAGCTCTCTGTAGTTAATAAATCTGTTTTATATTTTACCTAAAAGAGTGTACTTTGCCTGAAGTGCTTGGGAAATCTCAGCTCATGTTAACAAGGGCTGTTGCACAGCCACTACCCTTTTGTTGGGGTGGCAAACTAAGTAAGGAACTTATACTGGTCAGGCTTTTGACCAATGGAAGACAATATAGTTCTGGGGTGCTAGACTGGGGGGAATTGGCTGGAGTCTCTCTATTGCTGATTCATGAGTGACTTGGAGATCATTCATGTATCTCAACTGGGTGTGTCCCTGTCTGTGGATGTCTATGTAAGTGCAGTGCTAGTCAGAGGTTTGCGGCTTGACATAAGCATCACAGTATGAGGGATAACACAGGTTAGTTAACAGAGGGCTCAGCAGTCTCACAGTTCAGGTTGCACCCCAGGGACCCCGTCACCACCACTCAAGTCCCTAAGGGCTTAGGTCTGTATACATGAGAAAGGTGGAGCAAAAGAAGAAAGCAGAGATTTCTGCCACTTATGGTGTTGCTAACTGTCATGATTGTATCATGCACATGGCAGTATTTGGTGTTTTTCTTGAAACCTCTCAACTGTCATTTGTTTTAAAAGTTCATCTGTCACTAACCCTCATGGTTGCAGGGAAAAGGTTGGAAACATTATGCAAGTGCCCCCTAAAGGGTTAAAACCAGAAGGCAAATAAAAAGCACCCAATATTTATCACTCAACACCCTGTGATTTTTAAATCAATCTCATGATTTTGGTTCGGGGGAGGGGGGGAGGCTGGTTTATGATTTTGAAATGCTCGGGATTAGCAATATTGCACACTCAAGTGGAGATCCATAGATGCCTGGCTCCCACCGCTTAGAAATTCATCCAGTTCAGAGGGCCAGCGCAAAGTCCAGGAATAATTTACATGCCACTTAAATCCTATTTTAAAGGGTTAAGTGGGACTTAAGTAGTACAAAGACATTGGGTGAATTAGGGAAGAATTTCACTCAGCACACATTGATGCATGAAAATTTGTCCATAATTCTGTATATCTGAAAAATTGGACCTATGCCTGCAGTCAAAACTAGATATATCTATCACAAGTATTTGCCATTGTATTTTCAGGATAATAATACTACAAATATATTGCTACTTGGCAAATACTGATTACGGCTGAAGTTTTGCTAAGCGTGGCTCAAATCTACTTCATGGGAACAAAGTATTGCAAGTGATGCCTACAGTGGTAAATGAGTCTTATTTATCTTCATTTAGTTAACCCTCAGCAGACGGAGAATATAATGAAGCAGAAACATAAAGGCTATAGATAAGAGAAGTCGTGATGTTCATTTTATTTAGGAGCTGATTATTTAGCAGCACTGAAGAAAAGAAAATGAAATTAGGGTTCTTTTAGGACTGTTTAAAAATCAAGTAATAGAAACAGATAAGGAGACCAGACAAAATCCTGGTCTTTTTGTTCTGTGTTTGTACACTGCCTAGCACAATGGGGTCCTTGTCCAGGACTAGGGATCCTAGCTCTTACGGTAATAGCAATAGCTAATTAAGAACAGCAGCAATGGTTCAATTTTGATCTCTGTGAGATAAATGCCAATAATAGGGGGAAAACTGGTCTCTTTTTTCATGCACTTAGGGCAACAAGTTTACACTGTGACACACCCTTTTTTGGGCAGGTCTTGGGGGGGGTGAACAATGAGTGAGTGAGTGGGGGGCAGGTTTCCATTAGAGCTGAGTAAACTATTCGTGCTGGGGGGGGGGAATTGAAACCTGGTTCTTTAGTTCGAAAATTGTGTTCATGACCTCGGAGCAACCCTACAAAATTAAATCAAAAACCCTTTCCTGGGCTTAGTTGGTTTGTTAAAAAGGATAACTTGTGAATTTCAAAATGGAGAAAACAGCAGTAGCTTTGAAAACTCCCACGGCCTGAAGTGAATTAATCACAGGGCCGGAAACCAGAAATTTCTGGGATCTATTCTCACCGCTGATAGGCCTTTGTAACACTCTGCACTTTACACACATCACTTAGTTAGGCCCCATGATGTGGACAAATTTCATTATTTTTTCAGATGGGTAAACTGGGGCTCTGATAACTGAAGTGATATACCCATTTTAAATTCATTGCCATTGTGAACCACGATATTAAACCAGAGCCTTGTTTTCTAGACCTATGCCCAATCCATTAGATCTGACGTGTCTCCCAGGCAAGGCGCTTACCCTTTCTTAGCCTCTGTCTTTTAGGATGAAATTCTGGCCCCATTGAAGTCAATGGCAAAACTCCCATTGACTTTCTTGGGGCCAGCATTTCACTCTTAATCTGCAAAATGGGGATAATAGTATCTAATTATCTATA
The DNA here is from genome assembly GCF_002925995.2 of Terrapene triunguis. NCBI lineage: Eukaryota > Metazoa > Chordata > Testudines > Emydidae > Terrapene > Terrapene triunguis. The sequence goes on from NW_020664376.1 coordinate 1,909,008, forward strand.
TTTATATGGCACTCTGTACCATAGTATCTGACAGCCTCACCATCATTAGCTTTATCCTTACAATACTCAAGTGAGGTAATGAACTGTTATCCCATTTTACAGGAAAGGAACTGAGGAACAGTGAAAATTAAATGACTTTCCCAAGGTAACACAAGTTTGTCACTAAGAATTAAACCCAAGTCACTGGAGTCCTAGTCCAGAGCCCTCTCCACTAGACCAGCCTTTCACACATGCTTCTGAATATCTTAAATGCTGCATATTTTTCTTATTGCTGGGCATTTTCTGTTGATTAGGTATAACAGTAATTTGACAAGCCGCCATGGCTTTGATGTCCTCTATAGCAGCCCTATTAACTGTGTTCATTTATATTTATCCTTTTGCTTTCTTTTTTTGAGTGAAGACGTGGTTGTTGGACTCACTTGGGCAGTAATGTATTTTTTTTCCTTTTTGAAAAAGTTATAAAAAAGATAGTTGTGCTATGAAATTCAGGATTTCCCTCTAGCTAGATCCAAGCCAACTTCCTAGTTTTGGAGCAGAAAAAGCAGCGATCCAAAGCCTCAAATGAACTCCATTGAAGTCAATGAAACTGGGCTGATTTACAACAGCTGAGGATCTAGTTCTATAACTGCAGTAGGAACTTGCTCCTGAGTTTGGACATTTGGGGGGTGGATATAAACAAATTCATTCTTCTGTGATGGAGGCATGATTAGGTGGTATGCACGTTCATTCTTCATGGTCTAGTGACCTAGAATGATGCTAAAATCAAAGACACTTAGCTTTCATCTCAGCACTCCCATTGACTTGTTCTATGGACTTAGGCAATTTATCTGTTTCTTCTACTGCAAAACTGGCATAATAATTCTTACTTACCTACGTCACAGGGGTGCTGGAAAATCTAATTAGTGAGTAAAGCAGTAAAGAAGTGCTAAGAATGATTATTAGTCTCTGGTGTAGATTTTACGAATTGCCTCCCAATTGTGTATGAAATGGTTAAAACCTAAATTCATCTGTAGCAGAAATGCTTTTCTATTTGCCTATTTGTTCATAAAGATAGCTTTAATTAGTACTTCCATAGAAACAATGTTCTTGTATATGAACTAAAAATTGTAATCAGTGTGAAGAGAAGCTGATGAATAATTCCAAAAATAGAGCTCAAACATCAAAGTCCCTTTCACAGAGAAAAAATCATTCTTAATCTTTCTATGCGGCAACCACAAAAGTGTTGCCATGTCAATAGGAAATGAGCTACTTCTATATCCAAGTGACAAGGCAGCATGAGAAGTGGTCACTACAGATTCAGGAAGTATTTTCAAGATGCTCACAGTGCACTCAGGGATTAGGTAAATTTCACAATGGTAAAAGTAGTTTTAATTGTAAATTTCTGAAATACTGTATTTTCTTTGAAGGAAACATCTTTGCTAATGAGCAGTTTTGGTTATTCAAGTGCTTATACAACATTGCCAGCACTCATAATTTCATGGCAAATCTCACTGTATTTTTTTCTTAAAGCTCCAGTCTCATCTTTTTTTAAAAATGTTTCTATCCCTCATTGCTAGAGAAAAAAATTCAAAACAGAAGGCAAATAAAAAGGAAGCAGAACTTTTTTATTATTATATCTCATAAATCAATCTCATAATTTAAAAAAAACCTAGGACTGTCAAGTGATTAAAAAAAATAATCGCAATTAATCGTCCGATTAAAAAAATTAATTGTGATTAATCACGCTGTTAAACAATAATAGAAGACCATGTGTTTAAATATTTTGGGATGTTTTATACATTTTCAAATATATTGAATTCAATTACAACACAGAATACAAAGCGTACAGTGCTCACTTTCTATTTAGATTACAAGTTTTTGCACTGTAAAAAACCAAATAGTATTTTTCAATTCACCTAATACAAGTACTGTAGTGCAATTTCTTTATCATGAAACTTGAACTTACAAATGTAGAATTATGTATAAAAAAAACTCCATTCAAAAATAAAACAATGGAAAATTTTAGAGCCTGCAAGTCCACTCAGTCCTACTTCTTGTTCAACCAATTGCTCAGACAAACAAGTTTGTTTACATTTGCAGGAGATAATGCTGCCAGCTTCTTGTTTACAATGTCACCTGAAAGTGAAAACAGGCATTCTCATGGCAGTGTTGTAGCCGGCATCTCAAGATATTTATGTGACAGATGCACTAAAGATTCATACGTCCCTTCATGCTTGAACCACCCTTCCAGGGGACATGCATCCATGCTGATCACGGGGTCTGCTCGATAACTATCCAAAGCAGTTCGAACTGACGCATGTTCATTTTCATCATCTGCGTGAGATGCCACTAGCAGAAGGTTAATTTTCTTTTTTGGTGGTTTGGGTTCTGTAGTTTCCGCATCAGAGTGTTGCTCTTTTAAGACTTGTGGAACCATGTGCCACACCTCATCCTTCTCATATTTTGGAAGGCACTTCAGATTCTTACATCTTGGGTCGAGTGCAGTAACTATCTTTAGAAATTTCACATTGGTGTCTTCTTTGCATTTTGTCTCATTTGCAGTGAAAGTGTTCTTAAAATGAACAACATGTGCTGGGTCATCTTCTGAGACTGCTATAACATGAAATATATGGCAGAGTGCAGATAAAACAGAGCAGGGGACATACAACTCTCCTCCAAGGAGTTCAGTCACAAAATTAATTAATGCATTATTTTTTTAATGAGCATCATCATCATGGAAGCATGTCCTCTGGAACAATGGCCAAAGCATGAAGAGGAATATGAATCTTTAGTGCATCTGACACGTAAATATCTTGTGATGCTGGCTACCACAGTGCCATGTGAACACCTGTTCTCACTTTCAGGTGACATTGTAAATAAGAAGTGGGCAGCAATATCTCCCATAAATGTATATAAACTTGTTTGTCTTAGCAATTGGCTGAACAAGAAGTAGGACTGAGTGGACTTGTAGGCTCTAAAGTTTTACATTGTTTTGTTTTTGTGTGCAGTTATGTAACAACAAAGTCTACATTTGTAAGTAGCACTTTCATAATAAAGAGATTGCACTACAGTACTTGTATGAGGTGAATTAAAAATACTATTTCTTTTATCAATTTTACAGTGCAAATATTTGTAATAAAAATAATATAATTTGAGCACTGTACACTTTGTATTCTGTGTTGTAATTGAAATCAATATATTTGAAAATGTAGAAGAACATCCACAAATATTTAATAAATTTCAATTGATAGTCTATTGTTTAACAGTGCGATTAATTGTGATAAATTTTTTTGAGTTAATGACGTGAGTTAACCGCGATTAATTGACAGCCCTAAAAAAACCCTTTGCAGTAAGGCAAAATTACAATAAATGTTAATATACGACATTGTACATTACTTATTTAGGACAAAGATAATATTCAAAGAACCTGGCTCAATATTCTGGTTTGGGGCCTGACTCATGATTTTTCAATGGCTGGGGTTTGCAATACAACACAAAGCTAGAAATATCAGGAGATCACTAGTTAAGGCCTCACCTAAGCCGGATAGCCTAAAATCATGATTTAATCATCTCTGCATTATTTCATTCACCTCCAGCAGTGGGGGGACAGAGACGAGAGGACGAATGGGAAGATGGGAGTGAGCTGAGATGTAGGGGAGCAGATGGATTGAGAAAGAATAGGAATGCAGGAAGACTGAGCACTTCTATGGAGAAGCGGAGGGAGGGGTGAATGAGGATGTGATGGGAGCCCAGAGGAAGCTAAAAAATACTGGGTTGGCTATGGGTCATCTTCTCAGGAGATGGGGGAAGAGTATTTTCAACAGAAGGCCCTCTGGTGTTCCTACCATCAGAGGGAAGTTTGTTGTGTCCACATCTCTCAATGTATGTTGCACATCTTCGAAAAGTCCAACCCAACAAGCACACAGGCTACTCATCCTCCCCCCAAAAAATCAATAGCTTATGCATTACATAAGATTCTCTTCCACTCGTGGAAGGAGTGGAGTCATTGGTCTGTTTGTGCACAACCCAGAAGTAATTCTTTGTAATTATCACATCAGGTGCCTACATACTACAGGGATTAGACATTCTATCGCAGCTTAGTTAGATCATATTTAAAAAAAAAAACACCGCAGGAAAACAAATCTGAGAGTGGTAATTGGAATTGATTTTAAATGGAAGCCTAGTTCTGATGCTAAAAATTGTTATGGGGGAGCACCAGGTGGCAATTTTACATGGTCTTTCTGTTAGTATGCAAGCACTGTTCAGTTTTTGGGGAAAAAAATCTGCATTGCTGTTTAATTTTGTGATGTTTCTTTTAAGGGCAGTGTGACACTTCCCGGGGGTACTCAGGATTGTGAGGCACCTCACTATAACCTGCCCTTAGTGTGAGGAAGCCTTGCCTATGCCTGCCATGGGTCAGCTCCTGAACCCCACCCCACCATGGGGGCAACACAAACATCCCCTGTAGACCTTGCAGCCCCACTGTTACTCCACAGGTTTGTGATAGGCATGCCCCAGCTCTGAAATCCTCCAAGCATCTCCCTGGAGTGTCCACTGGGCATTTTCACTATTCACAGATTCACTGCTTAATAGTACATCTGAGCTTACCAGTTTCACCTCAGATCACCACGCTGGGCCGGGCCAGTTTGTTTACCTGCCGCGTCGGCAGGTTCGGCCGATCGTGGCCCCCACTGGCCGTGGTTCGCCATCCCAGGCCAATGGGGGCTGCGGGAAGTGGCGCGGGCTGAGGGATGTGCTGGCCGCAGCTTCCCACCTCCCCCATTGGCCTGGGACGGCGAACCGTGGCCAGTGGGAGCCGCGATTGGCCGAACCTGCCGACGCGACAGGTAAACAAACTGGCCCGGCCCGCCAGGGTGCTTATCCTGGCAAGCCGCATGCCAGAGGTTGCCGACCCCTGGTTTGTTTAATAAGCCACCGAGATTAAAATAGTGGCAAATAGATGTATTAGAAACAAATGGTTATATTTAAAACAAAATCATAACATTCATTCTAGAGCCTCGCCTTCACTAACAAGATACTCTCATGTCTTGTAGAATATTGCACACCCAAAATCCTTGCAGCATTTTGCAGCCAAGCTGGCTGTGACCTCCACTCATGAGACAAGTACACAATCAGATTGCCACCCAGGCGAAGGATTCAGTGTTTTCTTTACCTTCCCCTCCCCCAAGATATACAAGTAGGGTTGCCAATTTTGGTTTGACGTATTCCTGGAGGTTTCATCACATGACATAATCTTTAATTAAAGATTAATATTTAATTCCTGGATACTCCGGGGCAATCCTGAAGGGTTGGCAACCCTATATACCAGTCCCATTATTTGTCTCTATTCATAAACAGGACACCCTCTGCTGTTTGTTTCATCCTGTAGATTTTGTTTCTTGTAGATTTTGCAATCTTTCATTTCACAACTTGCTTATTATGCAAATAGGCCTCCAATACACAATACCCAAATGACTAGACAGGGAGATAGGTGTCAGTTACCTCCTGCCTGACAGGAACATATCGGAGGTATGTCACTTCCTGGTGACCTGCCTTAACTCCAAGACCTTAAGAACATAATATATAAGAACATAATATTTCAGTATAGATACATAACTCCTTAAATATTATCCATACATATATTCCACAATGATTATGACAACCAATGGGCTACTGGCTGTTGGGAGAGATCTCACATGCCACCTTTTGGTGAACTATTATGCATATGTCTGACCCAGGGGATCCCTATAAACCTCTATGTACCCCCTATGCACCATACAGTCCCTGAATAACAGGGAGCTGTGGCAAGAAGCAAAGAAGTTTGCTCGCTGCCTTCATTTATCTCACTAGAGTCATTTTGGGGGGCAAAATTGATCTCTGGAAACTAGGCATTGATATGCTGGCTGAGATTGCTGAATGAGAGGATTGCCTGAATGCTGTTCTTCATCTCTATTCCACAACTGGAGCATATAGTGTCAAATAAACAAGTTGAACTAAGAAAACATCCAAACTCCATGTCACTGATTTCTTCTCAAATGGAAAACACAGCTGCAAGGCCCTGAAATCTGCTATCACAATGTAATGTAATTTATCACTATCTATTAACCAAAATTTGTCATGTGCTGGCAAAAATCCAATCAACCGGTTGGATTTTTCTTTTTATGTCAAGTATAATGGACATCTTCTAATTGATTCCAATCCAGAATATTACCTTCAGCTGGAGAACAGTGTAGGATATAGAATATCCACAGGGAATACACCAGTAACTACCATAACCAGCCACCACTGGCTCACCCATACCTATGCAGTGGAGGGATTATTTATTTGACAGCAAAACACTTTACAAAAATAAGTTGAGCAGTGCATACAGAGCCAATTCAACTGTGACTTCAACAGCAGTGTAAGCTACATATGGGATGTAACTGGGGAGACAACAGGCATAAGCGGTAATGTAGTGTAACTTACACTAGTATGACATTTAACTGTGTAAACATGTGTAACTTACAAGTCCAAGAGAAAGGAAAGCAACTGACAGGGAGTTACAAGTTTGGGACCACAGACTGTTGATTGCACCTGCTTACACCAAGTCAGATTTTGGCCCAGCATTTTTCCACATTTGCCAGAGACTCAAGACATGGTGAAAAATACAAGTGAGATTAGATGCTCAGGTGATGGGCACATTGGAAACATCAAAATTGCACATATTTTCCTTGTTGTTTTTTTTCTTGTTTGGCTGCTTTATAATTCCAATGAATGCTTTTTTTGAGGGGAGTAGGTGACAGAATATACCTGTGTTCATAACCTACACACTATTGCAATAATATTTGTATGAGGTATGTCTTGTAAGGTATCATTTGAAAACTCATAATTTGCTGGTCAATATTGTCCTGAATTTGTGTGGCAACATTGTATGTGAATTTATTAGAGTCCCCTGTATGGTGTTATTAATGCATGTTCCAAACCCCACAGCCCTGTCAAACAGACATGGCAAACAGATCTGTCCTAAAGAAAGGAATGTGTGCTCTGCTTAATTTGAATCTAAGCAATAAATAGAGTCATCAAGCAGAAAGGGAAGACAAAGGATGTTCAAACATGAAAAAAACAGCAGGGAATATCCTTCCACATAGACTCTTTGGTCCTGGTTCTCATCTGGAAATGTTTTTTCAAGTGGGGGACTCTATAAAAAGGAAGGCCAAGCACTGCAATGACCCCCTTCCCATCACAGTCACTGCACCTGACGAGACAAAGGAAGTAGTGGTTGGACTCTGGAGGAGAAGTCCTGACCTGAAAGTTTGGTCAGTAATCTTCTGGAACAAGTGATAAGAAAGTTTGCTTTGCAACAAAGATAGTTTCTTAAGGAGATAATAGTAAGCATTTTATCTTTATTTTTCTTGTAACCCTTTCTGACTTGTGTGGCTCATTACTTGTACCCACTTAAAATCTACCTCTCTGTAGTGAATAAACTTGTTTTATTGTTTTATCTAATCCAGTGTGTTCAAGTTGAAGTGTCTGGGTAACAAGTTGTGTGGATATTATTCCCTTAAAGGAATAACGGACTTAATATATTTGTGCTGTCCAGGAGAGAGCTGGGGAGTACAGGGCATCCATTTCTGGGGGGGAAATAAGAGGACTGGGAGTGTGTTGGGTTTCTCTCTGTGGTAATTTTAAAGGCTCGCCAGGGGCTTTCCCTGAACAAGTGGCGACCGACTTTGAGAACCACTGGTGTAAAGGGCACCCCAGATTAGAGGGCAGGGGTGACACAGCTACTTATTCGTATGGATGGCCTCCTGGGTATGTCACAGGTGTGAAACTTCCATTTTCAACAGACGTTGTGAGCCAGACCCTCAGCTGTAGAAAATAGGGGTAATTCTGTTAACTGACAAATTAGCTGAGCATCTCATCCTATTAATACAGAGCTGTCATGAAATGCCTGTGGTAGTGGGACTTCGAATAGGAGTTGGGCACCTTATTTCCATTAGCATTTTGAAAATTTTACACCTAAATTCTTACTTCTCTTGATCTAAACTGTCCTTTTTTACAAGCATTTGAAGTAGATCAGATACTAAACTTTGAATCGTATAGTGCAGGGGTTCTCAACCTTTTTAAAATTGTGACCCATATTAGTATTTACTTGGGAAGCCCCCCCCCCAAAAAAACACACAATAGCCAGAAGCTAACAAATACTACTATAAAGACACCCCTTACGTGTTTAGATGGTCCAACCAGGACCAGTCCCAGAAGGACTGAAGAAGTTGGAGGAGTCCAAGCACCAAGTTGCAACGCCACTCACTCAAATTTGGCCCAGCCACCTCTGTGTCATGACCCTGTACCCCTGGTATGGCATATACTCCTAGAAATTTTGATGCACACCCCGCCCTGTGGAGTGTGTGGCTCTGCCCCAGTTGAAAGCCTCTGGGATAGTGTAAACTCAACTGACTCTACTTTTTCACTCTATCCCATTACAGAAGATCAAGGTGTCACTTGAAATTAATGACTGCTAACTCTAGAACACAAAGATATGCTACTTCACCCAATACATTGTTAACCTGTGGGACTCACTGCAAGAGGAGACCCTTGAGTCAACCAGTGGCGGTATTTTTAAAAAGGGGTTGACAATATGACAATTAATATCTATAAATATTCAAGCTATATTTCATACTACATCATGCATCAGGATTGAAAGTGATCAGGAGCCCAGTTCAAAAAAAGTGTTCCACCAGCTACAGTATTAAACAATTGGAATTTAGGGGAAGATTCGTGTTCCTTTCAGGGTCAGGTAGTGGGCATTCCTGCGCACTGCACACTAGACCTGATGGGCCAGTTGTCTGATCTGATATTGCAAAATTTTATGGGCCAAAGTCTCTGCTGGCATAACTGCAATTACTTCAATGGAGTTGCTCCAGCAGAAAATATGACCACATGTCTCTATCTAAAAATAGCCACTGGGAGCCATTATGAAGTAGCAGAAACTTATGGGAAATTGTGTGAATGTCATGGTTCCCACAAGTGTCCCACTGGTAAAGTCACAAGTCCCTTTAAACTATTCCATAAGTTCGCTCTAATTATAATTGGAACTCACCTTGCAGCTGATTTTCATTGGTGGTGCATAACAATTTTAAAACGGAGATTACATTTCAAGAAAATGATTTAACATTCAACTCTGGAAATGAGCTGGAACCAGACCTCCAAATCCAAACAGATCCAAATTTGGGGAAAGTTTGGGTCCAGAATCCAAGCTTGGGCTCATCTCCATTTAGCACAGTGCTTTTTTCCAGCAGGTGACCATAAAATCTCTAGTTGCACATAAACATAACATTATTTTCAATTCTTTGTGAATAAATGAAGCATGAACAATGATCAGCAAAAAAAACACTTCATAATTACAGTTCATTTGGTAAAAAAAAAAATCAATGTGTAGCACAGACTGTAATTTGCTAGGCCCAGAGAATACTAAGTAGGCTTCATCAAAACCAAAGTAAGTCCTATATCCTTCACTGTCAATGTACTCAGTGCTGCAAGGTTTCTAGGAATTCTGGTTGAGATTTTTTCCCATCAGCTTTCATTACGCATTTGATACTAATCATTCACAAAACATTTGTGCTACCATGTTCCAAGTGAGTGGTACACTATTAAAAAAAATAGTGACTGCTAGACACTTGGGTACCTGAAGATATAAAGCCAAATTCAGCTCTTGCATAAGCAACTGCAACTCCTTTGAGGTCAGTGGTGTGCAACCTCTTATGCCATGAGTGAATCTAGCCCATACACAGGTGAGCCTGAGGCTATTTGTCATTGCTCTGCATACACAAAGCAGAACACTACACACAAAGCACTGAAAGCAATATCTACATCCTCCTCTTGCCTGGTTTCTCTTCCTGCTTCATCTTATCCTTGGCATACCCTTCAGCAGGCACCCAGTTTAAATTAAATTCAATTGCATACAACAACTGCATTGAAAGAACATTTGCATTGCAAAGTCAGGCACTCAAAAGTTAGGAAATATCACCATTAAGATTGTCTGCAGAGCTGCAATTTCAGGGAGCGTCCTGCTCAACAAAGCGCTGGAGCATGCTTAGTGTGGATGGAATTTTCATGGAACGTAACTGCTAAAAATCGAAGTCTCTACTGAGCATGTGTGAACTGTGACTTTTTATAAAAGGTTATAACTTGGCCAAATTTGAGTGGATTTTCTTGGGGATGGCAAAAGGTACATCTCGGACACAAATGCCGCCCCTCCCCCTGCCAATTTTCGAATCGCTGCTGGAATGCATTTCAAAGAAAAAAGTCACCAGAATTTTTTAACATGGACAAAAAAAAATGCATTTTCACTAGCCTATTTCTCAGGAACACTTTTGGCTGAAATTTTTCCAAAAAGAGTCTGACTAAGTCAAACACCCAGCATGGAAAATTTCAGCCCCAACAGTTAGTTTGCAAAGTTATAAACAACTGAAAATAGGGTTTTATAATGGGACGTGTCAGGCAACCTTAATAACAGGTATGCTACCATCCCTGCCTATAGCAAACTTGGATAACAGTTACCAGTAAAAGGGCAGAATTTGATTCTTTTATGCATGATAATAGTACAGTAGACTCTCAGAGTTATGGACACCCTGGGAATAGAGGTTGTCTGTAACTCTGAAATGTTCATAATGCTGAACAAAACGCAGTTTGGGCTCTACCTCCAGCAGCTGACACTCCAGGCCAGGCTCCAGCAGCAGTTCCCTCCTCAGTGCCAGCAGCTTATTTGCAGGCAGCTTCTTTCCCGGGATTGGACTGAGTATTTGTAAGCTTGTTCCCCTCACAGCAGAGTGTGTTTGAAACCAGTGTGGCCCCTCCCCTCAAGTTGGGGGAAGAGGAAAACAGCGCACCCATCTCCCAGCCAGGGGGGGGTGGGTGGGTGGGTGGGTGGGTGTGTGTGTGTGTGTGTGTGTGTGTGTGTGTGAAAAAAGCATGTTCCCCTCCTTGCCAGGAGGGAGGGATGAAGCTTACAGGAAAGCGGCAGCATTGCTCCTGCTCTGCCAGCTCAGACTGCCTTGGGTTGGCAGTGCCAGTGTCTTCATTTCCTAGCTGTATGTGGCTGCCCCACGTCCGGGGGTGGGGTGGGGACAGGCAGCCCAGATGTGCCTACCTTTAAGATGCAATACAGGCAAAGTACAGTATTTGCTTTTTTGGGGTGGGGGGGTCTCTGCTGCTGCCTGACTGCTTGCTTCCGATTCCACGTGGTGTCCAGTTGACCAGTCAGTCGGTACCTCTGGTGTTTGTATCTTTAAGGTTCTACTGTACCCTACTCCACAAATAGTCCCACTGAACCCAATGGAATGGTTCCCGGAATATGGTGCTAACCATCACGAGTAATGGAATCCGAATCAGCTCCCCCAAACACTTTCTTTCACTATTTCAGAGTTTGCTTAATCTGCACGTATAAAATTATTTCCAGTATCACTCAGTGACTAGGTTTCCAGTGAAAGTGGCTGACAGAGGAGAGGAGTATCACCTGAACACAAAAAAGCCAAAGACAAAACACACGGATAGAAAGAACAAATCCTTTGGTCAAGGGATTTTTGCAATAAGCTCTAAAATTGCATACGGACTCCAAATGTTATTTAATCCTGTTTGAAATGTTCTGCTTCTCAGTTTTTGAAGCTTATGAAAGAAGGCCTCAGGGGCAGAGCTTCTGTAACCGGCACATGTCAGGGACAGGGCTTTTGCAAACACCTCAGAATAGAACCACCACCAGTCCCTCATAAGCTCCCATTAACAGACTCTAGTGTTCAGGAGTTATTTCAGCCTTCTCCATGTTCACCTTTCTCTCACTAAACCGTCCAAGGTGTCTCTCTCTTATTTTACTTTAGTTCCCTCTCCAGTTCCTAATTCTGGTACAGGTTTCTTCAAGTTCTGCCTCCACATCTCTCATCACTTTCTCCGCTTGTCTCTTTAAATCATTCTCCAGTCTCTTTCTCCCCTTGGGCAGAAGAAAGTGTGATCTTTTAGTTGGGACCCCCAAACTTCTAAATTCTAATCTGGGCTCTGATGTTGATGCTCTTTGTGAGCTTTGCTGCATCACTTCTGCCTCTATTTCTCTGTGGGTGAAGTAGGGATAATACTACTTACCTATCATAAGTTTTTTGTAAGGGTTGCCAACTTTCTAATTGCACAAAACCAAGCACCCTTGCCCCACCCCGCCCCACCCTTCCCCAAGGCCCCACCCCCACTTATTCCATCCTGCCTCCCTCTGACACTTGCTCTCCCCCATTCTCACTCACTTTCACCAGGCTAAGGAAGGGGGTTTGGGTGCGGGAGGGGGGTGAGGGTTCTGGCTGGGGGTGCGGGCTCTGGGGTGGGCCTGGGGATGACGGGTGCAGGGTGTGGGAGAGGGAGAGGGCTCTGGACTGGGGCAGGGGGGTGGGGTGAGGAGGGGTGAGGGGTCTGGCTGGGGGTGTGGGCTGTGGGGTGGGGCCAGGAATGAGGGGCTTGGGTTGCAGGAGGGGGCTAGGGTGTTGGGGGGATGCAGGGGCTCCGGGATGAAGTTTGGGCGTGGGAGGGGACTCCAGGCTGGGGCAGGAGGTTGGGGTACAGGAGAGGGTTTGGGGTGCCAGGTCTCAGCAGCACTTACCGCGGTTCCCAGGAAGTGGCCGCCAGGTCCCTGCAGCCCCTAGACGCGTGGGCAGCCAGGAAGGCTCCGCATGTTGCCCTTGTGCCCGCAGGGGTCACCCCCACAGCTCCCATTGGTCACGGTTCTCGGCCAATGTGAGCTGCAGAGCTGGCACTAGGGGTGGAGGCAGCACATGGAGCCTCCCTGGCCATCCATGTGCCATGGGGCCACAAGGACCTGGTGGCTCCTTCTGGGAGCCGTGTGGACCTAGGGCAGGCAGGGAGCCTGCCTTTGCCCCGGGCCCCCACTGCGCCACCAACCAGAGCACCCAGGGTCTCTTTTCGACCAGACGCCTGGCAATCCTATATACTTCAGAGGGGTGTATGGGGCCTAATTAGATGTTTTTAAATAGCATGAACTTCAATAATACTAGGCATTATCATCATTTGAGTTTTGGTTATGCTTTCCCCTTCCCTTAATTTCTTTTATTTCCTACATTTCTTGTCTCATCTTTTTTCTTTTCTTTCATCTTCCTTATTTACAAATGCCAAGTTCCTGCATTTTCCATCATCGCTTCAGCTCCACACCTCTTTCACCCACATTGACTCTTGTATCTTTAGTAGCTGGTAACTTCCTCAACACAAGCTCTGCCTCCCCTCCCAAGCTTATTCCAGCAGGTCATGCTGATTGTGATGCTGTGATTTATTCATAGGAGGGAAGCCTGGGAAATTCCTTCCTCCTCCTAAAATATCTATTCCCTGACTTTAAATAGTCAGTGACTTCCCCTCTGTATATTTATCTGTCACTAGAAATATCATTTTCTAAATATATTACCACGCACTCTTTACCTTGATCAGCTCCTTCAGCACCTTTGTTTGACTTCCCACTTCTTAGTATTTCACAAATAAGTCACCTTTACAGCACAGTAGATGGGACCTCTCTGCTCTCAGCATGGAGAGCCTTGACTAACAGATTGCAAAATCTGCTATACTGCTTACCTCTACAGCTCTATCTAGGGAGCTGCAGGCTTGCCAGGGAGCCTAATTTTGCTACAGGGTTACACATATAACACCAAATGAGAAGAAAAAGTGTTTTAAAAGGCTGCAAGGTTTTTTCTAAGGCTAATGTCTACACTACAGCAGCTACAGTGGCACAGCTGCACCGCTATAGCACATCTGGTGAAAACCCACTAGCTGACAGGAGACAGCTCCCCCGTCGGCTTAATAACTCCTGCCTCCGCGAGAGCTTCTCCCACCAACATAGCGCTGTCCACACCGACACTTATGTCAGTGTAATTTACGTTGCTCCACACCCCTGAGCTACGTAGTTTATACCAAAGTCATTTGTAGCGTAGACACAGCCTAAATAAAAACAACTGCAAACCAGAAAAAATCCCGGAGTGTAAGATGAAGAATCAGGACAGACAGAACAGCCTAGAGAACTTGGAAGCAGCAATAGAAGACAAATGAACTTTATTGTGTGTTCTTCTGTAAGATTAATCACCATGAATTACGGAGAATATCTAGGTACTCACTATGAAGACAATGTGTTTGTTGACAATCAATAATGTACTGTACCTGTGTTACAACTTCATTCACTAGAAAGAGCCTGATGTTTTTCATTCTTCAAATGCTTCATCAAGCAGATGACAATACAAAGGGTCTCCAGAATTTGTTATTAAACTGACATTTGCAAATGTCAGTATTTGTAATGCATATGAGCACCTGAATGCTGAGTTCAGCCATTAAAACAGGTCCAGAGAGAGACTGCAGATAGATAAAACACCACGGGGGTCTATCCTCTCCAGGATGTTTGAAAGAAAAGCATTAATTAAGATTGAGGGTCCCATTATGATCCATAGCACTTACACTAATGTACTGAAGTTATGCATCCCACAGACCAGATTCAGAGGTGGGTTTAAAGAAGTCTTAAGGGAGTCTATGTGGGTATGACTTATGCTTTCTTCTATCCCCCTTTCCTGTAATGTGTATGTTATACCGATTTAGACTTTGGACTCTTAGATTTATTAAGGGCTTGTCTACACAGCGAGTTACTGCGCAGCAAGGCAGAATGTGACTCTACAGTGCACCAGCTTGCCACACAGTAATTCGCTATGAGGATACTGCTGCAGCACAGTGGACCATTGGCCTCTGACCTGATCTCAGAGGATACATAGTTTGGGGTAAAATATAATCAATTTACCAAGTATGCCTTTAGAAATAATAATGGATGTTATTGAAGCTGTAACATCAAGTAAAAGGGCTGGAGCATCCACGGAAAAAAATTGCGGGTGTTTAGCACCCAAGCTTCCCTCCCTTCCTCCTCCCCACAGTGCCTCTTGCCTGCCGGTCATCCCACTGATCAACTTCTTCTCCCTTCCAGGGCCTCCAGCCCTCCGCAGTCAGCTGTTCCGTGGCATGCAGGAGGCGCTGGGAGGGAGGGGGAGGAGCGGGGATGGGGCACATTCGGGGAAGGGGGGTGGAAAGAGGCGGAGTGGGGCCTGGGGGAAAAAGGTGGAGTGGGGGCAGGGGAGGAGAAGGGGCAGGAAGAGGCGGGGTGGGGTGGGGACTTGGGGGGAAGGGGTGGAGTGGAGCGGGGCCTGGGGCAGAGTGGGAGCAGGAAGAGGCGGGGCAGGTTGGAGGAAGGGGTGGAGTGGGAGCCAGGTCTGGGGTGGATGGGGGGGGGTCGTCGAGCACCACCTGGGTAGAAAGGAAGTTGATGCCTATGATATGGGTAAACCACAAACAAACATATCATAGCATCTTAGGGTATTTTTGCAACAAGGTAACCATGGAGCTAATTGCACTGATGTATCAAAACTATTAGGATATCAATTGATGTAAGTGAGGCATTAAAGGTCGGAAGTTTAACTGTGCTTCGCTGGAATACAGTACATGGTTAGCTGGACTACCACACATGGGTAAGGATCAAATCTTTATCGGATATGGTGCTGGACATGTGTGAGTAGAATGGAAAATGGTGTATAAAAGATATGGTTATCCAGCCTGTTGACAACGTGGGACAACCAGGTAGGAAGCCTGGACCAGCATCTCCCTCTTGGGGTGATCTCCACTTACTTTTCCTTCCATCTTTTTTTCTAATGGTCTCCATAAGGTTGTGAGTATGTAAGACTAATGGATAAATAATGCAAGAAACCACTTTACTATATTTATCCTCATACTTATGTATATTGATTTTTCCTATAGTTCAATTATATTTCTCTGCATTAACTAAAGCTCAAAGTTTCTCTTCACCCATTTCATCTTCTTAATTAACTCCAAGTAGCCATCTGAAAAAGAACCTGTTATTTCTGACAGGTGCACTTTGCACCCTAGATGAATTCCAGGCTGCACGTGTCATCACGGACAGGATTGGTGTAGCACATCACAGAGACCCTGTGGTTTCAAAAGTCAAAGGGGGTGAGTTTTTTGGCTTTCCAAACATAGAAGCTATTTTTCTGTTTTCCTGACTGTGTTCTTTACAAAGCAGTCTCTTTGCACTGTGGTTACTTCTCTAATCTTGCCTGGTGGAAAGACACCGCTTCCTTTTTATCTTTATTTATTTATTAGCCTCGCTAAGGTGAGAGGTAACTGTCAGCTGGGATACTCACATGCAAAAGGTAACAATCATTTTGGACACTCTCCCCTTTCTGACCAATGCCCCACAGCTAAGACGGAAAGGTGTCTCTCACTCAGATGGTAACAGTCATTTCAGACTCTCCGATATGTTTCTTATAGAATTCCCATCATGAATGACCAAAGACCTGGGTATAAAGAGACTGGTGTATTCACATGTTGTATGAATTAAGAAGGGACACCTCCTACTAAGTATTATGAGTAACAAAATTTAAAGCTCTTAAAGGCTCTGCACACAATTCAAAGGTTAAATGAACTTTGAGTTGGGGTGGTAATAAGGTAAGATTCTTTGAGTTGGATAGTAATCATACATATTTATTATATATCTCAATAATTATTAATATTTATTATATTAAATATTAACCATTAACCACAATACTAATTATTCATTATATAAAAGAAGGAAGCTCTATTTATCAAAAGATAATGAAAATTTACACGTTCCCAAGTCTTAGGGGCTTTGTAGCCATAAATTTTGTAATCCATGGGAGAGGGCTGCCAGCTGTAATGGAGGCAGAAAGGTTTGCATAAAACATAAATTACATGGCTTCTAGAATATTCCACTATAAATCTGTTCATCTTTAATAATTAAAAGTTAAATAATTGCAAAAGTATTATGTAAGTCATTTATCAAGGAAGTTTAAAATTAAAGATATTAATTGTTGCTGTGCCTTTAATTTGTAATTCCTGTGTAATCTTCAGCCAAAAGCTGGCCGGGAAGAGTGAAATGTTTCTAAAAACTCTTGGGGCAGCAGTCAACATGTTTCTGCATACAAAAGGGAAGTGCCTTTCTATGAAAAAAGAGAAGTGACTTCCCTGGCAGTTCTGTCTGTGGAAAAGGGAAACAAACAAAGCAAACTGCTTTAAGCTAAATTTGGCTTCATACATTTAAAAATTGTTGCCCACAAACCCTAATTTATAAAATTCAGCATCTCTTTAAACAAAGCTATGCCTGATGTAAATGCAAAGGTAAAACAGTAAGTAAAGGTAGGGTAAAAGCAAACCCCGTTCACTCTTCCACTGACCTGCAAAATATGGAAGGGGAAGGAAATAGGAAAAGCAGCAAAAGTAGAGCCCTTGGGTAAAATTGTAGCATTAAGTATAGATATTGTTCTGTTGCTCACACATCAGTATTGGCCAGATTGCCAGCCACCCAACTAGTTGGGTTCAAATTTCTTACTATTCATGGAGGAATTCTTAATTCGACTAATCACTTGTCTGTTGTTATTGCACCAGCTTGCTGCATAGTAATTTGCCATGTGAACACTGCTGCAACACAGAGAAAGTCCCAGTGTGTGGCTTTGTGTAGTGCTGCTTGGAAGTGGCAACCTTGTGAGCAGTAGACTCCCACCCTGGCTTGCTGCACAGTGACTTACTGTGCAGGCAAGTCCAAAGACTCCCATTCTTAAAGATTCACTTTGACTTTCTGGGAGCCAAATTCAAAAGACATTACATGACGTGTGCTATTGATTTCAAATACTGACATCAGGACTCACCCTATTTTACATCTTTATTTGCTGAAAATAGGATTCCTAATGCAAAAACCTAAGAATGGTTCCTCCTCGGGAACAGATTTTTGCATTGGAAATCAGTCAAGAGTAATGGTTAGAGATCTTCTCTGGTTACTCAGAAGTCCTCTAGAGAGATGTTTCTTTTATTATTTTGTAGAATTGATCATTACAATATTATTATTTACATTATCTATTACAGTAGTTCTCAACATTTTCCATACCAAGACTCCTCTCCCATTAACTTTTGCATGTCAGGCCCCTCCTTGTAACTGGGATCCCCTCTCCCTTAGCAATACGGGGAGACAGGGTAACTGTGATCCTCTGACTCCTGTTCACAATCCCTGGGGTTCACAAGAACTCCTGATCTAACATATTTTGAAATGTTTTAGATGACTACGACAAGGTTGAGAGGCAGTAGCTCTGGATTCCCTTCCCTTTGCTTAGGGAAAGGGTTATAGGAATGGCTGTTGGCCAGGCAAAGGGGTAGATTATCTACAGAAAGGTAGGGTTCCATACGCATGTGCTCAGGTCTGGGTGTCCCCTGGCTGGGGAATCTTTTTGTCATTGTTGTATTTATAGTAACTTGTTTTGATTTATGCTCAAAGATTTGCTGCTATTGAAGAATCCTACTGAGCATTGCTGGATGTTATTCAGCTAAGTGACACCCTCCCCTGCCTTAGCTTACAATGACATGATACTTATTTTGAGGTAGGAAATATGTGAAGTAAAGTATAATGCTCCAACTCAGGCAACGTGAAGGTGGAGCATGGGAGTATCATACTCAGTTATCAGGGAATCTGACATCTGTTAAGTAAATGCATGACACTTTCAGTAATTTACACCTCATTAGTAAGGTCCTGTAAAGAAATGCAGCATATTTAGACTCCAGTACTAAGAATGATTATAGGTTAATGGGGTCAGTAATAATTTTCAACTTTATCAAGAGTGCATGCAATACCGTGGGTTAAGGGTCAAAAGATAAGTACTGTCAGCATAAGAAATAAATCCTTATAACCAAAAAGAGTCATCAGCTCACTTTGTATGCCTCTGAGTGAGGGGGTATAGGTCAATGCAAGGTTACTTGTCTATGGACATGAAAATGGTAGGTGACCCTTACTTAGAGTGTTATCTTTTAAATATTTGTTATTCTGTTTATTAAAGTAATCTGATCCAGTTTTTTGTTTTTTTTTTTTTTTTTTTATTTTTTTAAAGTTATTTGGTCCTGTTTTTTTTTTTTTTTTTTTTTTTTTAAATAACTACATAGTGATTTGGGCCATACCTTACATGAGTGTAAATGAGGGCAGAATTTTTCCCATCATCGTCATTAAGTTCTGTACTCATTTTAAACCAAGTGCATATACATTAATGACGTACAGTAGAACCTCGGAGTTATGAACTGACCAGTCAACCACACACCTCATTCGGAACTGGAAGTACGCCATCAGGCAGCAGCACAGACACACACTAAATACAGCACAGTACTGTGTTAAATGTAAACCACTAAAAAAAAAAGGGGGGAAGTTTAAAAAAAAGATTTGACAAGGTAAGGAAACTGTTTCTATGCTTGTTTCATTTAAATTAAGATGGTTAAAAGCAGCATTTTTCTTCTGTATAGTCAAGTTTCAAAGCTGTATTTAGTCAATGTTCAGTTGTAAACTTTTGAAAGAACAACCATAACGTTTTGTTCAGAGTTACGAACATTTCAGAGTTACGAACAACCTCCATTCCCGAGGTGTTTGTAACTGAGGTTCTACCACAATTGTTAAAATAAACCATACATTCTAGATATATTTTTCTTAAGCACAGTGGGCTAGATCCTCAAAGAGACTTAGGCATTGCAATGCCTAACATTCAGATGCCCTGCCACCCAGTGGAATTTGCAACCTCGAAATAGGTTCCCTATTCAATGTATGGGGAGAATTGGGCATCTAAGGAACCAAGAAGGCAAGCAGGGACCCGCATAAACTAGCCACTAGGAAATACCAAGGCCTGCCCCTTTTATGTAGTTAGCTGCCTAACTCTGAGCCAGGCCAGACCTTTCTCATGAAAAAGGAGAGAGAGACTCTCAACCCATTACAGCCAATGCCACAGTGGTCAGGGCAGTCACGTGGGAGGTGGGAAACCTGTCTTCAAATCCCATTTCTGCCTGATTGGGAGCAGAAACTGGAGCCCAAGTCTCACACCTCCCCGATGAGTGCCCTAACAACTGCACTGTAGAGCCATTCTCCCTGGTCCAGTGATTATTTATACAGTTTGAGAGCCCCCGCCTGAGCATACCCAAGAGTCTGGTGGTTAGGGCACACATGGGAGACCTGGGTTTGAGTCCCTACTCCAAATCAGGCAGAGTGGGTGATTCAAACCTGGGTCTCCCACATCCCAGGTGAGTGTCCCAACTACTTGACTGGTAACTATAATGGGACACACACACAACACTTCCTGAGCTGCTTGCCTCGGCCGTCTTTGGTGCAGGTTGTGTGTGCTCTGAGCTAGCCCTTCCATGTCAGGCCCTGCAGGTGAGATAAGCAGGGAAACACCTCATCTGAGAATCCTGCCAGGGCTTAGTGTGAGCTAAGGAGCTGAGCAACTTGGCAGCATCAAGATTTGGGGGGGGGGTTGCACACCCACTCACAGAAAATTAGGCACCTACAGGGTTAGGTAGCAGCTGAGCAGAGATTTTGAGGAGCTCAGTGGTGCCTAAATGTTGGATTTAGGCAACTAAATGGCTTTGTGGATCAAGTCCAGTGTTTACTCCAGAAAGTGGAATTCAGATGCAACTTCCAGTTTCCAGTGGGATCTTTGCTTTTTACAGTTTTAGAATAGGATTTACTGAGACACTTAGTATTACTGTAGGCCAAAGGCCTAATGGAGAGAAATTGTCTCGAGTAAATTGTACTCCATTTTGCTTATTTTGTTAACTTTGAATTAGTAAGAAGAAATTGTTTTGGTTTTATTCTTTGCTTTGTGTGTTAATGATTGGTTTTTTTTAGAAGAATAGAAGTGTTATGGCTGTAATTCTTGCTTTTGAAATTATTTACTATTTTGTGTGTGAGTGAAGAATATATGGCATGCTAACAGAGAAGAGACAGGAAGCGCCAGTACTCATGGGCCGGGTGGTCGAGAGGGGAGTGGAGAAGTCGAGAGGCACTAACCTTACTATCAGAATCACCCAGATGGCAGATTGACGACCCTAAAGCAAAGGCATACACCCCAAGGACAAGATAAAGAGTGGAGCCAGAAGGACGAGATAAGAAACAGCTGTAGTTACTCCCAGTAACAACCCAAAATAATGCTGATTGGGAGCAACCTGGACTACCTCGTAATTAACAGCTCTGGTGTGACACAGCAAGGTCCATAGACTTGTATGGGAACTTATTACTATAAAAAAAAAGGTGTATTGCCTTTGGGTTCATTCTGCATCAACATGTGAGTTTTGGATGCGTCCAACAGAGATCCAGCTCCTCCCTGCCCTCGTGTGCAGTTTCAGCTGGCCACTGGAACTGACCGAGCACTAAGGACTGGTAACTATAAGATCCAGCTGTAGAACCTTTTTTTTTGGCGGGGGGGCGGGGAGAGAGTGTGAGAGAGAGAATGGAAGCATATGCTGATTTTAATGCTTAAATTGTACTCTCAATAAATGCGGTGTATTGCCTTATCCCCTTGAAAAAGATTCAGTGTGCTTCTTATAAGCATAACATTTTAAACCTGCATGAGCTCATTCTGGTGGCCACTCACCAGCTTGTTATACTTGGATTCAACCACTGGATCCCATGTGCTCTTAGATTGGCAGAGACTCAATAGAGTCTAGGCCCTGTCTCTGACTCTGGGCCTTTAGGCACACCCTCAGGTCCCAAGACACCTTCCTGAGAGATGGGCACTCTGCAGTCCAACTGCCTACACCCCAAAACTAGTGCCATCTCTCCCAAGCCTCCCCAGTAGTTATTGCACATTCCCAGATGCTGTGGAACTTCTGAGTTACTGTTTCCTCTTTCAGGACTATGGGACACAAACAGACTTTGCAAAGGAATTTCTAAACCAAACACATTTTACTAACCAACAAAGTACAAGAGCTATATAGATCTATGGAAAATTTTAAAAATTCATGCAACCTCCTGCAGCCCCTCCACAGTGGCCTGCCCACTCTAAGTGCCCTCTGCATTTTTTTTCAGTCCTTTCAGGTTCCCAGGACCCTACTCTCCTCCTAGTTTTGGTCTCCTCTTAAATGGCCAGTGAGGAAACCTTTATTTTATAATGTGCCAGTCCAATCTGTCAGGTGACATTCCCGAGTGGTTTCAAGCCCCCTATCTGGTGATAAGGGGAATAACTGGTTAGGCAATAGTACAGCTGAAAAGGATCCAGGGATTATAGTGGACCACAGACTGAACATGAGTCATCAGTGTGATGCAGCTGCAAAAAAAGACTAATATGATCCTGTAGTGTGTTAACATGAGTGTTGTATGTAAGACACAGGAGGTAATTGTCTCACTCTACTCAGCACTTGTGAGGTCCCAGCTGGAGTACGGGGCACCACAATTTAGGAAAGATGTGGACAAATTGGAAAGAGTGTAGAGGAAAGCCACAAAAATGATAGAAGTTTTAGAAAACTTGACCTATAAGGAAAGGTTAAAAAAACTGGGCATGTTTAGTCTTGAGAAAAGAAGACAGAGTGGATCCGATAACAGTCTTCCAATATGTTAAGGGTTGTTATAAAGAGGAGGGTGATCAATTGTTCTCCATCTCCACTGAAGGTAGGACAAGACGTAATTGGCTTAATCTGCAGCAAGGGAAATTTAGATTAGATATTAGGAAAATCTTTCTAACTATAAAGGTAGTTAAGCTCTGGCACAGGCTTCCAAGGAAGGTTGTGGAGTCTCCATCATTGGAAGCTTTTAAAGACAAGTAGGACAAACACTTGTCAGGGATGGTCTAGGTTTACTTGGCCCTGCCACAGTGCAGGTGGCTGGACTTGATGACTTCTCAAGGTCCCTTCCAGCCCTACGTTTCTGTGACTCTATGATTCACTGATTGGTGACAAGCCCACCTGAGAGAACTGGTGCCTCAGGACTGCAGCCAGCTCATTGTCGTAGGGTGTTCCATTTGACCAGGAGCCTCTGCAGGTTAACAACTCTTGATTGCTCTGCATTGCTAGGCCTCTGATAGCACCCGTTGCTGGACATCTTCACTGCTGATGGGAGCATGCTTCCCAGTGTGAGTAGACAGACACATGCTAGCTCTGCTCGACCTAGCACACTATCAATAGCAGTGTAGCCAGGGTAGCATAGCCAGCAATTCAGGCTAGCTGCCTGAGTACAAACCCATCCCGACCCCCTCACTATGTGCTTGAGCAGCTAGCCCAAGCCACTCCCTGTGCTACCCCCAGCTACACTGCTATTTTTAGCATGCTAGCTTGAGCGGAGCTGGTGCTGGTCTGTCTACTCACACTGGGAAGCATGCCCCAGCTCCAGTGCAGATATACCCTTAGAATCCCAGTCCAAGATGGAGTTAAAAAAGCATCAGTGAAGGCACAGAGGAGATTGCAATCAAGATGGCATTCACAAAACAAAACGGGAGTTTGTAGTTTGATATAACTGTATCCAGGCAGAGCAATCCATCACTCACATCTAGTATAGTAGATGCTCAGACACCACAATGATGGACAAGAAGCTGCAAGCTACAGAAGAGGAATATCAGTGACATGTTCAATCACACAGAATGACTGACTCAGCAAATTCTCTTGGTTCCCCAGCTCTTTCTTGCACTAACTAGGCTATACTTTCTCCACAACTTTTAACGGTGTTGGGTTCCTCAGTGACTGCTAATTTTCATTTTCATTTTAAGTACGTGAGGTAGTGTTGCTTGGCAACACCAGTTGTGATTTGGTAGCTGTTTGGCCTAGAGCATGCCGCTTCAGAGACACTTTGCATAGAAATATCCTTTCATTACTGTGGAGTGCTATTCAGATTTTCTCCCTAGCCATTTAATTTTAAAAGAAACACAATTAAAAGAGATCTGTTTAATTTTAGGCAGTGGGGCTTCCTTACGTAACACGGAGGGAAAAGGTCCTAATAACTCCCCAAAGCATTCCTATTAGCAGAAAGATCAAAGCATATAAAACACCCTCAACTGAGAACCACTTTTGCCTGACTTCTACTATTGCTATAATTTATCTTTCAACTCCACCACTAATGCTATAATTTCCATAAAGAATGGAGGATTCTCTACGGGCTTGTCTATACATACACTCAGTGTGTGGCAAGATGGTGTGTAAATCAACCATGCACTAGCCTGCCGCGCACTAAGTGGCTGGGTGGACTCTGCTCACTGAAAGTCCCCCAATGAGCTTTGATTTGCCTCTCTTAGCAACCAGAGAAGACTGGTGGAAAAATCCATCTAAGGCTAAATACTGGCACGAGACCAATAGTTCACTAGGCAATTTTTATTGCATGGCATCAGGGTCCATACAGATGCTTAGTGAGCAGCAGTTTTGTGTGGCACAGATTTCGTACCCCAGCTTGCCGCAAATTAAGTGTCCTTTTAGACAAGCCCTTAGTCTTCTATCAGCTGATGGCAATAAGACCCACTCACTGACTTTTTCTCAACTTGTTGGAAATATCTTTCTGATATTCATGGTTTCAAATGACAATTCAGTACCTTTTTTCCCTCCACTTTAAGGCATTGCCATAAGTGTGTATGAATTCTAGGTATTTTGTGAGGTGGAGATGTCTTAATTAATAGACCTGCAAAATGACATGTTGAAAGTGACACTAAAGGAAGGTTGCTCTTGAGGCTTAAGGATCAGTCTTGAAGCCCTGGATTCTAACCTCAGTTCCGCCACCAATATCCTGTGTGTCTTTGGACAAGTCACTTGGAAAGCAATTTCAAATGCTAGAGGATCCAGGCTTTGGGAAGGCAAGAAAAGGACAGAGCATAGAGAAGGATGAAGCTGGAGCTGGGACATATGCACCTCTGAATTAATTATTAAGCTGATACCCAGTGCCTGCTGATAGTGCGAGGACACAATCCTGGTATATCTCGAGTCACACACCCCCAGGCAGCCGTCCCCTCCCAGACAACAGTGGCCCCACCTGCAGCTCCCAGCTATTCCTCCTGTCTCTGCCCGGCGCAGCTCACCAACTCAGCTGTCCCGCAGGCAGGGGGCCCACCCACACCATGTGACTGAGCAATCTGGGGGGTAGCATGTGACCCCGCATGCTGCCCCACGCATTACCTCTGCTAAGACCTTCTGCTGTCTGCAGGGGATGCCATGTCTATGTGTCTCTATCAGAGCAACATTGACAGAAAGCTGGAGAGAGCCTCCGAGGACCTAGGGTTGCCAAGTGTTGGTTTTTGACCGGAATGCCCGGTCGAAAAGGGCCCCTAGCAGCTCCGGTCAGCACCACTGACCAGGCCGTTAAAAGTCCAGTTGGCAGCGCAGGCAGGTTCCCTAACCAGCTCCGTGTCACTCCTGGGAAGCTGCCAGCATCTCCCTCTGGATCCTAGGTGGAGGGACGGCCATGAGGGTTCTGCACTCTGCTCCTGTCTCCAGTGCCAGCTCAGCAGCTTCCATTGCAGCCACGGGCAGCACAAAGAGCCACGTAGTCACGCCTCCACCTAGGAGCTGGAGGGAGATGTCGCTGCTTTCCGGGAGCCTCCTGTGGTAAGCGCTGCCTGGAGCCAGCACCCCCTCCCATGCTCAAACCCCCTGCCCCATCCCTGAGCCCCCTCCTGCACCCCAAACCCCACCCCAGAGCCTGCATCCCCAGCCAGAGCCCTCACCCCCCACACCCCCCAAACCCCTGCGCAGATCCCCCTCCTGCACCCTGCACCCCTCATTACTGGCCCCACCCCTGAGCCCACACCCCCAGCCCAGAGCCCTCACCCCCCTCCCATACCCCAACCCCCTGCCTCATCCCGGAGCCCCATCCCACACCCCAACAGGGGTGGCTCTATGTTTTTTGCTGCCCCAAGCACGGCAGTCAGGCGGCCTTCAGTCCCGAGGCTTCGGCGTACCTGCCGCCGAATTGCCGCCAAAACCATGGGACCGGCAGACCTCCTGCAGAAACACCGCTGAAGGCCGCCTGACTGCCACCCTCACAGCAACCAGCAGACCTCCCCCCGCGGCTTGCCGCCCTAGGCATGCGCTTGCTGCGCTGCTGCCTGGAGCCGCCCCTGCACCACAACCCCCTACCCCAGCCATGAGCCCATTCCTGCACCCCAAACCCCTAATCCCTGGCCCCACCCCAAAGCCTGCATCCCCAACCAGAGCCCTCACCCCCTCTTGCACCCCAACCCCTTGCCCCAGCCCGGAGCCCTCTCCTGCACCCCATACCCCACATCTCCGGCCCCACCTCAGAGCCCGCAGCTCCAGCCGGAGCCCTCACCCCCTCTCACACTCCCATCCCCTGCCCCAGCCCGGTGAAAATGAGCGAGTGAGCGAGGATGGGGTAGAACAGGTGACAGAGGGAGGGGGGATGGAGTGAGTTGGGGGCGGGGCCTCGGAAAAGGGGCAGGGCGGGGCAAGCATGTTCAATTTTCTGCAAATAGAAAGTTGGCAACCCTAAGAGGACCAGCAGTCAGCACAGAGCCTGCACATGAGATCCTCTGCATGGATCTCAGAAAACGTAAAGCCTTTATTGGCCAAAACCCCTGCTTAGTCCTTGTTCAGGGAGAAAAACTAACCCAGACTAATGCAGTGAAGGCTCTATAAGAGACCTTCTCCCCAGTCCACTCCCATGGCTTTTCCAACAGGAAAGGATGGCCTGGGTCTAGGATAACTTTAAACTATATGGTCTCCTCTTCCTTCTCAATAAAGCATTGCTAAACTAATCACTTAGACAAAACAAAAAGGAGAGAGAAAGAAAAATTGATAGTTCCCAATTTATAGTTTTATACAACAGATTCACAGTTTTCAAGAGACATGATTTTCATTGGACCTTGATCATTGTTTACTGAATATTTAGAGTATTTTTAAATTAATTTACATATCCCCTTTTTACTGCATATGCCTGAAAACTATTTTTTCATTCCCTGAACTATGACTAATTCACAGTAACATTGTAAGGACATCGATTTGAATGTCATACTTACACAACCATCTTTGAAATACTCTTAGTGGCAGCTGTAACACCACTAGTCAGAGAAACTAAGACTATTAGCAATATTACTTTCCTCAAATGGAGAAACTGGACTATGACCATTCATTTGGGGGGGGAAATTGGGACAAAAATCCTCTATAAAGCAATATTTCCTACTAGTTAGCACAGAGACAAATAGCTATGCAGCAAAGCCTACTAAAATTAGCAATCAAAGGGATTTCTGGTCTTCTTAGCATTATAAGACACAATACATTGTGATTAATGCATGGGAATGTACATAGGGTCAATTAGCTAGTACAAGTAATCAAAATTAGCAAATTATCATTATGCCATTTTCACTACATTCTATTTTCTTCCTTCCCCTTCTGTCCCCTGCTATCCCTGCCACTTAGAAAACTATTAGAATTATTTGTTCTATTATAGATTAATACTTCTCCTCTAGAGGCATTGATGTCAAGATCATTTTCAAATCATATGTCTCCTTCACTGTCTATCCCCTCCTGATTAGTCAATAAAAAGTAAATAGAAACTTTTAGGGCACTTTCACTTCCTCATCTTTTATGAACCTCTCTCTTGTGTGGGCAGCACTGTTCATACTCTGATGCTGATTCTGAAGCCCCATTCCCTGATAAAGTACCTACCTATCTGGGGGTGACATCCCTGTGCAGAGGGGACACACAAGGCTTATGTACCACTTAAGTCTCACTTAAGATCAATTTGGTGAACTGAAGTGATTCAAAGGTCTCATGCTGAGTTTCTGTATGAAGGGGTAAATTGAGACAGCTGGTCTTTAGTGATCAAATAAGAAAACAGAACTTCAAGCTCAGCATTCCATCCGGGAAGAAAAGAAAAAAAGAAAAGATGGTAAATCAGAAGCATCTTTTCACTGACATCACCGGGAATGGGAAAATAGTGCTATTGAATACACTAACATCTCTAGAAGTGCTACTGCTCTTTAGCCCACCTCAGTTGGAGGGTAAATTCAGGCATTAAGAATGAAAAAGTTATCTTCATTATAACTTTAAAAGGCTTTTTAAAAATGATAAATGTAAAAAGATGAAGTATGTACTAAAAATTGAATGTCCTAACTGTTAATACTGTAGACTGTTGTCACTGATTCTGCTTTCAGAGGCCTGGTGCTATCAAAAACCATTCAAAATACTGATTTCATGGTTTGTGTCATTAGACAAATGACGACCTTGTATTAGCCATGGGCCTCTATCTATCTAATCCTGTACACTATATATTTAATTTAAATCAACTCTGGGTACATCTCCCATTTGGATACAGGTACTTTGGGTATGACCTACTTTTAAATCCTTGGGGTCTAAACAAATCTGAACTATTCATCCTTAGTTCACTGCATTATAGTCGATATGCCTGGATGAGATTAATTTGTATCTCCTTAGCCAGTGCAAATGGAAGAGGTTCTGATTCATCTGAAGGAAACTCTTACTGAACACCCAAAAGGAATGCATTTTTTCCTGAGAGGTTCCAGGAAGAAATAAGGTCCTTTCTTAGGAGAATACTACAGGGAAAGAGATTAAAAACTTAAGCAAGCATAATATTTTGCATTGAATAGCAGGGCCGCCCAGTGGGGGGGCAAGTGGGGGACCCCAGGCCCTGCAGGGGCCCCGTGAGCCCTGGCCGAGAATCCCTTTCCTGGCTAGAGGCACCTTTTTAATTTTTACTCACCTGGCGGTGCTCCGGGTCTTTGGCGGCACTTAGGCGGTGGGGGGTCCTTCACCTGGCTCCGGGACTTCGGCGGCACGGGGTCCTTCAGTGCCGCGGAAGACCCGGAGCTAGTGAAGGACCCACCGCCGAAGACTCGGAGCGCCGCCCAGTGAGTACAAGCGCCACAGCGGGTGGCGCCTTTTTTTATGTCCGCTCCCCGCTTTGCCCCAGGGCCCCTGAATCCTCTGGGCGGCCCTGCTGAATGGCTAAATTAAAATGTGCATTCAGTCTTAGCCACCATTATTATTTTTACCTGTGAACCTCAGACTTCCACTCAAATTCTGTTATCAAAGGAACTAAACTTCTTTGGTCATATACGAAGTCACTGGACAGCCAACATGAACAGACAACAGTAAACTTTTGTCTTTGGTCCTTAGACAAAGTGACATTCTCCCATGGCAAAACATCCCATGAAGAAAGCCAGCACAAGGCCCTTGCGTCACTTAAGATCCTCCAAAATAGGTCTTAAGTTTGACTTAAATGGTGCATGGGCCTCATGGTGGACTCTGTGCTGGAATGAATCTCACCCCCAGGTAGTGTGGTCCCTCACGGTGAAGAAAGTTATTTCAGTAAGCTTCATTAATAATTATTAACAGTCTTCTGTTGCGTAGGTTTTCATCCTCTTCTACCTCCCTACAGACTGATTTGGGAAGTGGAGGAGTTTGAAATATTTATTCTGTGATTTTTATAGTGCCATTCTACTCTGAAAAGTGACTGTAAAAATGGCATCATGAGGTTCTCTGTCTCAGAGACTCCATGTTGAAGTTGCTGACTTTGCAACTTAAAAAAAATAGTTACTATAGCTACCATCTATGGGTCCAGGGGGGAAAAAAAGCTGTGTTATTTGTCAGGATCGTGAAGCATCCCTGCTTCATTCTATTCCCATAAAGAAAATTTCATTTAGGTGAAGTCAAGATGCAGTCTCATACCAGTGGCTTGAGTGCATGTTACCATTCAAGAACAACAGATGTAAAACAAAACAAGTTAGAAAGAAATCCAGGGAGTGCAGTTAAGGTTGCACTCTTCAAACAAGGCCCTAGAGTACCTTAACTCTGCCCCATAAAGAAGCCACTCTACCATCTTCCTTTGTGCTGCTTTGGCAACACAGAACAGCTATAAACACAGTTAAGCCAGGTTTGTTCCTATTTTGCATCATCAGAGGCACACAAAGAAGCAAGAGCAAACTAGTGAATTTAGTCCATGAAGTTTGTAGGTGGAGACCTACAAATACCATTTGGATAATTCTCTACCACATGGAATTATAGTAATCAACCCTGTAAGGTACTCAGCACCTCATAGGAGGAGATGAGTGTCCTCAGCACCCAGCAGGTCTAAACCATCAATGAGGAGTAGGAAGATGACAGCCTTAAGAATAACAAATTTATTTGAGCATAAGCTTTCGTGGGCTACGAAAGCTTATGCTCAAATAAATTTGTTAGTCTCTAAGGTGCCACAAGAGCTCCTGTTCTTTTTGCGGATACAGACTAACACAGCTGCTACTCTGAAACCAGCCTTAAGAATGCTATTTCTCTAATCAGGAATGTATGATATATCATATATTATCATACTGAAAGCCGTAAAGCAGCACAGCCATTGTGTGATTAAGATTAAAACACTGGGGTTTGTGGTTACTGGTAAAAAAAACAAACTATGTGCAATGATGGAAAAAGTTTCTGATTTTCTTCAGGCAACTATAGGAGACAGAGTTAAGGTAGCTTGGGAGGAGGAGAAATTTTATTTGAGAAGTGCATCATTAGATCTGTATTTCCTGAGTTTCTAACTGTTTTTTTTTTTTTAGCTCTAACTTTCTTGAAAGATCCTGTGGATGCAAACTGCCATCACTGCCACCAGCTGAATTTCCATGACTGAGTTTCATTATGAACTTCATGCACTGTTTCAATGTGTAATTTTCACTTTATGACATCCAAAACAGTGCATCATCAAAAACTGTATCCAAAGAACTACTGAACATTCCCTGCTCCCCCAAGCAAGCCGTCGCAGTACATTTAATCCCACTGGGAATTAGAACATACTAAAGACTTTGTGATATTAATGTGATACTCCACAATTTGACCAGCATGCTAGTTCCAAGGTTGACAGCACCATTACCCTCACCCCAAAATGCAGCATGTTCATACTGATATTCATCTGATTACCACCAGCCCAACAATCTCCACCCATTGGCTCCCAAAGCAAATCTCACTCGATAAATAGCAAGGGGAAAAGATGTTTCTTGCCAGAACTTCTGCATGACTCAGCAGAAACAGACTCCTGGTGAAAGTTTTCCATACTGTTATTGGGTTTATGGGCCCAGGCACCAGAAATCTTCAAATATAATCCAAGTAAAATATCTTTTGAAAGTGCTGAAAGTAGAGCTGGCTGAAATGTTTTGATGGAACAGAGCCAGGCAGTCAGACGGCCAGCTAGCCAGGGATCTGGACAACCTGGGAAGCTGCTGTAGCCCAAAGAGCCTAGCAGCTCAAACAGGCAGGTTGCTGGGTAGCCAGGCAACCCAGGGAGCACAATCACCCACCAGGTGTCCAGCTTCCTGTCTCGACATTTTTGAAGATTCTATTCCTGTTCTCTCAAAACTATTGTTTGAAAATCCATTCTGTGGGAATTTTTTTAAGTTCTGACTTTTTGTTCTGATGAAGAATGGAAACATTTCAGAACATGCAATTTTCTATTTTGATTTCTTTAGAGTTTGTAAAATACTAAATATTAATTATATATTTAATAACATGGATGTAATATAAAATACAACATTTTCATATAAATTAAAAGCCAGAATGAAACATTCGAACATTATCAACATGAAAAATGTTGATGGTTTCAAATAAAAAAAATTGTTCTCAGGGAATTTTTTGGCTTTTCCAATTTGGAATGATTTTTATCTTAGTTATATTATTGAAATTTCAGAATTTCCTGGGGAACAGAAATTCTGGCTTCCAGCCAGCTCTCATTAAAAGCTCTTTCAGGCTGGAAACCAGGGGCACTATCATTGCCCACCTTCCATCAAACCGTATACATTAAAATCCAATATGGAGTTTGGGTGCTGGGTAAGCTTCAGTCATGGGAAGGAGATGGGCAGCACTGATTCTGGTAAACTGGTATATTTGAGGAATAGCTTAAAAAAAACCTTCTTTACTCCATAGAGAAGCAAAAAATGATGCAATTTCTTTCTTCCCCTTCCCCCCCGCAGGTCACCTTTAAGTAGCTAGAGCTCATCAAGAAAGATGTCTAAAATGCCTACCAGATAAAACAATGGTTCCACACCTTCTTTTTTTGCTTGTTTTTACCTTAGAAATACACAAATTCATAGATTCCAAGGCCAGAAGGGATCATTGTGATTATCTACGCTGACCTCCTGTATAACAAGGGCCATAGAACTTCCCCAAAATAATTCCTTTTGAACTAGAGCATATCTTTATTTTAAAATTGCCAATGATGGAGAATCCACCACAATCCTTGGTAAATTGTTCAAATGGTGAATTACCCTCACTGTTAAAAATATGCACCTTATTTCCAGTCTGAATTTGTCTAGATTCAGCTTCCATTATTAGGAGCATCAAGTCTGATCTTTGCTGGAGGTCTCAGCAACATGGACTGTGAATTTGTTAGACCTTAATTGAAGGGCCAGGTATATTGAATATTAGAAACATCTTTTCTCCCAAATGTTTCTTGGTCATGTAAATTACTGCATTAAGAAAAAGCAAAGATTTAAGCAGTCTAAATAAAAAAACACTTTGCTTCTCATTTATTCTAGTTTCACTTCCTTGTTACTTCTGATGTCATAATCCTACTAGTTCTCAAGTCACCAGTGAGTCTTCCAATGTAGACAAGACCAGAATTTCTAAAACAAAAACAAACACCACTATCACCACCACCACCAATAATAATGAAAAAACAAACAAACAAAAAAACCACAAAATAAAACTTAAAAAAATACTTTTTAAAAAACACAAGCTTTCTGGCTTTTCAACCCCTTTTTCAAAACAAGGTTGACCAAAATCTCATTGAGGAGCTCAGAACCTTCTCCCAACTAGTGTCCCCATAGACCAGGGGACGGCAACCTTTGGCACGTGGCTTGCCAGGGTAAGCACCCTGGCGGGCCGGGCCAGTTTATTTACCTGCTGACATGGCAGGTTCGCCGCGGTTCGCCGTCCCGGGCCAATGGGGGCGGCGGGAAGACGCAGCCAGCACATCGCTCACCCGCGCTGCTTCCCGCCGCCCCCATTGGCCCAGGACGGCGAACCGTAGCCAGTGGGGGCCGCGATCGGCCGAACCTGCCGCGTCAGCAGGTAAATAAACTGGTCCTACCCGCCAGGGTGCTTACCCTGGCGATCCGCGTGCCAAACGTTGCTGACCCCTGCCATAGACTAACTAGATAACCAAATGAGTAGTGAAGGAAGGATGGGTCTATACTAGCCTCCCATGTCCGAACCTGATCCAGAGTAGGGACTTGAATGAGCTTAGGTCTTCTGCATCCCAAGTGAGTACTCTAACAACTGGGCTATAGAGTCTCTCCTGCCCATGCCCTCCAGAGCTGTTCCCCTTCATATAAATAATTAAATATTCATTAGGCCCAAGAGAGAGAAGCACATATCAGGGTATCCCTCGGCAAAATTTTGCTATAAACTAAACATCATATTGCAATTATTAATGGTTTCTGTGACATCCTTTTGCACAAGATAAACTAGGGAAATCCTGCAGTCTGTCTTCTAATTCTTTAATTCATAAGAACAAGATTCCATGACTACAGATGTTTAGAAAATTCTAATGCATCACAGAACTCCCCCCCTCCCCCCACATACACTGTCATTCTTATGGAATAATAACACAATGAAAATGTGTCAAGATGATGTATTGTGGCTTACAGAACTGCATGAGACAAATAGATCTATCAACCCAATAATGCCCCTTCTATCCCCCACGTCATCCTCTGAAATGATCTAGTATCAAGCAAAAATAACCTTGTTGTATGGATAAAGCATGACTTTGCTCAATAGTAGTTTACCGTTCCCCTTGTGAATTCTTCACATACAGCTGTCTTCTCTAAACAATGGGATTGAATGACCTGTTCATCTCTAATACCCAGAATATCACGGGCCTGATTCTCCACTGCCTGGTGTCTTGTGTAGTCATTTACATCTGTACAAAATGAACTCAAAACACTGCATTCTGATTGGGTAGCATTTTTCACTCACTTTGCACACATGTAAACCACTACAAAAAGCAATGAAGAATCAGGATTTGCGATGCATTATGTAGCGATGCCCTATGCTTCCTTTCTTCCTACTCCCAAAAAGAACATGCTGAACAAGCATTAACCCTTGCCTTGCTTTGTTTAAGTACTAGAGACTGTCCTCATGCCTGAGCCAAGAGTTCATTTAACAGTACCTAGCAGCACCTGAACTCCCCACCTTCCAGAAACTTCACTGCATTCCACCCCACTCTATAGGCACTCTATGACCTGGTCTATACTGCAAAGTCTGGGCAGGGCAAAGCAAGACAGCTAACATCAACCTAGTTGTGCATGTCTCTACACTTAAATTTATCTCCCATCGATGTAAGCGCCCCGTTACAACAACATAGTAACGAGACCTCCCCGAAGGGCATAGAGCCACAGTCAATGTACTTAGGTCGACGCAGTGTGAGTGCAGACACTCCTATACTTATGTCAACTCTAACAATCCTCCAGCAGCTGTCCCACAATGCCCCACACTGACTTTTCTGGTCACCATGGTGAACTCCACTGCCCAGAAGTAAAGCTCCCCCTCCCCTTTAAAGCCCTGTGAATTTTTGAAATTCCTTTTCCTGAATACCTGCCTTGGCGAGCACACCTAGCAGCTCTCTATTGTTGACCATGCTGGCTACATGCTTCAGATCCACTCCTGCCTGGAGTAGACAAGAGATGTTGGATCTTCTGGGCCTGTGGGGAGAAGAGGCTGTGAAGAAACAGCTCCAAACTAGCCATAGAAACATAGATATCTATGAGCAGATTGCTCAGGTAATGCAGGAGAAGGGGTACGACAGGGACCAGCAGCAGTGCCACTTGAAAGCCAAGGAGCTGTGGCAGGCGTACCAGTAAGCCAGAGATGTCAACAATCAATCCAGTGCAGAGCTGCACACCTGCTGCTTTTACAAAGGGCTACATGCCATACTTGGCAGAGACCACCCCCTCTCCGCCCCACAGCACTGTGGATACCTGTGAGGCTCCCAAGTCACAGGCCCCTGCCAGAAACAGTGAGGAGGAGAAGGTGGTGGAGGAGGAAGAGGAGGAGGAAGAGAATGGGGGAAAGGTGACTGGGGGATCCAGTTGTGCAGCGAGCCAGAACCTGTTTTTGACTCCACTGCAGTCCAGCCAGTGCTGACAACTGAGCACGGGCAAAGCCGATGCAGGGGAAAGAACTTTGGATAAGCGTGTAGATACATTTTCAATTACAGTGATTTCCCTTCCCTCCTCCCCCAAAGTAGCAGGACACATCTTTGACTTTTTATTAATTTGCTCAGGCTTGAAGTAGTAGTGGTACAACCAAGAGAGGAAGAATTATCTACTTTTCATTCTCCTCTAGAGTTAAGCAGTGGGGGTATGCAAAGCCATTTGTTTATCTATGTAGGGATGTCCCTTGAATCCTCCTGAGACATCTTGATGAAACTTTCCAGGAGATTCTCTGCAATCCTCTGCTGAAGGTGTCTAAGGAGGGCTGCCTTATTTCTTCCTCCGTGGTAGAACATTTCCCATGACACTCAGCAGGCATCATTGCAGTACACAGGCTAGCAGCATACGGACCCAGGAAGTTTTGGGATGGCAGCAGCAGCTGTGCCCTCTCTGGCTTTGTTACCCTCAGGAGTGAGATATCAGCTAAAATCACCACTGCCTGTGGAAAATGGTGCCAGTATTCAGTGACACTGACCCATCCTATACTACTAGCAATTCCCTCCTCATTTTCCCAACCCTCAGCAGGCCATATTCACCATGGTTGGTGCTGTGGGTAGCGCCGTGTATAGGCAATCCTAAGCAAAAGTGACAAACTAATCTTTAAAACTTTAGGGGAGCAAGTTCAGCATCTTAAGTTTCACTTTCTATAGTGAATGCGCTGACAATGGTACCTCTGTGTGTTTTATCTTCAGCTGCTACCATTGCAGTCTTCAAGGTCTTCCCTCCACACCCCAGGAATGCCTGAACCAGATGAGTAGGAGAAAGAAGATGACTTGGGATGGCATATTCAATGAGACCCTGCAAGCCAGTGCTGCATCAGACTGTGAGCACAGGGTCTGGAGGATGAACGTTGCAGACAGCCTGGAGAAGAAAAGATTGGAGAGGAGAAAGGTCCAGGAGTCCCAGCAGGAAAAGGAGAGGGAGATGCACCAGGACACAATGTGGGTTTTCCAGCAGCAAATATAGATGCTGCAGACTCTGGTGAACCTGAAGGTTCAACAATCCCAGGATCGCCTCCCTCACCAGCCCATTGAGACTTCCATATCGGGACCCCCCAACATTCCATGTGACATCAAGGGTTACTGCACTACCCCTACCACTCTACCCCAGGGACATTAAAGACAATCACCACTTCACATACACCAACTTTTGCTTTCATTTGTCAGTGTATGTGTAGCTGAAATGGACATGAATGTTCTTTCCACTTCATGAGTTCTTTTTTCTTAATTTATTAAGTTTTATTAAGTTCTTAATGTCTTTTTTTTTTTAAATGTGCAGGGTTTTTTTGCACTGATTTTGTTACAGATTAAAATTTTATTATTTTGAACATAATTCATCTTTATTAGTTCACAACACACACTGCCTCTTTGTTTCACATATATTATGCAGGACATGGCAGGAAGCTATAACAATTGGGATATTTTTCTCACTGAGGTCCAATCTTGTGAGTTAACAACACCAGCATCCCTTCAAATGACCAAAGCACATTCAAGTATCATTCTGCACCTGCTGAACTAGTAGTTAAATCTCTCCTTGGTGCTGTCAAGGTGGTTGGTGTACAGTTTCACAGGTCAAGGAAGCTAGGGGTAGGCTGGGTCACCCAGGATCACTACTGAAATTACAATAGTCCCAATGGTAATCTGCGAGTCAGGAAAGAAAATCTCTGCTTGCAGCTTTCTGAAGAGTCCTGTTCTTTAAGATGCGAGCG
Organism: Terrapene triunguis; assembly: GCF_002925995.2. Taxonomy (NCBI): domain Eukaryota; kingdom Metazoa; phylum Chordata; order Testudines; family Emydidae; genus Terrapene; species Terrapene triunguis. Next base: position 1,945,701 of record NW_020664376.1, read on the forward strand.
TGATGCACCTTCCCTGACCAACCCTCACTGATGTTGGTGAAGCATCCCCAGCAATCCACCAATGCTTGTGTAACCATAGAAAAGTAGCCCGTTGTGTCGATGTACTCAGTGGCAAGGTCATCTGGTACCAAAATAGGGATATGCGTGCTGTTTATCACTCCACCGCAGTTCCGGAACCCCATAGCTGCAAATCCATCGAGTATGTCCTGCATGTTGCCAAGAGTCACAGTCCTGCGTAGCAGGAGTTGATTAATGGCCCTGCACACTTGCATCACAAGGGCCCCTGCGGTGGATTTCCTGACTCCAAATTGATTCCCAACTTACCGGCATTGCAAGTTTCCATAGTGCAATTACAACTCACTTCTCCACTGTCAGTGCAGCTCCCATTTTAGTGTCCCTGCAGTGGAGGGCTTGGGCGAGCTCAGCGCACAGATCTAGGAATGTGGCCTTGCGTATCCGAAAGTTCTGCAGCCTCATAATCCCAAACCTGCATTATGATGTGATGCCACCGGTCAGCGCTTGATTCTGAGACCCAGAAGTGGTGCTCCACCATCTTCTCTGACTACTACCAACAACCTTGGACTGGTTCCTGCTGTGTCCCACAGCAACTTGTACTCAAAGGAATTGTCATGTTCCCTACTCATTTGGTTCTACTTGTGGCTCTGCAATTACTCCAGGATTGTGTGCTCTGTGCTTGCAATGCTCATGACAATAGCACAGAGCTGTGTAGGCTCCATGCTTCTCTCATAGATGGCAGACAGCAAGGAGGGATTTTGAAAAAAGGGTGTGAAATTATTGGATACAGAAAACATTGCAGACTGGGAATTTGACCCCATGCTCCCAGTCACTCCTCGTTTTGGCCCCATCATGCTTTGCCCAAACTTCCCAAAAGACAGCGTGCTGGACCTTGGTGAGTTGCACATAGGATACCTACCCATAGTGTACTGCACTCTGCATCAATACAAGCACTCCTAGTGAGTACATGCACTGCTGTGACAAGGAGCCAAGTATACACATGCACAACCAATGCTCTAACTGTGGCAGCTGTATTATGATGTAATTTAAGTCGACATAAGTTTGTGGTGTAGACATGGCCTATAGCTTTCCAGAGGCTAGACTCCATGAGCTTAAACCAGCTTTGCACAGTCCACCAGAACCAAGGCCATATTGGTTTAATACCTGGGAACTGCTCACATAATACAATGATGAGGGCCATATAAATAGATAGATGGTCTAAGTGCTACTAGGCTTAAACATATATGGCAATATTTAATTATTTAGTATTTCACATGAACTGGTTTCAGACATTTTCTGTGTTCAGCTGCAATATTTCTGGTAAGGACTATTAGATTCCTCTCTTTCTCTTCTGTCTTCTTTCCCCAACAGGGAGAAAACTGAAAAACATAGCTCAGCAGTGACAGGAAAACTGAAGCAACAAGATGTGCTTGCTAGGGGCTCAGAAACAGCCAATACACACCTAGACACTGTATTGATACTTCTCTGAGCCTACAGTCTTGATCTGCAACTTTCTTTTCTTTTTTCTTTTTTTTTTTTTGAAAGTCAATTTTTAGCTATTATGTTTGTGAAGAAAAACCTCAGAAATGTGAACCAAGCATAACCTATGTGTGTGTGAGATTCTGCAAAGAGCCTGGAACCATAGCAATGTGTGATGCAAACTGCCTCATCCATCATCAGATGCCCAATGATAATTTGAATGTCAATATTGATTACTGGTTCATTCCTCATACAAGAAAGGAGAGGGAGAGTCACGGAGCTGCACAGTTTACTGAGCATGACATCTCATTTTTGGTGTCACCAGTGGGTGCTATATGGGAGATGCCGCCATTTATTTTCCCCCACTAAGGAAGGAGCCAAGCCAAAGAAGCCTAGCAGAGCCCATGGGCATGTTCAAGCCCTGCCAAGGCCCAAGAAACCCCACGAGCTGCACAATCATTTTTACATCTGCACAATCTACTGGGTGGACCTTATTTTGTGGGTGGAGGTTGGAAGAGCACCCAATCTTTCCCCCCCACCACCACTCTGACCTCCTGTGCAAAACTATTTTGCTGTTATAAACCTGAAAGGAAGTAGTCTTATGTATAGTACTCTATTGTCCTCTGTCTTGATATAGCTCAAATATGTTAGTTCCTTAAAACACCACTTCATGCTCATAAAAAGTGTTTGACAGCCTGAGAAAACAAGCTTCTCCTTTTGATCCACACAAAAAGTAAAAACAAAAAAACAACCCCCCCCCAAAAAAAACCAAGAAGGGGTAATACAAACATTTCACAGCCAGCCAATCAAAGTTTATTCTATTATTTATTTTATAGCATTCACAAGTGTACAAGGCACTTCACAGGAAACACCAAGAATGGGTGTATTCTAAATGATAGGCTTGGCAGACAGCTAAAGATAAAACACACATCAGCAAGAAGATGAATGATGAAAGACGGGGGTCTAGCAATCAACTTCCATGGTTACTAGACTTACCACACCTCTAATTTCAAATGTTTCTGTTGCGGCTGCTGTTTTGAAGTGTAAATGCGCTTGTTTATTTATGATGCCGGAATGATGGTTTAGGAGTGAACTGGATGAACCAAGAGATTTTGAAAAGGCTTTCCAAACATAAGGGACAGCATGGAAGAAGGCACAGTGGCATTAGTGAGAGGAGAATGTGAAGAGGATGTTGAAAGCAGCATCATCAGTAGAGTGGTGGAGGCAAGGGGAGGACAGAAAAGAAGATCAGAGATGTAGCCAGAAGCTGAGTGATGCAGGGCCTTGAAAGCAAGAACAAAAAGTTGAAACCTGATGTGCGCAAAGTGGGGAGTCAGAGAAGTAACTCAAAGAAGGGGGTGCTATGATAAAAACATGGTATTGGATGAGAAAGATGAATCTGGCAGCAGCATTTTGGATGGACTAGAGGGGAGAGAGATTAGTAATAAAAAGACAAGAAAGGAGGAAATTACAGTTGTCTAGAAAGGATGAGATTAGATCTTGGGTGACTGAATTGGCCATCAGGACGGAACAGAAGGTAAGGACTTTTGAAATGAAGTGAGGAAAAAGCTGAAAAATGTGACCACAACATGGATATAGGATGTGGAAGAAGCAGGGGTTGAAGATGAGCTGCAGTTTGTGACCTAACAATTCTGCTTATTTTAATAGAGACTTTGCAAAAACAAACAAACACACACCTTTATAAATATGCCATTAAAGACCTGATTTTCAGAGGATGGGTGGTTGGCACTTTCTGAAAAATCAAGCACCTTTAAAATGGATACTCAAAATCAGCAGCCATTTGAAAATCTTGACCTCAATCTATCAAATCAAGGGCCAGTATATCAACATATACAATGTATCAACATTAGTCAGAATTCTACCAGAGAGAAAGGGGACAACTTTTGAAAGAAGAAATATTTGGTAGCTCAGATCTATCAATGTGCTATCATTAGTCAAATCACTCTCATTAATGATATTTACGGTTAACCTTTAAGCTGTCAAGCTGTCAGCTTTAAGGATTGTAGCAGAATGATGTCACTAGTAGCCTACAGAAACCTGAGGGTTAAAACAGTCACTTGCAATAAGCTGAAAAATGTGATTTATTGGAGTACCACAAATATACCCATAAGGAAGAGCAATCTGAATGAAGAGAATGAAGAGAATAAAAGGCAGCCCAGTTGGGCTGTGGTTACACAGACCACTAATAGGAGCTCACAGCATTTCCAAAAAAGACAACTCATTCCTTCATCAGCATTTGACACAATAAAGGCCAGCTCACTCACTTGTTCAAAAAAATTTAGTACCAAGTTCTTTGAACCGTGCAGTAAATAACATTTCTGCTCTCAGATACTAGAAGACAACAATATACAGACACTATAATTATAGAGATTAACTAGGTCCTATTTTATTTTGGATCAGAATAGAAAAAAGTGACATGCTTTGTTAATTTCAGCGGTATGACTATCACTACAACTTTACATGCTTATCTAGAATGGCTTTTATGTCTACACATTTCCATTAGATAGCCTGATATTTTTTTAGGGGGTTTATACTTGCACTTAAATATTCCCACCTGACTAAGAGCCTGATCAACTTCTTTGGACTTTGGATCAGGCCCTAAAATTGCACTTAAGTAGTCTCCACTTGTAAGCAAAGTTTTGTTTATTTTTGTTTTAAAATATGTCTCAGACACGTTTTAACTGGAGGGAAGATAGGTATTTATGGGTTTTGCACACATCTTTCATAGATTCATAGATTCTAGGACTGGAAGGGACCTCGAGAGGTCATCGAGTCCAGTCCCCTGCCCTCATGGCAGGACCAAATACTGTCTAGACCATCCTGGATAGACATTTATCCAACCTACTCTTAAATATCTCCAGAGATGGAGATTCCACAACCTCCCTAGGCAATTTATTCCAGTGTTTAACCACCCTGACAGTTAGGAACTTTTTCCTAATGTCCAACCTAAACCTCCCTTGCTGCAGTTTAAGCCCATTGCTTCTTGTTCTATCCTTAGAGGCTAAGGTGAACAAGTTTTCTCCCTCCTCCTTATGACACCCTTTTAGATACCTGAAAACTGCTATCATGTCCCCTCTCAGTCTTCTCTTTTCCAAACTAAACAAACCCAATTCTTTCAGCCTTCCTTCATAGGTCATGTTTTCAAGACCTTTAATCATTCTTGTTGCTCTTCTCTGGACCCTCTCCAATTTCTTCACATCTTTCTTCAAATGGGTGCCCAGAACTGGACACAATACTCCAGTTGAGGCCTAACCAGCGCAGAGTAGAGCGGAAGAATGACTTCTCATGTCTTGCTCACAACACACCCATTAATGCATCCTAGAATAATGTTTGCTTTTTTTGCAACAGCATCACACTGTTGACTCATATTTAGCTTGTGGTCCACTATAACCCCTAGATCCCTTTCTGCCGTACTCCTTCCTAGACAGTCTCTTCCCATTCTGTATGTGTGAAACTAATTGTTCCTTCCTAAGTGGAGCACTTTGCATTTGTCTTTGTTAAACTTCATCCTGGTTACCTCAGACCATTTCTCCAATTTGTCCAGATCATTTTGAATTATGACCCTATCCTCCAAAGCAGTTGCAATCCCTCCCAGTTTGGTATCATCTGCAAACTTAATAAGCATACTTTCTATGCCAATATCTAAGTCATTGATGAAGATATTGAACAGAGCCGGTCCCAAAACAGACCCCTGCTGAACCCCACTTCTTATACCTTTCCAGCAGTATTGGGAACCATTAATAACTACTCTCTGAGTATGGTTATCCAGCCAGTTATGCACCCACCTTATAGTAGTCCCATCTAAGTTGTATTTGCCTAGTTTATTGAGAAGAATATCATGCGAGACCGTATCAAATGCCTTACTAAAGTCTAGGTATACCACATCCACAGCTTCTCCCTTATCCACAAGACTTGTTATCCTATCAAAGAAAGCTATCAGATTGGTTGACATGATTTGTTCTTTACAAATCCATGCTGGCTATTCCCTATCACCTTACCACCTTCCAAGTGTTTGCAGATGATTTCCTTAATTACTTGCTCCATTATCTTCCCTGGCATAGAAGTTAAACTAACTGGTTTGTAGTTTCCTGGGTTGTTTTTATTTCCCTTTTTATAGATGGGCACTATATTTACACCATTAAACAATACCTCTATTTAAAAAATGAAAGTTTGCAGAGAGATTAGCTCACAGGATGGTGCTTTAAAAAACAAACAAACTAGCCAAGATATTTATATTTCAAATGTAGCTACTGATAGTGACAGGACTCTTCCTTCTGACTCATACACTAATATGTTGCCAGCGGCATTGCAGATGCAAGGTAAAGGCATAATTACTGTAGTTGAGATCTCTGACCATTCGTGGTTATTAGAGACCCCCTGTAACTTTCTGTAAGAGTAGGAGTGTTAACCTCATTGTCTTCTACACATAATTGCATTCTGCCTATTTAAATTTTCCTGTGTGGTTTTAACTGCATATAGTATTCTTTACCGCCTGACCTGAACTTGTGTGTGACTAGCAGAGAACATTATACAATTAGTACTACATGACATAAAGTACAGATACATTACATAGATAGCCGGATTCTTCCTGTCCTTTACATGAACGGGCAGAGTGGGAGTATGCTTGGTTCACATCAGGGTCTGGGGCATTCTACACTCCAAAGACGGTAGGGAGAAGGCAAAGTGAGATCAGCATGCTGTATGTGGGGGAATAAACTGCACCTCATAAACAGATTTACTAGCATGTGCGCTCCCCACACTCACCAAGCTGCCCTCAGAGACATTCTCCCCCGATGCAGAATGCTTCCTTTGTGCTCCCTCTGGACATTGCTCCTTGCCATGGGCTGAGCCTTAAGGGCATGGGGTAAAATTTTCAAAAGCTCCCAAAGGCTGGATCTAACCCCCAGTGTAGACAGAAGAATTCTTCCATCAGCCTAGCCACTGCTTCTCAAGGACGTGGATTGACTGCACCTCCCGTCACTTGCAGTGAGCATCTACACTGAAGCACCGCAGTGGTGCAGCTGCAGTGCTGTGCTGCTGTAGCATTTCAAGTATAGACAAGGCCCAAGTTCTGTTAACTTCCAATGAGATTTAGGCTGCTAAGTGCTTATGTCACTTTTGAAAATGGATTAATTAGTAAATCACAGACACTTTTGAGAAGTTTACCTCTGATCTAGCCCTTAGTGTCTACACAGCCTTTTCAGACGCTTCTCTTGCCTTTTGGTTAACACTAGTACTCTCTAGACTGGAGTGGTGCTGACCCTCCTTCCTCTGTCTCAGCAACTCAGTAGCTTATCCCCTCATTCTCCATTAACTGCCTCCAGATGGGAAGACAGGTCAGTATGTAATACAGCCTTCCAACCTGGCACGGGCAGTATTTCCCCCAATGGGAGAGTCGGATTCAATCCAGATGCAATGGAACCAAAGGGGAAGAGCAATATGTCTGTTTTGGTTAAAACAGCATTTGGTAAACTGCATGAAAACATTCCAGGTTTTAATAATTTCTGAGGTAAGTGAAACTTCAACATGTCAGTCAACCTAAAAGCTCATAAGGGTCATGAAAACAAATTGTCCCAGCTGGGGATGTCAGAAATATCTCCCCATATTTCGTATTAATATGCGGGCATAGAAAATGGAAATGACCCCGAGGACACATCCTGGAAAGAAAGACTTATGTGGCTCCCGGTGACATACAGGAGGAGATATTCAGCTGCAGGGGATTTAGCTGAAGCATTCCCTTTAATGCTAATAGAAGCACATGGATGAATCCCCACTCGTTGAACTGAACATTTGCCCTCTTGTGTCAAATGTTCTACTAAAAACAAGCAGCTTGGTTCTGAACATGCTGGAGGCAGGGATGAGAACTGTTAATTGCAGAATTAGGTTCTAGTTGACACAAGGACACAAATTAAGCATTGAGGTAAAAATCTCCCTTTAAGAATACTGGGAGTCTGAAAGACGTGGACCTACTTTACTGCACGGAAGCTCCCTCTGCTAATGTCTAATGTGAACCTAGTTTAAATCAACCTGTAACTTCATTACCCATGCAAATGAGACCCCTTAAGGGCACAAATATGTGTGATAAACTTTTCTGTCAGAACATAAATAATCCTGTCTGTAGAGCTTTTAAACAAATTATCAGCCAACCTGAATATAAAGCATAAACTAAGCCATTGTACTGTAAAGACCTTGTGGTTTTCTGCTACTCTTGAAGCTTTTTTTGTGTTCTGACATGTTAAACAAAATGTAAAGTAACAAATGTCCCAGCCTCCCCACCCCCATTCATTCAGCTGGAGTTTGCCTTTATCTAGTTTGAGTGTAGGAATACTAGATTAAATCTTGTCCCCACTGAAATTAAGAGGCCAGGGTGTCACCCAACTCGAATAGCTCAATAGAAGCCAATGGATCTATGCTGATTTACACCATCTAGGGACCTGGCCCAATACCTGATCCAGGGATAATGTTAATTCACTGTTTAAAATAATTGTTGGATGCTACAGCCTGATTCTTCCACCCCTTTCTCTGCTGAGTAATGCCTTACTCCATAAGTAATCCCACTGATATCACTCCAGGCAGGGTGGCAGAAACAAGCCCTAAATATGTAGCTATGAGTATTGCCCATCTCCTCAAGCAAGACTGTAAACCAAGACACATTACCTAATTTGTACATAATAGGATTGATTCTTGCCTGCATATTTATACCTGCCTCTGGAAATTTCCATTACATGTGTCTGACGAAGTGGGCATTCACCCGTGAAAGCTTATGCTCCAATACATCTGTTAGTCTTTAAGGTGCCACAGGACTCTGTTGCTTTTCCCTATCAATTGTAACTGTAATTTACATTTGGTTGCTACATCATTACATAGAATTGCTGAGATAAATAGTTGATAGTTTAAAAGATTCCAGTGGAAAAACTACTTACTTTTGAAAGAGTAAGTAGATCATTGAATATTTTGTCAAAAGGACATTCAAGCATACAGCCTTGGCACCACAAAATCCTCTCCAAAGCAATTATCACCAGGGTTTATTTTGTGGATTAACTCCACAGAAGGATGAGAACTTGGATCACAGTCCCCACAGTTAATGCCTCAATGTCTTTTGCCTCTTCCAAACAGAAAACTGTTTAAGGCCATTTGTTCTCCAAAAGAGATATCAGCATACATGTGTAGTCCTACCTTACCCAGCTATCCTGGGTAATCTGGTTCACAGAGAGTTCCATTTCAATGAGAAACAGCAGCAGAAGTCTTGAAAGTGGCTGCCCAGTTTCTGGCTAGCTGCAACCATCTCTCATACAGAGACTTGTTTTAGGGCTACTAGGTAGAACAGTAATATAAATAAATAATAATTTTAAAAAATCATTAATATTAGAGCTTGCCAGAAAATGGGATTTCTCACACAAAAATCTGTGTGCGAAAAATCTGTAGGGGAAATTCAGCTTTCCCCACAAATGTGAAAATGTAGGAAAGTATTTTCCCTCATAAAGGGTTTTCACTCACCCCAAGTGCACCTCTTTGTGGGAGGGTCTGGGAATTAGCTCTTGCCCTTTCTGGTGCCTTCTGTTAGTTGCTCACTCTGTGCCCCCCCCCTCCACAACTCAGGATGTTCCCTCTTCCCTCAGGTCATTATGTAGTCCCTCCCTTCTGAGGTAACAGAGTTCCACCCGGGCAAACTGTCCATATGCCATCTCAGGTAGTCTTCTGTTCCAACTAGGTCCAGTGCCACTTTCCCACTGGCTTGTAGGGAAACACAGGCCCGCCCCTATTCTGGGCTCCAGCCCAGGGACCTTGTGTCAAGCAATCCAGGTCTGCTCAGTCTCACACACTATTGCTGTTTTCCTGGACTCCTTCCTACCTCAGCGCTTTATCTCCTTGCCTATCTCTGCTTTGCCACCGGATATTCCTCTGCTCCCCCCAGCTACTTCACCCTTCTTGGCTTCTTGCCGAACCACTTAGTTCAGGACAGGATCCCCGGGTCTACTCTCTCCCTGGACTTCCTCCTTGTCCCTACCCAACTCTCTTTTCCAGAGAGTGACTGTAGCCCCCTTCCTGGCTTTTATACTCCTATCCCAGCTTCTCCCCCTGCTGGCTTACTTTTCTTGTCATTTTATGGCCAGCAGCTTCAGCATGTGAGGCTATGACCATCACCTACCGCAGTTTTCACATAGGCAAAAATCTACATCCTCTCACCCAATTCTGTATCCTTAAAAAAAAGCTAAGTAATGCTTTTTTTATTGCTACCACACTTTCATGGTACTCCCTCTAATCCTTTCAGGCTATTCTTACACCTTGAGGCATCTCAGGTCTTTATAAAAAAAATCTATGTAATTCTCCCTGCACTGCCATAGCACAGTGAGTTTTCAGACTTTTCGGGCTGCGTACCCCTTTCCAAATAATGTAATCTACTGTGTACCACCATCTGAGAGAGGGTCATAATATACCTATGAAAACACGGGGGGGAAAGTTCTGTAAGGGATAACACAATGCATTTCCACCATTACACGATTTTTCTCACGTACCTCCTGACAAGCGCTCATGTACCCCTAGGGGGACACATACACCAGTTTGAAAACCATAGCAGATGTTCAACTGTTTCTTGGACTTGGTATGTGTCGCACAAGCCAGTTCTTGTTTAGTGAAGATAAATTACCATTCAGGTCATAGTGAGCTGTCAGAACTCTAAATATACTTACTTCACTTCTTCTGTCATAGCTATTAAGTATACCATTATCCTCAAGTTGAGGACATATTTCATAGAACCTTGATCCCTTTTTATCTTTGGGCCATAGTTATTGCCATTCCTTGTTAAGTGCCTTTGTAACCCACACATCTCCTGGGTGTGGTGTTCTGTCCCCTCTAGTGGACAGAGACCACGTAGAGATTAATGCGTCTGCTACAGCCTTAGCTAAGGCCATGTGGCTGTTAGCTCATGCAGTAGCGACTCATGCATTTAGCTCCAGAGATCCCTGGTTCAATCCATGGTTAAGAACAATATTTCATTGATCAAGTTATTCCTGTTTTCCAAAGCTCCCTTTCTAATTGTCATTATACTTGATAAAGAGTCAGATAGGATAGCAGTCATAGTCAAGAGTACATCCCCTATCCAGATCATTGCCAACAGTATGCCCATTAATTCAGCTGTCACGATGGCCACAAAATGGGATAGTCTGATAGATCTCTTAATTCCAGGCTCAGGGATACAAAAAGCCATTCCCACTTTATCTGTGTTGTCATCTCTAGAGTCATCAGTATAGATTTGGTAATGCTGACCCCATTTTCCATGTATAAACTCATAAATCTTAGTCATCATATTGGTAGTCCTGCTCTTCTCTTTGTTTTATTATATAATTCCAAAACAACCAGGAGAGATACAACCATCCAGCTATGGTTTGCTTTCACATGACTAAAGATTTTAATTTCTTCAGACCTTCCTTTTCACACAGGTTTTTTACCCACCTTTTGATCTTTTTAGCATGTGAGAGTTTATGGCATCAAGTTACTTCTTGTCTACTTAATTCCCAACAGTCCCTGTGTATTCATTTAATACTCTTATCTTCACTATTTCCATTAGCCTGAGCCCAAAAGGTTAAATCTAACAATTTTATCCTTAAATTTATAGGCATTTCTCTGGTTGCTACCTGCAGAATAAACAATGGAGTTGTAATACTCGCATCACATGAAATTTGCAGAGTTTTGGCTTAGAATGGCTTTAATTTTTTTAGTGTTGATTTAGAAGCTGAATTAAAGGCTTCCACAATCTATAACTGGTTTTATTAACGCCCTATACAGAATCAACAACGTGTTCTTATCTGCACCCAAATTGTTCCCAGCAATACTTTTAAGCACATTTATCCGATCTCTACATTTAGTCTTGATATATGACCTTTTCAAATTAGTTTGTTATGCAACATAACTCCTAAGAATGTAAAATTTTGAACTACCTGTATTTTTTCTGTATAGAGATATAGGGTCCGTTCTTCTCCAATCTCCCTTTTTGTGAAGATCATTCCCTTTGTTTTAGCAAGTGAGAATCTAAATCCCCAAGTATCACCCCATTCTGAAATACTTGTGAGTGCCTCATAGGTTCTCGCCACAGCTCTCTTAAGTCTTCTATGTTTGGCCCATATAGCACAGTCATCCGCAAATGGACTAATTATCTATCCCTGCCCATTTGCTGTCCAGGAGATCATTAATCATGTTAAACAGGGTTGGTCTGATACCACTACCCTCTGGAGTGCCATTAGTAAGTTTACACAGTAAAAACTTTTTTAACTGGCATGCTGGAGGTACAGGGGGTGCTGATAAATTAAAATGCCAGGTTAACTCAGAGGGAGGGGTTTGGAGTGTGGGGTGGGATGCGGAGCATGGTCTCTGGGAGGGAGTTTGGGTCTGGGAGGGGGCTTGGGGTGAGGGTTGGGGCATGGGAGGGGTCTCGGGATGGGAAGGTGCTCAACTCCATCAGCTCCCGCAAGCGGCTCCCTGTCCCTGCTGCTCCTGGCGGAGGCACGGCCAAGTGGGTCTGCAACCAGGCACGCTGCCTCTGTCTGCAGGCGCTGCCCCCCACAGCTCCCATTGGCTGTGGTACCCAGCCAATGGGCTGGGAATTGCGGAGTCAGCGCTCGGGGAGTGGGGGTAGAGGCAGCGTGCCTGCAGAAAGCCACCTAATCACACGTCCACCAGCAACAGCAGGGACGGGGAGCTGATTGTGGGGAGCCACCAGAGGTGAGTGCCCCCCCATCCAGCCCTCCAACCTTCTGCCCCAAATCCCCTCCCAGACCCAAACTCCCTCCCAGAGCATGCCCCACAGCCCCTCCCACGTCCCAGCCCTCTGCCAGCCCCCACCAACCACACTATAAACAGGACTTTCAGTGCAGATCAGAAATGGAAATGCTGGTTTATAGAACTTACCCGTTGGTGAAGAGCTGGATAAAAGAGCTTTTACTGCAAATATTCAACAAAGCCATCCCCACCCTGATTTGTATGGTTCTATCACTGAAGAAATCTCTTATCCACCAGAACATTTTTCCTCTTATTCCAATTGTGGATAGTTTATACAGCAAGTCTTTTTTCCATAGCATGTCATATGCTTTTTCACTGTCCAAAAATACAGATATCAAAAACTCCCTGTTTCTCATGGGTTTTTTGTATTTTGGTTTCTCTTTATCTTACAGTATGATCAACTGTGCATTTTCCTTTCCTGAAACCACCTTGTGCACAGTTTATAATTTCATTTTTTCCAGGTATGTTACTAATCTCTCGTTTAGCCTTCTTTCCATAATTTTGCCCACACACACTATGGGAGGGCAATAGGTCTTTATGCATCAAGTCTTGTGTGCAACTTGCCACATTTTCCCTATCAGTATAACTTCCATTCTGCCAGTAGTATTCCTTTCCTTTCCCCCAAATATTATGATGTAATTTCAATAAAACTCTCAAACTCCCTTCCGGTAGGTGCTTAAGCATTGCTTTGCAGATGCTATCTTTACCTGGGGCTGTATTTTTATTTTTGTCTATAGCTTTATTGAGTTCCTGTCTGCTGAAATTTTCATTCCGTAAGTCATCTTTGTATTCTATCAGCCATGGAAGAGCTCACAAATTTTTTCAGGACATTCTTTTTTTGTTCACAAACCTCTTTACTTTGATTTGTATCACTACTAACTTCTTGGAATTCTTTTGCTAAAATATCTGCTTTTCCGAAGTTAAAACTTTCAACTTTGTCATTTACTATAAGACCAAGTATAAATTTGTTTTTACTCTAGATCCGATTCATTATTTTCACTTGTTTATATAGCTGAAACTTTAGGATCTTTGTTCATTTTCCCTCGATACTTTCTCCAACTCTCTTTCTCTGCTTCTTTAATAATTCTTTGTACCACTGCTTTACATCTTTTATAGTTCATTAAGTCCTTTCTATTGATTATACTTTTGCTTGTTTGGATGCCTTATTTCTTTCTTTACTTGCTGCTTTACAATCTTCATTCCACCAGGGCATTGGATTTCTGAGTTTGTGGCAATTCAATGTCTTACATATAGCTAGACTGGCTACTGCTACAACTCCCTTTATAATATTATCATGAAATTTCTCTAGATTATGACTTATACAATTGGTACTTAGAAACTCTCTACACTTATTAAAAAATCCTGAGTTTGCTTTTCCAAGGCTCCAGGTAGGAATTCCTTCAGTGTTTTCAACATTACCTTGGCTTTGATATATATTTAGCATAAGGAAGTGATAACTTCCCATTCCATCTTCTTTATAGATTTCCCAGCTGCATATACTTGCTATATTGCTTGTTGCAATTCCCAGATCTAAACATGAAAAGGTTCCATCCATCAAATTAAACCTAGTAGGTATTCCAGTATTGAGCAATACCAGGTTGTGCATATTAGTGAACTGTTGCACACATTTGCCATTATAATCAGTTTTCCTGCTTCCCCCTAATTCATTATGGCTATTAAGGTCTCCACAAATGATATACGAGCCTTTGACACCCTTAACTAACTCTTCCAATTTCTGATTGTCTGGTTTTTTTACATAAGTTGTAAGCATTATAGATTCGTATAAAGATTTTTTTTTTATTCTGCAGATGAATCTCAACAGTATTGTACTCAAAGCGTAAGTTCTGTACATCTATGTCAGCGTAACTTAGACCTTCCTTTATAAATATATAGACCACTCCCCCTCTTCTTATTTTTTATGTCATGTCTGAATACACCATATCCTGGAAGTCTAAACATAAGTCCCCCCACTAAGCACATTTCTTGTATACATGTCAGGTTTCTATTCCATTTCAAAACCAGTGTTCTTTAATTCCTGACCAGGTTTTATTAAACTATGTGCATTCCAGCAAAAAATCATTAGAACCATGTTGTTTAAACTATATTCTCTTCATTTAAAATTGCATGACTGCAGTCTATCAAGAGATTGCCTATATTCAAACATTTTTCTGCCATCTTTATTATAATTTTTATTTTCTTTCAGTCTTCTTTCCTGTCTCTAAAGTGCAAATAATCACCCTCTGTCATAAATGCTATACATTTATCTTTGCTTACAAGCCATATTCTGTTCCCCTGTATGACCATGGTTGCTGGAGGGGCCACACTGAGACTGCTCAATCAGGGTAAACTGCAAAGAATGCAGCAGATGGTCCCCCAAACTGATGGTTATTCTAATAATTAGATTCACCAAGCCAGCAACAACACAGTTTCTATAATACCTTACTGGTTACCCAGAAGCCAAAAACACAGCTCCCTTAAAGCAATCCAGCCTTGGACTCCCATCCAGACAGCCAAGTCAGATATGGTAAGGATTATTTAACATCTTATTCACCATATATAAAGTTCTACCAAGTCCCAAGAATTTGGACACATTACCCATCAGGTCAATTAATATTTCAGATCTTACCCAAGTACACTTTTACAGCCAATTCTTATGAGCTAAACTAGGATTTATTTAAAAAAGGAGAGAGATGGTTAAAAGCTCATTATACATAAAGAGATGAGTAAAGTTTTTAGGTCAGTTTCATAGTAGAGATGGTGAGTTGCAAAAAGTTATTTCAGAATCAATTCCAGAGGTTCTAATCCAAATGGCCATCCACGTGCAGGGTCTGTATAAATTCTTCCATGAGAAATAACAG
>NW_020664376.1:1961249-1984988 GCF_002925995.2 Terrapene triunguis
TATCCTCCGCCATTCCCAAGTCAAGGGTCGTATATACTGACCCAATACATATCTTGAAAACTAGAGCCAATCAACAATTTTAAGTATCATTTTCATTCTCAGTGACCCAGAATTAGTAAAGTTTGACTACATTTATTTCAGAAGCATTTTGGCTGTAGAGCAGTGTAATTAGTTGCATTGCTTAGCAGAAGGCAATTATTCATTCGAGCAGTCCATAGGTAGTTTACTACAAACTTCAAAGAGAAATAAAGACAATGATATTATTACACCATATGTTTCACGTAAATGGTAATATTCCCTTTTGATCTCTGAATCAATAGAATATAGTAACAGACAGGAACAGAAGTTTAGTGTCTCCACGCTAATCTGGTTAACATCTAACAAGATATAAGTAAACATAGAGAAATACAATCAGTATCTTCTTCCAATTCTCCAACGATGAGAGTTTACATTTCAAAGCTCTAGTCCAATGGTTCTCAAACTTTTTTTTGTCCCCACAGACCACTTGAAAATTGCTGAGGGTCTCGGCGGACCACTCAATGATCTTTCCAAATGTTGTTTGTACCATTAGCTAACTATTGTAAAGCACTTTGGATAAAAGCGCTATATGAAAAAAACCCTTAATAATAATTGGGTTTTTTTTGTTCTACAAATAAAAGCACACAACTCATATTTTAATATCAGTAGTCTTACCTTTCTAATGCAATGGATGTGCCCTCTCTCCCCTACCACGGCAGCTCCCGAGCTGGTGCTGGGAAGGAATGGGGGGTCTCTCCACGGCAGCCGCAGCCCTGGAGCTAGGGAAAGTCTTCTCTTTCTCTGGCTGCCACAGCCCTGCACGTCCCAAATTCCTCCCACCCCCTCTTCTCACCTCACTGCCCCCTCCCACTTACTCCCTATTCCCCCAAGACCACCACCTCACCTTACATGTGCATCTTCTCAGGGACCAGGCACCTAATTAGTGGAGCCACACCTGGCTCTCAGGTGGGTGGCCCTTCATTCTCTCATGTGTAGCCACCCAGGTGTGCACCTTAGCGGGAACTATCCGTGGAGCACCTGAATGGAGCTCGCGGACCACAGTTTCAGAACCTCTGCTCTAGTCTATTTAACATGGTTTTGTTGGCTATTTATAGGGAATGGCCCTAATTACCATTTATATACTTTTCTAATATGTCTTTAAAGGTTGAATTTGGGTCATTTAGCCTGCTAGTTGATTTATCTTCCCTGGCTCAGCGTCACACCCTTATATTATCTTTCCTGAGTGAACTGCATGTTGTTGTGTACCAGTCGCTCTTTTCCCTCCCAGGCACTCTCCTCCTTTTCTACATTCAGCTGTGAATATCGTTTGGTAGCTTCTATATAGGATAATTAACAGTTTTAATTTTTTGCATCTCTCTAGCTCATTCTGCTGCCACACACCCTTAGTATGCTGCACTGTGCTTATCCCTACAATTGCTGCATTTTAATTCTGTTCCTTCCACACAGTGCTCATACAAGTGGTGTTCTTCCCATTTACCACACCTCATTTCCCCTTCAGACAGCTGCCACATGCACAAAACTTTGACATGTATAACGTCTCAAAGGAGCTGGGATATATGGTTTAACCCAGAAGAGTTGATATCCTATGAACCCTATCAGGCAGCGTGGCACTTTTAAATGTTACTCAGATGGCTTGTGTTCTCCCCACCTCCTGCTAATCAGTCGCTTAACAAACAGCACTTGGTCCTCACCGATACCCCTTTTAATTTCATCCTAGTGGTACCCTATACATTACCCCTCTTGTTCCAGTCATAAATGTAGGTAGCTAGCAAATTTTTATTTTCTCTAAAATTGTAGTTTTAAGAAGTTTCTCAGACTGTTCCTTATGTGTACATTCTACTAACAAATCTCCAGCCTGCATTCTTTTAGCTTTAATACATCTCCAATACTTCATCTAATTGTTGAAATCAACTATTTTCAAGGGATTAACATCTCTTATCTTCACATCTTCAGTTAGTGATTTGATAATTATAAGATGTCAATCCTTTTCCTCATACTTTTTCCCACCCCGTCTGCTCCCTTTTCTTCAGATCCAGACACTTCTATTCTTTTTTTCTTCTTCCTAATCTGAAGCCATTCCTCATTCCTTGCTTCTTCTCCCTCATTTTCCAACATAAATTCCAGCCTTTCCCTCTTAGCCTGTATTTACAGCTCTGGTCAGCCAGCCACCAGCCCAAGCCGCCCCTGAGTTCCAAGCCCCAGCTCTCAGCCTCTCCCGGACTACACAGCCAGCCTGCAGCCTACCCAGCAGCTGCTCCAGGCCTTACCCAGCCTGGCCTGGCCAAGCCTTGCCCCCCAGCTGGGCTTCATCTGCAATTAGTGCTTATAAAGCCTGGCTTCCCTTCAGGTGCACCTTATACGGTTAATTGGTCCCTTATGGCCCACATTAACCCACTCAGTGGTTGTCTGGATTGACACCCCATCACATCTCCACCCATTCTTACTTATTCCTAACTTTTTCTAAAGGTAAAATGAAAGTGTGAGGAACCCCAAACTTTTCACTTTTAAATATAGCACTTTCATTTTAATTGAAATCATATTTTCGTATGGGAAAAACTTTCATCGGGATTTTTTTGACCAGCTCTTATTAATACAAAACCATGCAGGCTGTGGGCAAAGCACGGTGAAGTGTTTACATTACAGCCACTGAGGGCTGTCAACATGTTTGTGGCATTGTTAAAGGGAACTATGTCTGGGAATTTGGCAGTTAACAGACATTCCCAGAAAGCCTCCGTTACTGGTGCTCATAAGACAGAGCCACTGAACTACATTTTTTTTTTTTAAACTGTGAGCCATGGACCCTAAAACCAAGAGGAAGAGGAGTGGTTTTATGCTGGAGGCATACGACTCTTGTGCATGAATAGCTGATTTTTGTCTCCATCATCATCAGTTTTAGGCATATTTGCCCAAACTCTGTATACAGTATCAGGGATCCCAGCATTTGAAAATACTCTCAGGAGGGGAAACGGTACCAAGGTCTCACCTGTCACACTAGTCACGGAAAGATGAAATTTTACCCAATAGAAATTGACTGATTATCAGTTGCCCTCATAATCCATGTAGCTGTGAGGGCAACATCAGCCTTCAGAAATCCACTCTCCTTAGCCTCCCCTGGGCTCCAATTCCTCCATAATTCCTTGTTTCTTAATGGACCAACACTGTAAACACAATGTTCTTTATTAACCCTTTAAATTGCATGTAAGCAAGCTTTCAGATGCTTTTGTACTGTTGATGTAAAGCAACTAGACATAGCATTCCCTTGAGCAATCTCCACTTTGCAAAACTCAGTCAGGTTAAGTAGGGTTAGACTGATTCACTGAGAAACTCTCACAGCAATGTTTCCCTTCTTCCTCCCTCTGCCCCAGAGATTCAAAATGGAGGCCTTATAGGAAATTGGCTACTTTTAAACATTGACTGACCCTTTCAGGCACTCAGCAAGCAGAGGCAGATTGTTTTGCTTGTCAACAGATGAAAGTCAGGTGATCATCCTAGATTCAGGAATCACTGAAAATCTCAGTATTATCATAGTGTTTCTGAACAGGATCACAGAGGCTGGATTTCCACACATATCAAGGCCAGCTTTGGTATCCTGGAATCTCAGGGTTGGAGGGGACCTCAGGAGGTCATCTAGTCCAACCCCCTGCTCAAAGCAGTACCAATCCCCAGACAGATTTTTGCCCCAGATCCCTAAATGGCCCCCTCAAAGATTGAACTCACAACCCTGGGTTTAGAAGGCCAATGCTCAAACCACTGAGCTATCCCTCCCCCATAATACTAGTATTTTCCCATCTGTGTCCATACAAAGTATTCTAATGTAGAATCTATCACACGTAGAGTAGCTAAGTTTAAGCCTAAATGCTTGGGGTGAAATCCTGGCTCTAATGAATGAAATCCTGGCTCTATTGAAATCATTTGGAGTTCTGCCATTGGCTTCAATGGAGCGAGAATTTCACTCTTGATCTGGTAGAGCCTGGCAGCACTGAGGAGACAGAGAACTAGCTTCAGGGAGACTATGAAACTCTCTTAATAGGGTCAGCCTGCGTTGGCTGTGGCCCACTCTCTTAGCATCCAGGCCCACCCCCCAGCCACGGCTCTGCTCCAGCCCCAGGCCTAGCCCCATCCTGACCTGGAAGATGCCACACACTGGGTGCACACACATGTCCCAACCAGAGGGGAAGGGACAGCAGCGGCATAGCAGCCGAGCGCCTGACGAGCATGCCGCGTGCACATGCACGCATGCCACAGGAGGAGGAGGGCAGCCGGCAGGCCAACCCAGCAGCAGCCATCATAAAAAAAAAGTAGGGGCGGTGCGACGGGGATAGGTTGTGGGAGCTGTGTGCGCTGGAGAATGGCCTCTCCTCCCAGAGCTGGGTGTGCGCACAGGGCCCCAGGGGACCCCCGGCCAGAGCATCCATTGCCCCCCCGCAAGGCTGGGTGGACTGTAGGGGGTGGGCGGAGGCAAGCCCCCGATCCCTCCTGCCCCCACCCTGTCTGCCCTCCCTCCCTCCCCCAGTCATTGCCTGCCCATCCGAAGTCAGGGCCCACCCAAACGTCCCATGCTAGCTACACCATTGCCTCGTAAATGGCTGAACATTCCGTTTCTTTCCCTACCGATCTTGTCTTTTTCTGTTTGGGAAACAATGACACCCCTCCCACACTCCTAATGTTTCCAGTGGATCACAAGCCAACTTGGCTCTGTTTCTTTTATTTGATTGTTCACATAGCAGCCTCTTCAAGGGTATCAGCACAAATTTGGGAAAAGGGGTTTGTAATTAAATATGCTCTTTCTACATGCTGGCAGAACACCACACACAAAAATTGTCCTGGCCCTATCTAAACTATGGCTATTATTATTTGGAAACAGAGAACTGCATTTATACAAAAAACATTCTCTTTGGTACCCTGAGGACACTTCCTCAACAGATAATTTATGATTGATCCCACATTTGACCTAAGATGGTTGCCTGTGGTCCTTTAAGTAATGTTCAAAAGCCATGTATCAAAGTAAACACAGTGGGTGTGGACCAACACAGCACTGCAACCCACAATCAAAGCACAGTTGTCACAGCAGCTCTAACCGGCTGCACTGAAGAGAAGCCTCCTGCTGGCCAAATCTGCAAGTGCCAAGCCAAGCATTTCAGAGCTGGCAATCGCTCTCATTCACACATCTCTGGAGGAAAAGCTTTAATATTTCAGCTTTCAGAACTACTTATAAAAATTAAAAAAGGAGCGAGTTCCGTCACAACAGAAAGAGAGAGAGACCTGGAGGCAGAAAGGGAAACCAGGTTAACTGTAAATCACTTCTTTTCATTATAAAATGCTAGCTTCATTAGATAGACCTGGCTAGCAGTATTTCAGTGACTTGAAGCTGTTGCTAATGGGCTAGAGAACAAAACCTCCAAAATTAAAAAAAGTAGAAGTTCAAAATATAAATTGGCTTTTTTTTTTCCCCTCACACCAAGTACACCAATGTTCGTGATGCCAAATAATTTCTTTTTGAAAAAGGAAGCCAGCCTGTCATTTGTCATCGCAAAGATCAGCCTAGGTCAAAAAATGATAAATCCCTACTCTTTGAAAATCTCTCTCATCAGCATATTTAAAAAAAAACCCTTTAGAGGCTTTATTCCCTATTGCCTTGCACCATGTGTAATTATGCACACCTGGGCAAAATGGTCCAGATTCTCTGGGCTGATGTAGCCACTTTTCATCATACTGCTGACATAATCAGGTCCTCAAGTCCTCTTAGCTGGTCCAAGGAGTATCATCCTCTGTAAAGATAATCCTCTGGTGGTATAGAGCCAACATAAGGACTTTTATGTGACTTGATTTTGTGCTGCTAGCATAACAGGGAGAGGAGACATGGATAGAGGACAGGAGGTATGACTGGAACACCCTGCATCTTTCCAGTCCTCTTTAATGTGTTCAACCCATTTTGGCTGTTTGTAACTTAGCATAAGTTAGAGCAGTCCTCGGTGGTAAGCAGGCTTTGCAGGAGTTGCTGTGGCATCTACTGGAGCTTGGGGTCCTGCTGCTGCTTCGGAATGGGAAGGGGGAGTCTGTCAGGCAGCCTGATTCATAGGTGCTGGAACTAAGGGTAATGGGGGTGCTGCCGCACATCCTGGCTTGAAGTGGTTTCCATCAGATACAGGGTTAACAGTTTGGTTCAATGCTCTCAGCACCCCCACTATACAAATTGTTCCAGCACCCCTGGCCTAATTTCCTGAAAATCTCTTCTAGCTAAAGGAAAAAGACTCCTCTCTCCATTAAAGATGGAATAGGAGGGGACTAGCCCAATTTACTGCCTCTGGAAGGTCTACCTAAAAGCCAGTGGAGGGGAAGTGATTACAGGCCACTGCCCTCCCTTACACACTCTTCCTACCCAAGATGATGATACCAGGCCCTTTGGAGGAAGAGAGGAGCCCAAGGGCTGAGAGGGGTAACCTGAATCTGAAACTTGGAGTTAAGCTTACCTGGGTTGAGTGCCTGACTGCCACAGCCTCGCTGTGTGACCTTGGCAACAGGGCTTTGGAGCGGAGCCCAGAGCTGGAGCGCAGAGCAGCGGAGCTACAGGTTTTTGCCTGGAGCTGGAGCGGAGCCGGAGCACAGCTCCAAAGCCCTGCTTGGCAAAGTCACTTAATCTCTCTGTCACTCAGTTCCCCATCTGTAAAATGGAGCTAATAATACTTTGTTTCTCTCCCCCTTCCCTTCATATATCTTCCATGTATTTGCATTGTCAATTCTTTGGAGCAGGAACTGCCTCCTGATATATAAATGGACAGTGCTCAGCACAAGGACCCCCATATCACCTACAAATACTCTAATACAACTAATAAAAAAAACAGCAACAACTTTCTGGAAACCTGGGGAGGGGATTATTCAGGTTGGCAAAGAAACCCCAATTTAATCTGTTTCTGCTATAATTATGAAAGGTTACCACCCCATAAGCAGACATGTCAATTCTCTCTACTCCCTAGGAAGGACATAACCCAAAATTATCCTCCAAGAAGTTCATCTAGGTGAAGGATTTCAGTGGGATTTAAAATCCTTTAAATGTCTCTATTAATAGTAGCTTTCAGATGCTGGCACATATGCCTCTGGCCACCGAGAATATGCATCTGCCACAAGAAAATATATGTCTTCCTACTGCATGTGAATTCTCTGCCAGGACTTATTATATTACCTATTGATTTATAGAGCAACTCAAACAGCTTTACAGAATTATACTCTCCAAATATAACTGACACATAGATGTTCAAAGGGCCTTAACTCGGCTTCCACTGATGTTCATGCAAAGTTGTGTGTACCTATGCACCTTAGAGCACTAATATCTATTTTGTGCACACAGTTATGAATGTCAATCAGTTAGTTGCAGAGATGTTCATATCTATGAGCTGTGTTCACATAAAGGTGACAGTGCTTGCTATTTGGCTTACAGCATTTGTGTGCACAAATGGATGCCACTTAATGCCATCACCTCTGGTGTGAAACAGCAAACCCCTGCTTGTTGAGGCACTAACAGAAGAAGGTCAGACTATTTTCACTGAGGGTAGTGCTTAATTTGAGCCAGGGCTGAGCCCCGGCACCTCTAGGCTTGGCTGTTCATAGCCCCAGAACCTCTGGGCTTGCTGCATCAGTTATGAATGTAAAAAAATTGCTTGAGCCCTGGCACCTCTTTCATTACAAATTAAGCTATTAGTATGTCTACACAGCAACTGGACACCTGTGGCTGGCCCATGCCAGCCAACTCAGACTCACATGGCCCAGGCTGTGGGGCTGTTCCATTGCTGTGTAGACTTCCAGGCTCGGGCTGGAGCCCAGGCCCTAGAACCTTGCAAGGTGGGAGGGTCCTAGAGCCTAGAAGTCTATACAGCAATGGAGGAGCCCAGCAGCCTGAGCCCCCTGAGCTGGCTAGCACGAGCCAGAAGTGGGTTTTTCTTTGCAGGGTAGATATGTCTTAAGGTTACATCTACACCACGAGCTGTGGGGTGTGATTCCCAGCTCCTGCAGATGCTCTTACTAATCTGATGAGAGTTAGCACAAGTATAAATAGCACAAGTAGCCACAGGAGCACAAGCAGCAACAGAACAGCTTAGCCATGCCCAGTACAAACCCGCCTAAACATTATGGGTACATACTCGGTACGGCTAAGCTACTAGTTATACTTGAACTAGCTGTCGGTGAGCTAGCACAAGTATTTGTATGTGAGTTGGGACTCACACTCTTAGCTTGTAATATAGACACAACCTAAGGTCCCTTGACTCCACTCCAGAATTGTAAAGGGACCTTAATGGGGGTGTAAACTGTGGTGTAAATGGGCCTTGATGTAAATGCGACTCAAGCCCAGCATGTGTCCATGTAGCAGGTAATCTTTAAAGTTGTTGACAGTCGTCAAGATCTTTGCCTAACTGAAGTTGAAAAGTAGCTCCCTAGCTAACATTCTCTCGTTGGCCCGACCAAGATGTTCGAGCACATGCTGCGGCTCAGACAACAGGCTGAGCTGGAAAATCTGAGGGTTTATTATATGAAACCTATACAGCACATAATCCATCTTGGCAGACAAAATCCGGCCACCTTTTGAAATATGGCTTTATGTCAACGTGAGATGCATGTTTAGAAAAGCTCCATGCAGTATATAGTGAAAAACCTTTGATAGGACTGGATCACTTTTTGTTGCCAAGGCAATGTCTTTTCCAGTTAAATGAGGAACTTGCCATCTAACGCAACCTGCTAATGTTTTCCAGAAGCTTATAGTTTCATAAGGGCTGAGCACCTGTGCCAATTGAAGAAGGATGACAGCAAGTTATCGGTGTGTTTTCCCAACAAAAAACATATGAATGAAATGTTTGTACCTTGAATCCCTTTTGCTCTTTACCGCAACTGACACCGGCAATCTAGACAATGCTTCTACCTTTGCAATTCTCCTGTAATTTAGTCTTCTGGATCATATGAGCTAGTACATAGTAGCAACCTCTGTGCATTATCCTGTCTCCTACAAAGAGAAGACACGGATTATGAAGAAGCCTCTCACACAGTAAGAGCGTGTATCCACCAATTATAGAGCACCTTGCTGCAGGAGACGTGCCCACCTCCCCCACAAAAACTTTGTGAGATAGCTTCTGTGAAACGTTTCAAGAAGGAAATCATTTTTCTGGTGCCTAAATATTTACCCAGTTTTTAGCACTCTGCAGCAGAAGGGGAGTCAACAAAACCTTCTTCTCTTGTCCATGTCCTTTTCTGAATGAGAATTTTAATTTTTTTGGCACTGGTGGTATTAGTGTATCCATTGCCAGTAAGGGGCTATAATAATGCTTTAACAAGCACAAGCTACGGAGACTAGCCAAGTGAGCCAGCAATCCAGGGGCTAGCCTCAGACTCATTAAACCTGAGTTCCATTCCCTTCTCTCCCACAGACTTTCTGTAAGACCTAGGGCAAGTCACTGAGTTTCTTTGTGCTTCACCTGTCAAATGAAGATACTAGCACTTACCTACCTACCTCAAAGGGTTATTATGAAGATAAATACAATAAAGATTGTGATATTATAGTATGGGGGGGCATAGAATCATAGAACCATAGGGTTAGAAGTGACAACAAGGGTCATCTAGTCTAAACCCCTGCCATGATGCGGGATTTGTTGTGTTTAAACCAGTGGTGGGCAACCTGCGGCCCATCAGGGTAATCCACTGGCAGGCTGCCAGACAGTTTGTTTACATTTGCACGGCTGCCCACAGCTCCCAGTGGCTGCAGTTTGCCGTTCCCGGCCAATTGGAACTGAAGGAAGCAGCAGCCAGCACATCCCTGCAGCCCCCACTGCTTCCCGCAGCTCCCATTGGCCGGGAATGGCGAACTGCAGCCACTAGGAGCTGCGGGTGGCCGTGCAAATGTAAACAAACTGTCTGGCAGCCTGCCAGTGGATTACCTTGACGGGCCCGCATGCGGCCCATAGGCTGCAAGTTGCCCACCATTGGTTTAAACCATCCAAGACAGAGCTTCCATGATTTTTCTCGGCAGTCTGTTCCATTGTCCTACTGTTCTTACAGTTAGGAACTTTTTTTCCTGAGATTTAATCTAAATCTGCTATGCTGTAGTTTGAACCCATTGCCTCTTGTCCTACCCTCTGTAGTAAGAAAGAACAACTTTTCTCCATCTTTCTTATGGCAGCCTTTTAAGTATTTGAAGACCTCTGTCACGTCCCCCTTTAATCTCCTCTTTTCCAAACTAAACAAATCCAGTTCCTTCAGCTTTTGCTTGCATGCCTTGCATTCCATCCCTTTGATCATCTTTGTTGCCCGCCTTCTGAGCCGTTCCAGTTTCTAAACATCCTTTCTATACATTGGTGACCAAAATTGGATACAGTACTCCAGCTGAGGCCTAACCAGCACCGAGTAGAGCAGTACTATCACCTCCTGTGACCATGCTATCCCTCTGTTAATGCAACCTAAAACTGCATCGCATTGCTTACTCATGTTGAGGTTGTGATCCACCACAACTCCCAGATCCTTCTCAGCAGTGCTGCTGCCAAGCCAGTTATCCCCCATTCTGTATGTACATTTAGTTTTTCCTTCTCTACATGTGCTGCCTTACATTTGTCTTTCTTGAATTTCAGTTTGTTCTCTATAGCTTAGTTCTCCAATTTATCAAGATCCCTTTGACTCTTAGCTCTAGCCTCCAAAGTGTTGGCAACCCCTCCTAGCTTCAGGTCATCTGCAAATTTGATCACTATGCTCTCTGTTCCTACATCCAGGTCATTAATAAAGATGTTAAACACCACCAGACCCAGAACAGATCCCTGTGAAACCCCACTTGAGACCTCCCTCCAATCTGACATCATTCCATTAATAGTTACTCTTTGTTTGTGGTTGTTTAACCAATTATGTATCCACTTAATGGTAGTTCCGCCAAACCTGCATTTCTTCAACTTACTTATCAGAATATCACGTGGGACTGTGTCAAAAGCCTTGCTGAAGTCCAGGTATATCATGTCCACCGCATTCCCCCTATCCACCAAATCAGTTACCCTCTCAAAGAAGGAAATCAAGCTGGTTTGGCATGATTTATTCTTGGTAAATCCATGCTCCCTGCTAGTGATTACCCCTTTATCCTCCAGGTATTTGCAATTGAATGTTTTTATACATTGCTCCAGTAGCTTCCCAGGTATCGAAGTCATGCTGATTGATCTATAGTTCCCTGGCTCCTCCTTTCCCCTCTTTTTAAAGATGGACACTATGTTAGCCCTTATCCAATCTCCCAGGACCTCTCCTGTCATCCATGAATTTGCAAATATTATTGCCAATGGCGCCAAGATTTCTTCAGCTAATTCCTTCAGTACACTCGGGTGAAGAGCATCCAGCCCTGCTTATCTGAATTCATTCAAATTGATCAGATCTCTGACATGTTCTTTAATTATCCCGATCGGCATCCCTCCCCCTTGATGTTGAGCCTCTAGTTTTAGATCTTTTAGGAACTGCAAGCCCCCTTCAATTCCTTTTCTTCCTAATTGGTCTTTTTTATGGGACCTTGCCTACTATTTCTCTGAGTTGGTTGAATTCCACCTGAGGTCCAGTGTCCTTGTTTTGCTGTTCTCATGTCCTCCTTTCCATAGGCTCTTGAATTCTATCAGATCATGATCACTTCCTCCCATATAAGTACCTAAGATAGATATATGGGGAACAGTCCTGCAAAATAAAACATTTCTGACCCAATAATCTACAATGATTCTATTATTCAAATGTCCAATATACAAAATACTGATTGTATTTTGTTGAACCAAATACAGTGGCTAAAACATTTTTCATATATACTACAGTACTATACTCAGCTTGAGAGTCTCAACCAAGACCATACAACTCTAGGGCTCAACAGGTATACAGTCACAGTTTGCACATAGTGTGAAGCAGAACTGAAGTTGTTCTAAACAGTACTAGAGGCCAAAATAACCCCTGGACACCACCATAACCATTCTCCTCTACTTCTGCTGCACCATGCAGAGGCTGAGTAGCAAAGGACTAAGCCGCTGGTATTTAGAACAAACATCCCCCTGGAATACTGCCATTCCCACCAGGGCTATTACTGCCCAAAATGAAACAGCAGCAGTAAATCTCAATGGGCTTGAAAGGCCTGTAGCAGAGCATGGTCCACTCCTGTCTTCTTGAACTACAGAAACCTGCTCAGACTCCTCTGGTTAGATACCCACACTGTGCTGTTTATTTATGTTCTCTCCACCACCACCTTTACGGTTTTATGCAGCAATACTATTTACAGCATCTCTTGTAGCCTCAGCCCTTTTCCCTAGGCCCAAGAGATGAGGTCTCCATTCCTGAAGAGTACTCTAACTCTGAGCTCAGCTAGCCCAGTTCCTCGCTCCCTTCCTGTGCTCTTCTTATCAGTCTTGAGCTGACGGGCTAATTAATCCTTTAGCTCACCCAGCCTGCTATCGTGATTAGCTCATTCCATTTCATGCCCCAACCAGGCCTCTCAGGGGGAGCCAATTACTGCCAGAGTGATCAGAGTGAAAGTTCACCTGTTAAT
This sequence comes from Terrapene triunguis, assembly GCF_002925995.2. Taxonomy (NCBI): domain Eukaryota; kingdom Metazoa; phylum Chordata; order Testudines; family Emydidae; genus Terrapene; species Terrapene triunguis. Next base: position 1,973,815 of record NW_020664376.1, read on the forward strand.
TCCCTGGACTTGTCATAATGCCTCATATGTTAGTGGTTCCCAACTCTTTCTTCCTCAGCTTTGCAGAACAGCAGAAATAATTTTCCCTTCTGCATCCCACCTACTCCTGCTGCTTCATGAGCTTTGGGCTTTCATCTCCCTTCTACACTTTGTAAGCAAAGAGAACCATATAGCACTGAGGTAACAAATATTTTGTACACCTTTCAGGACTGACTCCATTATTCTTTAAAGCACAGCAGGTGCAGGCCACAGCATAAGGAACTGGCTATCACAATGCAACCTCTTATGAGTATTAATAGACAAATGTGTCTTTGAGATGTCAGATAGCATAATCTGCTAACTCTGTGATAAATCAAGGTTAGTAAATTCAACACACCTGTCAACTTTCCAAATAGATAATCTATGGAAATCAGGCACCCAACCACAGGTATACCAGTATTTCAGAGACATTGGTGTCACATTTGTTTGCCATTTTCTGTTTTTATTCTTATGTTCTGAATTCTGTTTACTTCTGCACAGTGTTATTTTCTACAGCAAATTCACTATAGCTATAGCCAAGGAAGAGCAAAAAAGCCCTCCATACACAGCTAACAGTTTAGTTTGGCAGCTCTGATAACTTCAGCTGGTCTCTTAGTTAGGCCAAGCCCAGGAAGACTTAAAGAGGAGGGCCCTGCCCCACTTCCTTTTTCCTGTCAAAATAAATGTATATTCATTGTATTGTTATAGGATGGGAGATGAAATTACAACAGTTCATTTGCAGATAAAGACCAAGACATATTGGCATTTGCATCCTAGCTGTTGTGACTAATAATATTTTGATTCAATGGCTATAGATTTATTTGGGGAATGTAGTTTGGCTTAGTAATTCTGATAGACAGTGGTATTTTATTTTTAAGCTCTACTGCTTTACCACACCTATTTGCTGTTATTCTGGTTATAGTGCAAAGTATGGGTATCTGTTTACTTCTGTTAAGAATGGTCCTCTAAATCAAATAACCATCACTAAGCACTTATACTATGATCCTAGTTAGCCATGGTCTTCCCTGAGCATAGTTAGGTACAACCTTGTTCCAACCAAACTTTTACTCCAGATAAAGGCCCGAACCTGTAATAAGATGTGTGCAGGTCTGTTCAGAAAGCCATTGGTTTGAATGAGTAAAACAATGTTTTAAAAGGGAAAATCTGTTCTCTGTTGTCAATATATTTGTGTTAAATTGAATTGGAAGGCAGAATCTATATAACTTTTATCTTTGATTTACTGCCTTTTTTGAGAGAGAGAGAAAGTAAAGAGAGAAAGAAGAAGCAAAATATTGACATATGCCAAGGACTACTAAAGCTAAACTGTGGTGTTGGGTTTCTTCTTTGTTTCTCTGTAGTTGCCACTGGAGACAGCAGTATAAATATAACTACTCTGTGTTTATTAAGGAAAGGTAAGTACATAATTTCACATATAGTATATGTCAGCGCCGAACGAATCTCCTCATATTTGCAGCTGATAGAACAGGAAACATCTGTTTTTATGTGTTTATCAAGATCTTTCCTATTAGCTGAAAGAAGTATACCCCATACAGCACTTAATTTGTTCACAGTCATGTGCTACATTCCCCATAGTAGCTGTCAGCTGATGTGATCAATTTAAGTATAGGAAAAGCCACAAAGGAGGAAAATAACAGATGAATAGATACACAAATATTCAAGCAAAAAAATCTTCAGAATTGTTTTTCACCCAGTGATAGTAATTGCCCTCAGGCATTCAAGAGATTGAGAAATTTGTCCTAAAAGCAAAAAGGGTGCTGTGCAGCGTCTCATATCAACTAAAGAAGAGAAATATTGTAGGGAATCTGTTTTTATTTGCAGAATGGAAAGGAGTTGTATGTAATATTATTATTATAGTGATAAAGCAAATTATGGTGAGCACCTGCAGAAAGTGCTTCGAAAGATGTTTATCCTGCTTGCAGTTAATTTCCATTAAAATGGGAAATTTACAGTAATCTTTGTTATGGGGACTAATTTTAAAGCATACATAAATTAATCAATCAAAAAACAAAAGCATGGGGCTAAGCAGTAGAAATTATTAGTTGTTTCTAATCAATCTCTCTACTCTATGGTACCAATTATGAAGTATTAGCTGCAATCTGCCACTGACAGATGTATTCATGTTTGGAAGCTGTTACTTAACCTACAGGCAGTGACAGTGTTTGGATAATTCTGATGTTATCCTGAGAAGATTAGGAGACAAACAAAAATTTAAACTCTCTTCTCTAATGCATATTTGAAGTTGATGTACATGTGTTGGGGACAGGCTGTCATAAAACTAATTTGGCCTATGTTTTTGTTTGAACATATGTGGTTTCTCAAAGGAAGTGGCTTGTTGGCAGAGATGAAAGCAATTCAGTGCCTCTGTGATCTCTTGGATGTCATTTTCAAAGGAGATCACCTTTACACCAATCTCTTATTTTTTAGTAGCACCTCAAACACCAATCTCAAGCACACACTGTTTTATTTTTGTAGCCTTATAAAGATAAGGCTTGGTATCTATTCATTTCTATTTCTACATCATATAATGCATGCCATACAAACAACCTGGTGCCTTGTTAATTTCCTCAGTGCTGGAATAAGCAATATTCTTTGAATGAGAGACATGAAGCAATGATGATGCTACTAAGAACACTATTCTGTTTCCTTCTCTGTTCCTCAAGAATGAGAAATTATAGAGAAAGCTTGAGAATTGGACGAGAACTGACTTCACTGCCCCCATTGAAAAGCAACAATGCTAGGAGATACAGAATACTGGACATTAGATCGTAGCAGCACCACTTTTCAGAGGCCAAATTCAAAAGCCAGATTATGTTCCCATACACAGAATATTCATTTTTATACTATATACTGGGGGTGATGGGAAATAGCATTAATGAAATCAGCTGCTCAAAAATCAGGACATTCTAAAAACCTGATGCTCTTCCCTTTAAAATCAATGGTAATATTGCCACTTTATTTTGCCACGTTCAACATCTTTTATATTCTGTGACGTATGTTAATAAGTAACAATAACACATCAGGATTTCCAATTAACAAGGTAAACTGAAATAGAAAATGTGTGTGTGCGCGCAACATGAATGATTTAGTATTATCTTATTTTTTGAGTGCTTGATTTCTTAAACCTAAAATTGTATTAACACTAGAGTTTTTTGCAGCTAATTTCCCTGGTTCTCTAAAGGGGAAAAAAAGTATTTTAAAGTGGGAGAAAATAAAAAAATGTGTTATTAAGCTTCAACTGAAGAACTTTTACATTTCCTAAATCCTTAGCTAGTTGGCTTGCAAAAATAACAAGCAGTGCTTGTCATCTTTCTCTTAATACATTTCCACTGGCTCCTCTCTCTGCAATAGCTGTCCACCCAACTATCTCTCCAAACTCCAAAGCTCACAACTTCAGTGTCATCTTAAAATACTCGCATTCCTGTTCCCCCATCCCAGTCCCCTCCATCGGCAAGATCCTCAATACCACCATTGACTTCCCATGTTTTTCTTTTCTTCTTTTTTCTGTTTTCTAAAGTTTTTCTTACTGTCATTCCTGTAGATTAATTTTTTCTGGATCTTTGGACACATCTGAATTAGTCAATTTTATTAAACTTTCATACAGCTTGCTGAGATGTAAGTACCTTGTATCTAGACATTGTCTATTGCTTGTTTTTTCTTGGAGAGGGCTGGGCTGATAAAGTGACAAATACTGCCCTGGCATAATGGGCACAATGCCAGTCAATGAGCACTGTGTCTGCTTGACAGGTGCTGTATTAGGTCCAATTAATTTTTGTAAATTTTGTTCCTTAGGATAGCATATATGTGCAACCAAATGGTCCTTTCTAGCTTTAATATCTATGAATCAAAGGAATCCACATTTACTCTAAATGGAACATTAAATAATGACCTACCAGTCCATTTTGTGGTAGGCTTATGAGGCAAGGTACTAAAAGAAATCATATCATCATGCTCTGTGAACTCAGGAGAGGAACTTCCATCAAATAAATGTTAAAATAATAGATTTCGTTCAATAAAAGGTCTTTTGGATGAAGTAAATATTGCAAATAATTCAGTAATTTACCCATTTATAACCAGAATAACAGCAAACAGGTGTGGTAAAGCAGTAGAGCTTAAAAATAAAATACCACTGTCTATCAGAATTACTAAGCCAAACTACATTCCCCAAATAAATCTATAGCCATTGAATCAAAATATTATTAGTCACAACAGCTAGGATGCAAATGCCAATATGTCTTGGTCTTTATCTGTAAATGAACTGTTGTAATTTCATCTCCCATCCTATAACAATACAATGAATATACATTTATTTTGACAGTGCATTTTTCTGGCATCACTGATTTTAATTAATTAAATTTAGGCAGTAATACAAACTATAATAATAACTCTTAATGAAAAGAAGGTTGGTTGCTCTTGTAACACCGCACTGGGACCCAGGAGATGTGGGATCAAGTCCCGGCTCTGTCACAGGCCTTGGGTGAAATCATGGCCCCCATTGAAGTCAATGGCAAAATTCCCATTTACTTAAATGGGGCCAGGATTTGACCATTCCTGTGACCTTGAGCAAGTTATTTAATCTCTCTGTGCCTCCAAACCCACAACTCCTTTCTCTTCCTGGTCTATTTAGATTGCAAACTCTTCAGGGCAAGGACTGCTTCTTACTATGTCTGTGTACAGCATTCACCACAATGGTTACGTCTACACAGCAAAAAAAGACCCATGACAGTGAGTCTCAGAGCCTGGATTAACTAAATCAGGCTTGCGGGGCTTGCACTGCAAGGCTAAAAATAGCAGTGTAGACGTTTGGGCTCAGGCTGGAGCCTGGGCTCTGAGACCCTGCGAGGGGGATGGTCTCAGACTTCTACTTGAGCCCAGCAGTTGACCCTGGCTCTGAAATTCACTGCTGCTGGGGGGTGGAGGAGAGGGCGTTGCTGTGTAGATGTATTCAATGGGGCCCCAGTCTGAGTAGGAATATCTAGGCGCTACTGTGACACACATAAGAAATAATGATTCATTATTATTACTCCCTCTGGAATGGTGAGGCCCTGCACTGTTCATCCTGCAAGGTCTGTGCATCATTTTGAGCTGGTAGAAAATCATAGCACAGAAGGCAGAGGGCAGCTCTGTGACCTACAGTGTGGCATGTGACAGCATTTTTTATTCTGGTGGGTTAATACTGGCAAACTCCAGGAATGAAGTGAGTTTTTAATGTGAAACTTGAATCGAGAGTAGGTAGTCACCTTACTCAGGAAAGGCCTGAAACTGAGAGGAGCCAAGCACTCAAAACCCCCATTCAAGTCAACAGCAGTTGTAGGAATGCAGAAACTCTCAAGCTCAGGCCCCAAGGAGAGGGGGGAGTTGAAGGAATAGGTGGCAGAAGGGAAGAAAGCATGCAGATGAGAGTGGGAGAGAGAATCAAAGGGAGCAAGGAGGTGGAAGGTTTTGGTCAAAAGATGGTGAGCAGAAGCCAATGGAACCCAGGCTGTGAGTCCTGCATTTTTAAAGAGAGTAAACCTAGCACAAACACAAAAGGGAGTATCACATTGCCATTCTGAAATATATTCCATTCTGTATGTGAGTGCTTGTAGGATACTCTATCAGTTGTTTGCAAGCAATTGGTAATAAATAAATTTGTGATATGGTTCCCTCTGTAATACTTTGCACATGAGGAAAGCTTAAAGGAAACTCCGTCTTGTTCAGCTGCATGTCTTTCATCTACTGTGTTGGAGCTATATTATGGGCCTGATTTTGTCCACTCCCATGCATGCTGAATAGTTCTTATTCATTTGAGTAGTCCCACTGAGTTCTCCCATAAGTAAGTACTACCTGACAGCTGGGATTTTCAAAACTACCAGAGGAATTTGGATGCCCAATTCCCATCAGAATTAATGGGAACTGTGTATCCAAATCCCACAGGCTATTTAAATAAAATCTCAGCCCAGATGCATGGCGGGGCCTCAGAACTAGGTCCATAATTTTTTGCATGCCTTTGAGATGTCAGAATACAGTACTCAACATCCACCTCTATTACTATTGTTCCTTCTCTTCAGGGTACCTGTGCTACAGCTGAACTTGTCACTGAATTTTTTCAGTCAAGTGCAAAGCTAATATTAAATTGCCAAAAGAGCAACATTTATGTTGCTAGGAGACAGACTTTTAGGCATAGTACATAAGACATCTACAATACAGCTCTGCATCTCTTCACCTCAATGCTTCTTACAACACTGTTAGAGAATAAAAAGTTTAGCCTTGCCATTAGAACGGGGTGGGAAACAGTTGTTCTGTCCCATGAGAATTTTTGAGATTCCAAAAAATGTTCCAGTCTGAATTGGGATGTAAAACTGAAACCTTAATTTTTTCCCAAACCAAAACTCTGGGGAAAAAATAGAGCAGGTCAATCAACATGTTTTATTTGGATAATTTGAGAATATTTTGTTTCAGTTTCAACCATTTTTATTTTTCCAATTTTTTACCGTAAATTTACTTACATTTCTAAACAGTCATTTTGCCCCAAAGCAGAACTTTTACATTTAAAAAAAATGTCAAAACATGCCACTTAGGAAGGAACAATCAGTTGCAAACATACAAAATGGGAAATGACTGCCTAGGAAGCAGGGCCGGCTCCAGGGTTTTGGCCGCCCCAAGCAGTCAAAAAAAAAGACAAAAAAAAAAAAGCCGCGATCGCAATTGTGATCTGCGGCGGCAATTCGGCGGAAGGTCCTTCGCTCCGAGCCGGAGTGAGGGACCGTCCGCCGAATTGCCGCTAAATAGCTGGACATGCTGCCCCTCTCCGGAGTGGCCGCCCCAAGCACCTGCTTGACAAGCTGGTGCCTGGAGCCAGCCCTGCTAGGAAGGAGTACTGTGGAAAGGGATCTGGGGGTCATGGTGGATCATAAGCTAAATATGAGTCAACAATGTAACACTGTTGCAAAAAAAAAAAATCATTCTGGGATGTATTAGCAGGAGTATTGTAAGCAAGACACGAGAAGTAATTCCGCTCTACTCCACGTTGATTAGGACTCAACTGGAGTACTGTGTCCCGTTCTGGGCGCCACATTTCGGGAAAGATGTGGACAAATTGGAGAAAGTCCAGTGACGAGCAACAAAAATGATTAAAGGTCTAGAAAACATGACCTATGAGGGAAGATTGAAAACATTGGGTTTGTTTATTCTGGAGAAGAGAAGACTGAGAGGGGACATAACAGTTTTCAAGTACATAAAAGGTTGTTACGAGGAGGAGGGAGAAAAATTGTTCTTCTTAACCTCTGAGGATAGGACAAGAAGCAATGGGCTTAAATTGCAGCAAGGGAGGTTTAGGTTGGACATTAGGAAAAACTTCCTAACTGTCAGCGTGGTTAAACACTGGAATAAATTGCCTAGGGACGTTGTGGAATCTCCATCATTGGGGATTTTTAAGAGCAGGTTGGACAAACACCTGTCACGGATGGTTTAGATAATATTTAGTCCTGCCTTGAGTGCAGGGGACTGGACTAGATGACCTCTCGAGGTCCCTTCCAGTTCTATGATTCTATGATTTTGACAGCTTCAATATTTTTTTTTCCCCAAAAAAATTGAAATGGGAAATTTGTCAAAACCAACCCTTTCCTGTAACAAGTTTTGATGTTGATGAACTGATATTTTCTGATGAAAAAAAAGTGCATTGGAAAATTCCCGACCAGCTCTGCTAGACATACTGTACTTATCCTATCAGGTATACGTAAATGCTGTGCTCACAGACCGTGTATTGTATTTAATGTTAGTGTACTGCTTTATTTTTCAGAATAAAAGCAAAAAGAAAAGGTCAGGAGCAGACAATCTATGCATCAAAGACACTTGCTATAAAACACAGATTTAGTAGGCTGCAAACGCAGTTCCTTTGCAGACAGAAAGTGTCTAAAATATATACTTTACTGACATGGTAAATCCTGATAACTCACCAGTTACAATAAAAAGGCTAAATGAGGTTCCCGAAGGTTCACTGTGTCACACAGAGCAACAGGACCCATAAAATAAAATATCCTGAATGACAGATCAGGGCAACTGCACCTGCATTCCCCTCTGTACCTACATTCCTCCATGGTCCAGTAAGGGCACGCACTCTCAGGCTTCTGGCTTCCCAGCAGTCACCTCTCTTGGGCAGAAACCTGCATCTCTCTCACTCCTGACTGGGGGGTTTCCTGGCTGCACAGTTCCCTGCCTAATGAACACCCCTGCATGTCAGACAGTCTAAGCAGGCTCGAGTTGCCTTCACCTGAGAGGCTATAAACCGTGTAATTGCCAATAGGTATAGATTACCACACAGCTTTTCCTAAGCAAGCACACTTATTCTTAAGATACAAGCATTACAGAGAAAGGATATTCAAAAGAACCTAAATGCATGCTAATAAATTTACCAGAGCTCATCACAACTCCAGCAAGGGCCCTGGCAGGTGAACAGTCCTTCAAACCCCACACAGAAGTTCATAACACCTTTTGCTTAGAAAACAAATCCCCATGAATCTGTGAGCTACTCTTGTATAAAGTCTGTGTCTTTGATCTGCAGACTGTGAATAGGCAATCAGCCAGGAAATGGTTTTCTCCCCAAGGCTTAGCTTCAAAAGGTTGGGTCTGGAGGTGGGGAAAAACTGTTCCCTACCTTTCTGTAACTATTGTTCTTTGAGATGTATTGCACATGTCCACTGCACTGTGAGTGTGTGCATGCCCCATGCATAGTTGCCAGAGATACTTTTCTGCAGTGGTACCCATCAGGGTGACTTGCGTGCCCAATGTCTCCATGCACTGCTGCATGCTGGCATAAGAGAATGGGGCCATCCCTCACCTGCCTCAGTTCCTTCACACCAGATAGACTTTGAAAGCGAGGGGAAGGTGGGAGGGCCATGGAATGGACATGTGCAACACATCTCAAAGAACAATAGCTACAGAAAGGTAGGTTTTTTCTTCTTCTTGCACATGTCCATTCCACTATACGTGACTCAAAAACACACATGGCAGCAGGCCCGGAGTCTACCTGAACAGTGATTGTAAGACATCCCATTTGAAACTGGCATTGTCTCTGGACTGATGGGGAATGGCATGAGAGGCAAAAGTGTGGACTGATGACCAAGTTGCCACTTGGCTAATGTCTGCAATAGGCACCTGTGCCAAGAAAGCTATCAAAGTTGCCTGTGCTCTAGTAGAATGCACCAATACTCTAGCTGGTGTGGGTATATTAGCCAGCTGGTAGCATAAATGAATGCAAGAAGAGATCCAAGATGCAACTGTGACTAGCTCCAGGAAGGAGTGCTGGCCACTCCCTACTTAAGGAAGATAGAGACACTGAACTGGGTTTGGGGCCTGGAGGGCCAGTGTCTACTCAGAGGACTGAATAAACCGGCCCTTCTGAAGGGAAGTGTTTAAAATTACCTTTGGACTGGGGTATGGAGTTTGTTTAAGAAACCCTGGAAGGAGGGAAAACAGAGGCAGGGTGCCACAGCGTGACCTCTGACCATGGGGCACTCGTGTGGCAGCCAAATCTGTTACAAGGAACAATGGTTCTTGTTTTGGGAGTTCTGTTATTGGGGCTTTAGATTGAAAGGCTTATATTTTGAATTTGTGTTGATGATACATTTTATGACAATATGATGCCCAATGCCTGATGATGGGAACAAATATACATTTCTAAATATATAAGCTAAGACTGATGGGAGCGCTGCATTTGTCCTTGTATAATTTATATCCCTAAAGTGCTGACTTAATTCGACAAAAGGTAAAACTTTGACTTTAAATTTAAATGTGGCCACAACTGCAATGGGAAACTGTATTATATAACATACAAAAACTACATTGCTGCAAATTCAACACTGAGACATTAACTGCGCAATCTTAACACAAACCTAGTGTGAATATAGACTACTCTAGGATCTTTCATTAACATGATCTCACAACATACATGCATTAAAGTAAATGCTACATTTGGGCTTCCAACTTTATAGAAAATTCTTTGCTGTTTCAGTATGTGCACTTAAAAAGTTCCACTGAGGACCTACCATCATTAGACGTTTTTTAACAGATAGAACTGTTAAGGAGTCCCTTGAAACAGCAACTTCCATCTGAGGCTCTCAAAGAGCTTTACAGACATTAATACATTTAGCCTCAACATCCCTCTGCGGTAGATATTATTTTTCCTTTTTACACCATATCTAGGTTATCCTTTGTTTACACTAATGCTACACACATAGTGAGTCCAAGGCCATAGTGTTTTTGAGAGACACACAGTCCAACTGACAACCAAGCATATTTTCATAAAAAGGGATTGTCACTTCAGTGCTCTGTCAGTGAATTTCAGTCACACAGGTTTTGCACAGAAAGCGGAGACAGGTTTGTGTATTGGAGAAGTCTGGTTAGAACTTGCAGACAAAGCTCCTTCTGTAGCTATCGCTTTTGTGTAAGTTTTGCTGCTGCTTTGCCTGTTTCATCCATCCTTGATCAAAGAACTATATATTTATGCACAAATTGTTAGTGAACACAGATTAGGAAAGATTAGCCTGAGTTTATCGCCACTCATCTTTCTCCCAAGGAAGGAATAATCCACTCCGCAATGCAACACCCTTGTTGACCAATCTGCAGCCAGGGCAGTTTATGAGAAATTATTGCAGCAGAGGAGCGACTTCAGGATTGTCTCCATGGGAAGATTTACAAGCATAGCTGTGATCAAGGAATCTCTTTGTGCCAATTGGAAGGGGGCATGAAGGGGATGCATAAGGGTTACAGGAATCTCCTGAGTTTTGTATTCTAACTCAGCAAAAGAATGTCACGTGAGGTCTCTAATAAAAGTCTGTGCCACTCCGGTCATCAATAGCATTGTGAAATGTATGTACCGATACTATGTAAAGAGTTACTTATATATATATATCCTGAAAATATGTTCTTGAAGTCTGTGTCTACGGAGTGGGCTCCAGCAAAAGTGAAAGCAGGCTTTTCTATCAGCCAAGAAATGTTTATCTATGTGACTCTTTACATATGAATTAAGTATTGTAAAGGTCACAATAGGGTGCCACTCACCAGGCTGAACCAAACGCAGATGAAGTATTGTGAGAATTTCAAAGACAGAAACTAATAGGAAGTGAAAAAGAAGTCTGGGGGGTGAGGGGAGAGTGCAC
>NW_020664376.1:1984998-1987757 GCF_002925995.2 Terrapene triunguis
GGGGGGGGGGGGAGGAGGCTTCACTCACCAAGGAAGTAAATGGACAGTGAATTTGCTTCATGAAAGTGGGATCTCAATCAGGCTTGGCTGAAAATGCTGGAGAGACTTTTGGCTGAGATACACTTCTTTAGACAGGAGGGTAAGCTGTTAGTTAAGCTTAGTTACTAGAAAGCACATTATGATTTTGGTTTATATGCAACCATTTGTTTCCCATGTTCTTACTTATTGTTACTTGAATCTCTATTCTTGGATGATAAATTTATTCTTGTTTTCACTATAAACATATGTAAGTGCTGTGGTGTTAAGCAAAGTGATGATCCTGAGTTGAATCTTAACAGCTGGTGTGCACTCTTCTTTTGGGAGCAGCAGGCCTGGTAATTCTGTGCATGTTCAGTGGATCAGGAGCTGGACACTGCAGGAAACACCCCAAGGATTTGGGGGCTGGTATGTGCCTGTTGCTACCTGCGCAGACAGAGTGATGTCTGGGAGGGGAGATATTGATGACCTGGAAGGTAGGGCTTGTGCTGCCAGAGGCTGGTGGTTTCAGGGAGCTGATCCAGAGGAGGCACAGAAAAGACTTCCTCACACTAAGCGCAGGTGTTGGTGAGGTGCTGCACAACCCTGGGTATTGTCACAATAACTATATTGCATCACTATAGTTATATCGGTATAAGCCCCTGTGTTGATGCTCTTATTCTGGAGGAAGAGTGCCTCTTTTGGTTTAGCTTATGTCACTGTGAAAGTCATACAAGTTAAACCACAGTATGTCTACCTGAACTGCAATCCCACCTCTGATTACCCTCAGCCACCAAAATGAAGTGGGCAGATTTCCAAATGGTCTGTGCACCCAGGAGCTGCCATTGGGAACTGGTGGGTGACCAGTCACCTATTTAGGTACCTACATGGGATCTGCTGACTGCTGACCTCTTTTGAACATAGCCATAAGTGAATTGTATGAGCTAAACACTCATTTGTTTGAATGGCTCTTTGCAGAGAAGCTAGTTCCAGTGGATGATAGTTACAGCTGAATCTGCCTGAGGCATTCTTTTTGTTGCATAGCAACTTGATCAAAGGTAGGTTAACAGCCAGGCCCAGCTGGACTACCCCAAGCTCAGTATAGAGAATGTTAGTACCTGTTAGTAAATATTACCCCCTTTAGTCCTTTACTTCCCGTACATTTCATTTATATATTTACTGTTCTTTAGAATATTAACAGAGTATGTTGAATTTTAAGGCCCAGAACACTGGTCCTTCACCGATAAGTAACCCTATTCAGGAATTCTATGTGTTGGACTGTATTTAACAATCTTGGGCACCTCTGTGTCCATAAAGCTCCAGATAGTCTGGGAAACCATTCCCTTAATAAATATATTGTTTACATAAGCATATATAAACCTGGGGAACAGATACAGGATAACTGTCACAGCAGATAAGAAAGAATATTTATGGGGGAAGGACCCACTGAAATATATTATCTTGTTAGTCCTCTCTGCTGTAAATATAAATGGGGAACTGGGGTTATTTAGTCTGCAGAAGAGAAGAGTGAGGGGGGATTTGATAGCAGCCTTCAACTACCTGAAGGGGGGTTCCAAAGAGGATGGAGCTAGGCTGGTCTCATGGTGGCAGATGACAGAACAAGAAGCAATGGTCTCAAGCTGCAGTGGGGGAGGTCTAGGTTGGATATTAGGAAACACTATTTCACTAAGAGGGTGGTGAAGCACTGGAATGGGTTACCTAGGGAGGTGGTGGAATCTTCATCCTTAGAGGTTTTTAAGGTCAGGCTAGACAAAGCCCTGGCTTGGATAATATGGGGGAGGGATAGCTCAGTGGTTTGCTAAACACGGGGTTCTGAGTTCAATCCTTGAGGGGGCCATTTAGGGATCTGGGGCAAAAATCTGTCTGGGGATTGGTCCTGCCTTGAGCAGGGGTTTGGACTAGATGAACTTCTGAGGTCCCTTCCAACCCAGATATTCTATGATTTAGTTGGGGTTGGTCCTGCTTTGAGCAAGGGATTGGACTAGATGACCTCCTGAGGTCTCTTCCAACCCTAATATTTTATGATTCTATGAAATCAGGTATACTGAGAATGTACCGAAATAACATCAAAACATGTTTATTTTGTCAAAAGAGGTTTTCTTTGTTTGGAAACCCTCTGTAATAGCACTGGTCTGGGAACTTAGTTGGGGAATGAAATCTGCCACGTCCCTCCAGCCAAAGTGAAGGAGAGACACAGATCCAGCTCTTAGGCTGACAACAGAGGGTGGTAATGTATCTATTCTTTCTGTGTATTGCTGTACAAATCTCTGATTGATAATCTTTGATGAAATCATTCCAAATGAACCTGTTATTTGACAATCTTGAGTCATAATTAACTCAGACATGTGACAAAAATGCATCTGAAAAAGTGGGGTTTTTACCCACGAAAGCTTATGCCCAAATAAATCTGTTAGTCTTTAAGGTGCCACCAGACTCCTCGTTATTTTTGACAAAAATGATGACAGCTGTATGGCTTTGAGCTGAATGGGGTTTCCATATGAGGGTACAGGGAAGGCAGGCATGACAGAGGCAGCATGCTAAGTGAAGAACAGAGAACAAGGATCATAGAGGGAGTTTCTTTTTACAGAGTGGGACACCGTGCTGGCTCTGTTGGTGTATCTGGAACTGGGATACTCTGTGTACAGTTTTGCTGCTTTTGCTATCTCTGAGCAAGGTAAACATGGCTTGTGTGCATTTTGTGAATAAACGTAAAGTACCCTGAG
>NW_020664376.1:2007757-2045675 GCF_002925995.2 Terrapene triunguis
AAAAGCAACCCTTCTGAATGTTTGTTTCATTCATTTAAATACCAAATGGATATGGTGGACCAAATTCAGATCTCATGTAAGCAAGCTACAACTCTATTTGCTATTCATATACCCTGTCCACAAATAGCCACAGCCATAACAATAACATACTTGATTATAGCAACAAACAAATTACAAGTAAAGGTAATTAACCACTGAAATAATTTACGGCGGGGGGAGGGGTGTAGTAAATTCTTCAGCACTTGAAATCTTTAGATCAGGAATGGATATCTTTCTAAAAGCTATGCTCTAGTTCAGCCACGAATTACTAGAAAGTGTTAGGTGAAACTTCCTGGAGGTCAGACAGTGGTTCCTTCTAGATTCACCGTCTATTAATCCAACTGTTAGTAGCCAAACAGGTTTCTTTGGCATTCTGCTATTAGGGAAGTTGGCCAAAATGAAGTGTAACCAGCAGCATTACATTAGCGTACACCAGGCATAAAATTGGTTACCAATCCACGGTAGATTTGCCAGCCAGGCCTTCTCTTGGTAGAAAGGATTGGCTATGCCGTCTCTGTTTTGAGTCAGAAAGGAGTGCAATCATTACCAGCTACAGTAAATTGCCTCTCAGCAGACCTTTATGTATCAGTTTTCTCAGTTTTCATAAGCCTCCACAGAAATCATTTATTTAATATCAAATGGTTACAATCGACCAAATTCAGTTCTCATGTAAACAAGGTGCAACTCTATTTGATTTTAATATTGAGAGGGAGGAAAATCAAGTAAGGAAGGATACAGCAATGGAGAAAGGAACAGCAGTGCGTAGGAGAATGGACATTAAGAGGAAAGATAGTGCCCATACAAATGAAGCTAACAGTCAGGTAGGTGATACTGGCAGTAGAATGACTGTACCCAATCAGGCGAGGAATTTGGGTGAAGCCAAGCAGCAACAGTTAAGATATTTGTACATCACTGCAAGGAGCCTGGGTAACAAAAGGAACTAGACCTATTAGTGCAGGAAGTGAAACCAGATATTATAAGGATAACAGAAACATGGTAGAATTGTAGTCATGACTGGAGAACAGGTATTGAAGGGTATGTGGTGTTCAGGAAAAACAGAAATAAAGGCAAAGGTGGTGGAGTAGTATTGTATATTAATTAGGGTAGCCATATTTCCCAAAGAGAAAAGGGGACACCCCCAACCGCTCGCCTGAGTCCCCCCTCCCCACTCGTGCACAAGGCTGTTGCCCGTCGCTGGAACCCTTCCAGCCCCTGCACATGCTGAAATGCTGCCTACCCCCCAGCCCTGCCTCCCCTGTGCTGGAGGCTGGCATCTCTACTTACCTGCCCACATGTTCCTCCACACTGCACCCCATTTTTTGACAACAGTGGGCATTTGTCCTGCTTGCTCTTGCCAACTGATCAAGTAAACAAGAGCAAACGGGACAAGTGCCTCCTTTTGAAAAAAAAGTTGGGACAGCTGGCACAGGGCTTAAAAAAGGGACTGTCCCAGCCAAAGCGGGACGTATGGTCACCCTAATATTAATGATGAGGTAGACTATAAAGAAATTAGAAGTGATGGAATGGATAAGACAGAGTCTGTTTGGGCCAAAATCACTTTGGGGGAAAAAGCTACTAGAGGTTCCCCAGGCTAGTGCTTTGGGTGTGCTACAGACACCCTGGATCTGATTTGGATATCAAGAGATTTCTCTTTAATGTTTAAACTAAATAAATACTACTAGGAATTGTGTGATTATGGGAGACTAACTTCCCAGATATAGATTGTAGGACAAGTGCCTCTAATAATAGTAGGACCCAGATTTTTCTGGATGTGATATCTGACAGATTTATTCACCAGATAGTCACTAGACCAACAAGAGGTGATGCCATTTTAGATTTGGTATTGGTGAGTAGTGAGGACCTCATAGAAGAGCTGATTGTAGAGAATAACCTTGGTTCGAGTGATCATGAATTAATTCAGTTTAAACTTAATGGAAGGATAAACAAAAATAAATCTGCAACTAGGATCCTTGATTTCAAAAGGGGTATGTGGTATGGCGGGCCCTCACTGCCATGGCATCTCCTGCTGGTCAGTCTGGGAATTAGCTCAGTCCAGCCTCAGGAGTGCCTCCTGCTGGCCGGTATCTCCCTACTGGTACCTGCTGCCTCGTCAATCTCCACCACTGTACTTCAGGCTCTGTGTCCCTCCCGGACCCCGGTGCCTCTTATCTTGAGGTGCTGCCCCACAGCAGCAGTCCCACACTCTGGGTCTCCCCTCCTAGGGGTACCCCCCTCCCCATAAGCCCACCTTGCCTCAGTGGCTACCGCCAGTTGTCATCTAGCCCCTTTCTCTAGGGCAAACTGCAGTCTGTAATGGTCACTCATCATTGGCAAGGCAGTTGGACCTGCTGCCTTTCTAGCTTCAGTTGTCTCCCTGCAGCTCCAAAACCTCCTTAGGCCTTCCTGCCAGGCCTCAGCCTGAGAGGTAGCCAGGCCTGAGCTCCCCAGCTCAGCCTGCCCCTTCCCCAGTGCTGCTCTGTCAAAGGTACCGTCTCTCCCAGGCAGCTAGGTCCTTCTCACTCCAACCCTGGAGTGAGACTCTCACTGCTCCTGACTCACAGTCCTCTTATCAGGGCCAGGTGTGGCCAGCTACCCAGCCAGCCTCCCTCAGCTGCTCTCACTCCTTTTATCCCAGGAACGGGGTAACCGCCCTGCTACAGGCTAACTTTAAAAAATTAAGGGAATTAGTTAGGGAAGTGAACTGGACTGAAGAACTCAGGGATCTGAATGTGGAGGAAGCTAGGAATTAGTTTAAGTCAAAGTTGCAGAAACTATCTGAAGCCTGCATCCCCAGCAAGGGGAAAAAATATGTAGGAATAGGTTGCAGACTAAGCTGGATGAGCAAGCATCTCAAACAGGTGATTAAGAGAAAGCAGAAAGTCTACAAGGAATGGAAAATGGGATGGATCAGCAAGGAACACTACCTCTTGAGGTCAGGAAGTGTAGGGATAAAGTGAGAACTGCCAAAAGCCAAGCAGAGTTGCACCTTGCAAAGGGAATTAAAATCAATAGGAAAAGGTTCTATAGCCATATAATTAAAAGAAAACAAGGAAAGAAGAAGTGGGACCTCTAAGCACTGGGGATAGAGTGGAAATTAAAGATTATCTAGGCATGGCCCAACACCTAAATAAATACTTTGCTTCAGTTTTTAATAAGACTAGTGAAGATCATAGAGGTAGGGGCAGAGTGACCATGGGAATGAGGATATGGAGATAGAGGTGGAAGTCAAACTCAAACAGCTTAATGGGACTAAATCGGAAGGGCTCGGATAATCTCAATCCAAGAATATTAAAGGAACTGGCACATGAAATTGCAAGTCTAATAGCAAGGATTTTTAATGAATCTGTAAACTTGGGGGTTGTACCCTGTGACTGGAGAATTGTTAATACAGTTCCTATTTTTTTGAAAGGGAAAAAAAGTGTTAGTGGGAAGAAATGTGTGAGTTCCTTTATGTTTTATTACTGTGATGCCTGTATCATTCCACAATCAAATGTAATGCAAATTGGCATCAATTTTACTAGGAATAATAAGCCAAAACTGTAATGTCAACATCCTTTTTTTATGTATTCACAAGTCTAACTGGAAGGGGAGAAGGAGAAAGCCAACATAATGCTAAGCATCCTGTTAAACAGTGTTGAACCTGCAAATTGAAAACATGTTCCTTTCACCTGCATCACCCCCTTCTTTATCATTCTTCTCCAGAGTCCTGTAATTATAGAGGCTTTACAGTTCACCAAACCTCTGCATATCACGTGTACTGCAATTCAGAGGCAACCACTGTAGATGCTACAGCCTCTAGGCCTGGTGTACGCTAGCCCTGGTGGGTCCCAATAACCATTCAGACACCTGGCTAGGGGAAAGAGTGTTTTACCAGGGCTGTCAGGAAAGGGAATGATTGAAGTTACCATATGTACAAAGGCTAAACCTTTACAGTTGAAAGTAGCAGTTCTTAGGTTGCCAACCCTCCAGCATTGTCCTGAAGTCTCCAGGAATTAAAGATTAATCTTTAATTAAAGATTATGTCATTTGATAAAACCTCCAGGAATATGTCCAACCAATACTTGCAACCCTCTCTGTTCTTGTTTAGGCCCCGAGGGCAGTGCAGTCAAGAGTCAGGACTCTTCAGGCCTAGTTCCTGGGCTCTCCTCTCCAGTCCAGTCTCTATTCAAGCAAATAGGAACTTACAGTTTTACAAGCCAGGCTCAGGTAGGGTCTCTCATTGGGGCCCCTCTGCATTGGCTTCCTGACCATCTGCTGCTGCTCCCCCAGAAGTCTCACCCAGCCCTGCACCCAGCTGTGATGTCCAGCAGTCAGATTCTGTTCTACATGCCACTCTGTAGACAGTTCCTGGGTCTTCTCTCCAGCTCCCTATTCACTATGTAGCTCCTGCTTCACCTTCCCTGCAGCTCCTCCTTGCCATGTGGCCGCAGATCCCAAATAAAACCCAGCCACTTCCTGGCTCAGGACCTTTCCCCTTTAGTCAGGAGGAAGGGGGAGTGGGCTGATGGGAACTGTAATCCCTGACTTTTCAGATGTGTCCTGTAGACTGTTTAAGAACAGGCTACATTCACTGCTGCTCACCTACTGCAGTTGTTTTCCTCTTAAACACACTAAAGAGTCAAATGTGTTTAAGTTACACAAGACTTTTGCTTAGTGTTAGCGGGAAGAAATGTGTGAGTTCCTTTATGTTTTATCACGGTGATGCCTGTATCGTTCCACAATCAAATGTAATGCAAGTTGGCATCAATTTTACTAGGAATAATAAGCCAAAACTGTAATGTGAATACATAAAAAAGGATGTTGACAACTTGTTTACAAAATCCAACACTTTAGTGCAGATTTTGTTTTAGCAGAAAACCTATTAACATAATAAGAGCACTGTCTGTTTCAAAAAACCTGTTATCCTCAGCTGCACTCTCTTGCTTTGAGACAGTCAGACTTTCTCAGACAGTCTAAAGCTCTCCCTACAACACAATCCTCATCTTCCCTATTTTTAGGGAAGGGGAGACTTAAAGGGCTTGTCTACATGGGGACATTCAGGAAAGTGAATCAGAATGAACTAAAAATGCAAATTTACAGTGGCTTAGTTAAACTGCATTAAACCCCTGTGTGGAGACTCTCATTCAGCATTAAAGTGGCCTCAATTTGATTCTAGCTTAATTAATTTCCATACGCTTACTATAAACATACGTATTACATGCAAAAATATTCAAAGAGCATTAAGGTTGCAAAGTGAAACAGGTAGAAGTTAGGAAATGCCAACATGAAGATTGCTCCTGTCCCCTCTGTATTCCAGTCAGGTTGTTCCTCCCCCACGCTGCCTGGTCAGTAGCAAGGGCAGCACTGAAAGCACAAGAGAGAGAGTCTGCTTGTTCTCAGTTCCTGGCTCCAGAGCCACAGCACCTAGGATGAGAGATTGCAGGGAAAGTTCTTTTCATCCCATGCAGCCCTAGGATAGGGCATGCTCAAGGCAGGCAGAATCTTATGAAAATTTAGCTGTCAAATTCTAAGCAGCCTCTACTAAGCAGGTGTGAACTGAGATTTTTCAAAGTGTTTTAACATGGCCAAATTTGTGCAGTTTTTCATGGGCCAGAAAAAAAACATATCCCTGACACCACGGTAACTTCCTGCCAGTTTCCCCTGCTTCAAGGCTCGGGGGCCACTAGAGCTTCTCAATAAAAAGATGGCCCTTTTTTTTTTTTTTTTTTTAAGAAAATATGGGCTTAAAAATCTTGTTCTCAGAAACAGCTGAACCATTTTTGCTGAAACTTTTGCCAAAAATTTAGCATGAGGAAAACACTCAGCAGTGAAATTTTTAACCCAAATTGTTAAAGTTTGGAAAAGTTGTAAGCAACTGACTCTGGACCCAGGAGTCTCGTAATAAGAAGTATCAGGAAACTTAGCTATAGAATCATAGAATATCAAGGTTGGAAGGGACCTCAAGAGGTCACCTAGTCCAACCCCCTGCTCAAAGCAAGACCAATCCCCAACTAAATCATCCCAGCCAGGGCTTTGTCAAGCCTGACCTTAAAAACCTCCAGGTGGTGCTGCCTATACTGCCAAGTATGTAGTAATATTCATTACTTTCAAACAGTAATTGTTAGGATTTTAACAGCAACCACTATCCATTATGTATGTACAGGATTTATTGTGGTTTATTAGAGGTTGTTCATCAGCTGGATCTAGCTACTTTTCTATTCCTTTCTTACCTCAAGTTTTAGGGTCAGAAACCCCTGAGTTTTGTAATCTTAGAGGAGTATTTTTTTCTCACTCTCACGAGGTATAGAGGTGGAGGAATACCATTCAGGTCTGTCATTTTTACCACTTATGTTACAGTGCTTAGACATGTACTGACCAGACTCAATGAAAGTGCATGAACCTTCAAGGCAAACTTGAAATGCATTGCCTCATTCCCAACACCCATCTACCAATAAACTTCTTGTTCCAGAGAAAATAACCAGCAGCCCAAAGCTTTAAATACTTCCACCTCACAGGAAGAAATCAAATAACTTGTTCTTTTTATAGAAAACAAAGAAAGAAAAATTGCAGTTTGCGGATCTCCCACTCTCAGACTTGTTGAAAGGCTAAAAATTCAATTTTGGTGGCTGTAGCTGTTAGCTCTCTGAGCTCAACAGTAAATGCAGGAGTGATGGTGAGGAGGAAAATAAAATAAAATAAAACAAACAAACAAACAAAAGCACCCTGAGCCTTAAGCACTCCTGAGTCAATTCAGGAAAAACTTTTGTTTTTCATTTACCCTCACAAGCCAAAGCAGTTTCCAACTTGCTGAGGGTTTAAACCTTCAACTCAATGGCTATAGAGTTTTGCTCTCCCAATACACTATTAAATAGGTGAGATGGTAGCTGGCTAGCTAGATCAACTATTAACTGAACACATACCTCTGGCACTGGCAAATTTAGGAATAAATTATTTCCTTTATTTCCATTTATTAGAGTTTTGAATGGTTGCTGGATTAACAGCCCTGAAGACTGAAGTCTGTATTTAGTCACAAAGGAGGTAGAACATAAGCAGCAGCATTTCAACCTTCTCCACACTTCTGCAGTAATGTCTCTCTACCTTGACAGGGAAGCACCACAGACAGGGCCTGATCCAATTCCCAGGGAAGTTAATGGGAACATTTCCATTAACTTGGCAGATGGATTGAATGAGGAGGGTGAAGACACCCAGACATGCTCACTAACATTTCTCTTGCCTCCTTACAGAACTGCACAGTCCCCTTCACGCTTTTCCCCCCCACACCTAGCTTGGGCCAGGTCTGAATGCTCCTAATCAAGAAACATCAATCCATTTTCTTGAAGAATTAGTAGCAGGACTATTGCTCCAGCCATGATGCCTAGTCAGCTCTTTGGTCATTTTTCTCAAGCTATCCATTAGAGCTATGTACTATGTGGCACTTGTTCACCGGGCAAGACCACCAAACTCACTTCACGGAAGATATAAAACAGACATCAAATAGAAATGATTTACAGTAAATACTTACCTTAGTGAGGTTTGAGCAGTGCCCTTGAGTTGAAAGGCTCAATAGCCTATTACTAATTCCTTGAACCAACAATCCCCCTGCTTCTCTATATTCTTTTTCAAATTTCAGGCTTCAGCGTTAATGCCAGAGGACATGTAGAAAGGGCAAGAGGTTCATATAAATAAGGTTATGGGCTTGCATGAATTGCACAGAATGTGTGGCTCCTTTTTCATACAATCTATGTTTTAATAGGTTGTCACATGTCTGTAATGGAGAAACTATAGTGGAAAAAAATTGGATTTGAAGGAGGTTGGGTGGAATATAGAATCAGGGAATTTGTGAGCAATGTGGCCCTTGTCCAATTTGCGCCCTATCTAATCATCTGAGGGAAGGCAGAGAATTAATTTTGCTAGAAGGCAGAGGCACAAGGTGTAGGGCTGGGAAGCTAATGGGTGAATTTTGCTAGTGAGGCAGAGGATTGAGTTGCTGGAGGGGAGATAGAGAACTGATTTGTGGCCAGAAGGGAGTTTGAAGTAACTGCAGTCACAGGATGGACTGATAGTGCTGCTAAGGTGGGCAGAAGAGAGACTGGACGAATCAACAAGGGCGCGTCCACATTTTTTCCACACCTGGGTCTTTAAAATAATAGATGGTATTTGCAGCTAATCCTAATTCTGTTATTTATAAAAATAGTACTTAGTAGCTATATAGCATGTGTAGATTTCTAAGTGTTTACAAAAGTAGATGTCATTACCCCCAATATATAGATTGAAATTGAATCAGGCATAGCAGGGACCTGAAACTGGGTCTTTCACATCCCACATGAGTGCTCTAACTACCATGATATGGGCTATTCTGCAGTGGGTCTCTGTCTCCATGAAAAAAATGGAAAGGTCTGTTTTGTTTCAAGGTGGAATGAAAAATTCCAAAACCTCGAAATTTTACACAAACTCAGCATTTTTCCAGAGAAAACCCAATTTTTGTTGGAGAATTCCCAACAAACTCTAGAAATAACCTACCCAACAAGGAAATTTTCTTCCTATGCCTATTAGTTAGAATTTGACTTATGCCCTGAAGCCTGAGGTATTATATCTCTTTCAAAATCCTGGGAGGTTTACTAATCCTTATTATTGTAACTCTGGATGCTCACATATAAATGACAATTATTTTGGTTTAATTTTGCATTAGTGATATCCTATTGCAGTGAGTTCCAAAGACAAATTCTGCATGATGTGAAAAATATTTCCTTTAATCAGTTTGAAATTCACTGCCTAATATTTTCATTGACTGTCCCCTTGTATTGTATTTTGAGAAAGGCTCAATAAACATGCCAACTCTACCTGTTCTATACCATTCATTATTTTGTATTGTCCCCTTTCTTTAATTGTTCCCCTTATCCAGTGGCAGTCCAATGCACCCATGATCTTCCTAATTTTGATATATTTGATATAGTTATTTGTTTTTATCTCTTTGACTATTTGGTCTTCAAATTCCATCTTAACCTTCCTTCTTACACAATACTTGCCGTAGTTTATATTCCTTTCAATTGGCTTCCCTTCTGTTGGATTTCCATTTTCTGACGTTAGTATCACAAATATCATACTGTAATACATTTCATTCTTATAGCGGTTGTGAATCAAGGGTGAAATCCTTGCTTTATTGAAATCAGTGGCAACATTCCCCATTAGGGCTAGGCTTTCATGCGAGATGCTTACAATCAAGAGTTAAATGCATTTCTGCTTTTAAATGTTAAAATTGCCAACAATGAGCAGAAAGGAAAAGGAAGTCCTGATTTACTGTTACATTTCAATTACGTACAAAGCTATTCAAATGTTATTCAAAAATGAATAACAAATTCACAAAAGATAATCTTTCTTTAAATTTGCATAATATTATCCTGGATGTTTACAATTCTAGAGGAATTTACAGGTCAAGAGAAGTGATACTTCTGTTGAAGCCTCGCATGCTTTCATACTTTCTGTTTGGCATAAAAAGTCAAAGTAAATTGTATAGTACTTGTCCTTACAGGAAGAACATTGGTATCTTCTCTGAAACAACTGTGATAGATTTTAAACATTATTTTGGTTGAATTGAAGTGATGCATTCTGAGCCACTTGGTTACCCTGGTGATAAATGTATTAAAATATTATTTGATTAATAATAATGAATCAGATCAGTAGGCAGGTCTTCTGGACTACCAGTAAGATATCTTCTCTTTTGGGGCTAGGTATTTCTGAATTCTCTTGCAATGTAGGTTCTAAAAGTTTTCTGTGTTCCACATTGGTTTCGATAGAGTAATGTAGCAGTGAATCTATCTATGGCACTAATATAATCCCCATTGCTATCTGAGCCTCTCACAATCTGTGACATAGGGAAGTGCTATCATCTCCATTTTACAGATGGGGAACTGAGACACAGAGAGGCTAAGTGACTTCCCCAAAGCCAGGAATTTAATCCATGTCTCTTAAATCTTAGGCTGGAGCATACTTCCTGTCAGGCCAAAGGGGTGGAAATTGTACATACAAGGCCTGTTTTTTCATTACACCATTCTGGTAAAAGAGCCTCAAACTAGGCATAAATTTATATTCACTCTAAAACCCATTCCATTGCCAGAGTGATGTAAAGGGGCCTTCGTGAAAATGAGAATCAGGCTCACAGATACCAGCCCTAAACATACAATAGATGATCTAATTATATAATGTATTACTAAACTTCTCTGTTTTTCAAACTTTTAAATTCATTTTCATTGTAAATAGTATTCCAACCAATCCCGTGCACTAGTTATGTTGAGCATGTAGCCATTCTGCTGTGCAGATTACTCTAATAATTATGAAGGAAGTCAATGAAAATTACTGCATTATCTTGAAATGCTCTGAAGCATGTGTGTAATTCTCATTTAAGCACATTGTCTGCTGAAGTGAGAAACAAAAGTAATACGGCAGAAAAACATGTTGATGTATCACCATTCTTCCTTTGGTTGCTGAGCACTCGATTACAATCACTTAAAACCCTGTGCAAACAAACAACATTATCTTATGTTCCTCATTTGTTTTGTCCTCTGCGCTCTCAGTAAGCCTGGTTTCACAATACAAATGAAGCAGCAAGGATGCTCCAGGAAATAAATCAGTTTTATTTCAAGGAAATTATCAGAAAAATATTACAGCATAGCAAACTTCTTCTAGAAATAGACAGAATTTATTCTAAAACTTTTGGTTGCCTCAGAATATGGGATAACTGTTTAAACATAATATTTTATTCCCTGTGTACTATACACCCACCACTGGCAGATCAAGTAGTTTAGGACAAAGAAAATCTCAAAACAGTCCTGCTGGCAGAGCTTCCTAAATAGAAACCAATGAGACCACCTACCCACACCAGTATTTTGGATGAGTAGATGTGATGGGTAGGTGGTAATGTGACCTAATGCCCCCCCACCATCCCTTTCCAGGAAGTTGCAAATGGGGCCATGTATTTTCATGTGTGGTAGTGCAACCACATTATTGGCTTGACTATGTTTGGTGTTGCTGGAACTCAAACAAGGGTTTATTTTTCTTACAATTTTGTTGTTGTTTTTTAAAGTTATGTAGAAGGCTTGGCCCTCAGAAGGTAAGATTGATTCTTATAGATAAGAAAAAGAAACATATTATATACATTGGTGAGTAAAAGGCAATATGTAAGAACAAAGGCATTTAAGAGGGTCTGAATCAGCTTTCTCACTTGTTTTATTCAGCATGTAAAGAGCAATCCCTCGACCTCACTATCATAAGCATGACATGAGAAATGTGGAGAGCAATTGAAATTACCATGATTTTTTAAAACTATGGATCAACACAAATTAGCACCCACGTTTCTCGAATGGTAACAGAATTTCATTCTTTACGGAGTAAAGCACTCCTCCAAAAGAAAAACTTTGCAGCTTTCCTATGGATTTGAATGGGACTTAGGCCCAGCTCAGTCCCATAAGTATGTGTTTCAGGCTGGGTTTATTTGTTCTGTTTGTTTATAAAGCAACATATTGAAAAGGGGGTCCGGGGTTTGCGCTCATTATTGGGATAAGGCAACATGGAGGAGGGATAATCATTCTTTGAAGGAACATTGTAGCTAATTTGAATTATGCTAGTTAAATTAGATTTTGAATTCAAAGGCATTTAGTCAAGGAATACAACCTGCAAATGATCAGCTACTCCAGCTACTTGGGTGGGTCAAGCTATATGATTTATTATTAATATTAAATCCTCCAGGGGAAAGAGACTATTACCGGTTTCCTTTGTCACTTCCCAGATCACTTTACTAGAAACAGGGGCAAGTGACATCATTTGTTCTTCTGCGTTCGTTCACTGAAATTCACTCCTATTCACACGAGTTTCACTCTTCAGCATGTCAGTTCTAGCGTTACACAGGACGAGAGGGACCTTTATTTGGGCCAATCCCAGGAAAGGCTTAGAAGATGAGGATTGAAATCGCTTTCATAATAAATAATGTGATCTGGTCCAATAGCCAAATATATGAATCATATATATATATATATATATATATATATATATATGATTTAACACAGTATTATCAAAGAAAACAAAAGCACAGCCAAAGTATGATTTCATTTTACAGGTATATCTGAACCTATTAAAAGATTTAGGGTAATCCACTAAAGAACTGAATTAATAATTGAAAGTAAAATGTTCATTGCTTTGCTCTGCCACATTCTATGCCCAACAAGATTAGAAAGAACAAGAAATTTTAAACTGAAAAAACATTAGGGCGTATGACTTATTAGTCAATTTCAAAAGAATAATTTCTTACAAATCAAATTCTTATTGGGATGTTTTTATTTTTGAACACAGACAATGGTACATCCTTTATAGTGTACAGATTATCTGCTTATATGTCTATTGTTACAGCTTGTACAGACTGAATGTTAGTTACTTTTATACAAATAGCTAAATATATTGACAAAGACAAATGAACCCCTAAGAAGAAACTACTGAACATCTTCCATTGTGAATGAGGTCTTTTCATTTGTGACTGTACTCAGATTGTAACAAGACAAAGTTTCAGGACACAACATATTCCCTTGTGATGGTATCTCTTTATGTGCTTATTAATATTGACCATGACAAACAATTTGAATCCTTTAAACTTCAATACTCAGCTCTGCAAATTGTTCACAGAACATAAGGTTATGAATGACAAAAACTAAGACTGCCAATCATTTTAATCAATATGTCGCTTTTTAAAGTTGGGTTTTTTTCTTCTTCTTTTCTATGGTGTCTTCTTAGTGCTCTGATGTATAGATCGAACGAGACAGAAAGCTTCTTTTGGTCTTGAAAGTATAAATTATTAAGAGTTCCAACCCAGTACGACATGAGCAACAAGGAGATAACACATCCCAATAGTACAGGACACAATCATCATGGGGAAACCCAACCTGAAACAACAACAAAATAAGGAAAGAGCAATAAGAATGCAACACTTTGTTTGCCAAGCAATAACATGGCAGTCAACTTTTACTTTTGCTTTCAAAAAGTCTATCATACAAGTTCTTAGCTTTTGATACCTTTACAACATTTCAAAAAAATCAAAGAACATAACTGGATCACTGCAGGACAGTGATCCAATTATGACATTTAGAAAAGTATGGGTCAGACCCTCACACGGTGTAAATCAGCAAAGTTCCATTGACTTCAATGGACCTCCACCAAGTTATGCCAACTGAGAATCTAGAACTGAATGTCTTGGTTGTGTGCCAGTCAATACGCAATTACATGAATTATATCAGTTCTCACAAGTTAAGCGAGCAGTAGGATAGCTCATTCACTACTTATGTTTTCATACTGTGTGTACACTCTAACCTTAATAAGGTTCTTTCTAACTCTGGTTTATGGCTGATATTCCTTTAGCTGGCTTCCAATGGCATTTAAGTAATAAACCTCATCATGCTGGTACTATATTTATCCCCATAATGCTGAACGGTCTTGAGTGTCAGTTGAAAAGTATTGTAGTCCTACAAGATGCACCAACTTCTGTGAGTGTCTGAGGAAATCTCTTTGGCCTGTGGGGAAAGTGTTAAACGATTTGTTTTCATGTCAAAACACTTCTTTCAGCAGAGGTAAATCCCACAGTGCGATTTTTCAGAATAAACTTAAGCTTTTAAAGCTTCTATTGACAGAAAATTCAAAATGACAGAAACTGAAGACTGGACAGGACTTTGTGTGTCCTGCAGTGTCATATCATATTTCATACCTTTTTACTCATATTCTCATTCATATTTCACGACCTTTTTACTCATATTCTCCATGTTCATATTCATCCACCTGTTTTACTAACCATCATCAAAGTGTGATAGTGTTCTTTGAAGTGCCAATATTTCTTTCATTGTCTTCACTGGAAATTGAAGAAGGATGTACCTAGTATATGTGAATGTATTAGTGGTGCTTTTTGCCTCACTTATGTTAGGCAGCATCTAGAAGATTCAAGACAACTTCACCCTTCATTCACCATTAATTACTCAGACAGCAAAGGAATGCAGGCAGCAAAGGAATGTAGCTGCTCTCAGGTCCCATAATCTCCTTATCTTCCTTTTCTCCATATACAAATATACACATTTTAAAAGAAAACAACATTTATGATGAGTGTGGTGCAATCTGCTCTTCCTCCTGCTTCCGCAACACTATTCTGACCAGGGTTCATGTAACGCTTTTCCAATGCTGTTTCATTGCCATGCAGAGTGACCTGAGCAGAACAGGTCCAATGGCATTAGAGGAGCTTTGGTATTAGTAGCAGTTGTATTACGGTAGCATTTAGAGGCCTCAGTCAGGATTGGAAATCCATTGCATTAGACACTGTATAAACACATAATAATAGACAGTCCCTGCCTAAGAAGCTTAGACAAGGTATACAAGCAATAACAGGCAGATAGCATAAAGAAAAATGTTAGTTTGAACTACCTCTGTTAAAAATAACTGCTTCACCACCCCTCATTGATATGTCCCCACCAGCCTGCTTCACCACTCTGGACCCAATGTCCCAGTGAGCCCTTCATCCACATTGACCACCCCACAGAAACTGAGGCAACCCAAGAAAAAAAGAAGTTACCCACAAAACTGAGTGTATGTACAAGTAAAGACTTTCATGGCAGGCACATTATCCCACATCTCCCTACTGTGGGATTTCTGGCACGTTCCCTGGAGCATATGGTGTTGCTCACTGTCAGAGACAGGATGTTAGACAATAGAGTCTGATCCATTCTGGCAACTCCTACATATGATGCCAGCCACTCTCCCCTCTATGGGAGGAGGTTGGGAGGGCCCATGTTACTCTGGGATTTAAGGGGCCATGCAGCATCAGAGCTCTCAAAACATTGGTTAGCAACAGCAGAGTTAAGTTTTTGCTTGTTTGGGGTTAGAAAGGGGTGTTTGGAAGAATGGAAGGGGAATGAGGAATTGTTAGACAGGGCAACCAGTCTGACAAGACTTTCAAATATTCCCTGAAGGTGTATGGTAACTCTCATTTATGCATGTGAACAAAACGGAGACAGAATCCTGGTGATTTTTGGTAAGATAGGAATTCAATAGCTTGTCACAAAGTTACCCAGAAGGCATGGCTTCCTTTTTATGTCTGAATTTGATTTTGAACACATATGAATGTATCGTAGTATATTTTCTCCCCCAGCTAAACTGTCTGGTCCTCGCTTTTGAATGGTTACTTATTCTAAAAAGCTGCACAATTATCCTTTCACAAAATTACTGTGTTATTAAATTCATGGCATTGCCAAACAGCTTTCTGCATTTTAGAGCTGCCTTTGAAATTTAAAAAAAATTAATTATATGGTCACCTAACTGCTTTTCAGACAATATCAACTCTTCTTTTTCTTTCTGAGCTCATTTGATCTTCCTAAGATTTGCCATCTCACTTTTAAAAGTGCTCAAATCTGACAAATTCACTTTAAAAATAAAATGGTGCTGTAAAAAAGTCCTCCTTCAAATGTAAATACATCCAGTGGATTTCCATGAATGGCTCATTTCTACACAACAGCTGGTGAAGGTGAGATTGCTAAGGATTTCATAAGAAAAGAAACTGCAGACTTACATTAGACCTTGCACTTACTGAACAATAAATTCAGTTCTGCTGGGTAAGCTCCAGTGACTTAGCAAAGCCCAGGTCCTGTCCTTACTAATATAACTTAGTGGGTCTCACAAGTGGATACACAAGAGCTCAGAGATGAAGGGCACTTAATACCTGGGTGCATAAGGACAAGAAGAGAGGGGATTTAAAAAAACAATAATTGCTATCCCTTCTGTAAAAAAAATTTAAAAATTGGTTCCAGCTTTGTGCAATTCTGTACAGGCAGTACATGAATTATGCAGAACAACATGCAAGGTTTTTAATCATACCTTTGCTTTAACAGTAAGAGTCAAAGGTCTGGTTCCGCCACCCATACTCATGTTGCGTAATACCTTACTTCATTGATTTATTTGGGGTATTTGCAGTGGGCCAGATTGTGCAGATGAGAGAAGTGTTAGAGTTCTGAACAAAAACATTATTAATATTATTTATTAGTTGTAGTGCTGGAAGACTGCAGTCAGGATCAGGATCCACAATGCTAGGTGCTGTACTGGCACACAGGAAGACACGGTACCTGCCCCAAAACGTTTACAATGTAATTTATAGGTCCTTTCATTTAAAAAAAACAAATCTAAGAACATATTTCACAGAACATGAAAACTACACCATTACTGTTGCTGTGCAGTGTACAGAACGAACATTGGCCTCAGGACAACTGCTGGAATAGTGGGTGACATCCTTGGCCCCATGGAAATCAATAGCAAAACTCCCTTTGACATCAGTGGGGCCAGAATTTCATCCAGTGTATTTAGGAGAAGGAGAATATAAAAACAAGAGGGAATTGAATCACAGTTTGTTAGGGACAGGAATAAAGAGGGGACCAAATCAGAAACTATATTGCAGTCATGGTATTCTCCTCCAAAGCAAAGCTAGGGTTGTGCCTGGCAGTGTGCTAATCTGATGCTACTTCAAATCATAACGCCACAGATCAACAGCGCTCAGAAGTCAAAACAACCCTTCCTTACACCAACACCACCACTTCAAATGGGTGTGAGCACACCAACACTTGGGAGAGAGTGCAACATCTCTCTCGTTTTTCCCCTCAGTAATTAAAAAGGAAATGTATATTAAATGTAAGCCTAGTTATATAGGGAGTCATTTTCCTGTTATGACAATACACCTACAGTTAATCACCCGATTGTGTACCATACCATCTAAATGAAACGTTTTGTGCAAAAGTCATAGCATAATGCAGCTCTCTCTAAAATGAGACAGAGACATTAGAATCATTCAGAGAAATTGGGCAGGGGGGGTTGGCTTATTGTGGGATTTACTGGAAAAGTGATTTACCCTGGAGGAAAGACAGACCCAACAGTCACTGCCTTCTAGATTGTTCTGAGCTCATAGCACCAAGGGGGTAGTGAATCATTAGGGGATCTGCAGAGACAGCTCTCAAAATGGAAGGTGGAGTTCTCTAATCAGTTCTGGAGTTGCAAGATGATACCAGCAATCCTCCAAGATCAAACCATTGGCAGTGGTGGTTCAAGCTGTTACAGAGGTGGAGCACGGTGGTAGTATATATGAACACTGAGTGCCAAATTCTGCTCTCACTTCTATGTCACCCAACTGACTGCTGTGGGGTTGCACACTGGTTTAAAATGGGGCTTGAATTTGGTCCCTAATCTATACCTGAATATCCGTTTAAGAATATAATTTATAGAGCACTTCTTGCAGATTCTTCTCTCCCACTTACTGGCCTCTCCATTATCAACACCTGCACACACAACAAGGAAATATGTTGCATGCCTGGCAAGTGTCATGTTATATGAGATGATGTTTAACCCAGCAGAAGATACAATATGAGTCCTTGTCATTTCAGGCCAGTCCTTGAACATGTGCCACACTTTGGTTTGGAAGTCCTACAGTGACAAGCTCATTTTCAAAAATTCACATCTTGAAATTACAAAAGCTGCCTCGAAAATTGGATCCGGGTGTTGAAGCTCCTAGAGGCAATTCAAGGCTGCTTCTGAGTGGAAGGCAAGTCACTCCTGTTAATGAAGTTTCTATAGTTTGGTTTACAAGGTGGCTCTTTTATATTTCCTTTCAAAAGGAATGTATAACGAAAGCAATATCCATGGTTCTTAATCAAAAGGATATGTTTGCAATCCTCTTTATTTAAACATTAACACACACACACACACACACACACACACACACACACACACACTTTTTGTGGGGAGGAACTTGGGCCGGCTCCAGGGTTTTGGCCGCCCCAAGCAGCCAAACAAACAAACAAACAAACAAAAAAAGCCGCAATCGCGATCTGCGGCGGCAATTCGGCGGGAGGTCCTTCGCTCCGAGCAGGAGTGAGGGACCGTCCGCCGAATTGCCGCTGAACAGCTGGACGTGCCGCCCCTCTCCGGAGTGGCCGCCCCAAGCACCTGCTTGGTAAGCTGGTGCCTGGAGCCGGCCCTGGGAGGAAGGAAGAACAGTTATCATTGATGAAGAATGGCAGCTGTTAACTAGTTTTCTTAACAAAAGAGCTGTGGGTCTATATTTATTTAAATATAAAGAAAATAACTCATATTTTCAAGAAGCAAGTCCCAGTGCTACATCTCATCTAGAACTGAGAGAAGATTTATTTGTACAAATTTCACTTTTTTGCATTTATGAATAATCCATGAACACTGCAATTTTTGCAGATTTAGTCTTCATCCAAAATTACTTGCTAAATAACTTTTGCAAATAATCTTTGGTATGCAGCTCATTTTCAAGGAAATCATTCTGAGTATTGCTGCCAAATTTCCTGCCAGAGTAAGCCAGTATAGTTTTAGTACTGTTCATTAAATTGTGTCACAAACAGAAAATTTCACTTTTGATATTTAAAATCTGACCATGTGATTGGTCACCAAAAGTACGTGGTATATTTTCTGTTCTCCGACTGGATAAACATAACCCTTAGAAGAAAGTTTTACGTAAATATTGAAGTATTCTGAAAACTATCTGCTTCTGCAACCATTCCTACAGGTATAGTGATTCACTAGAAAACATGTAACGCTAACACCAAAAAAATGTGCAAACACAGATGAAGTAAATCCGTTTAAAAATCTGAATGAATGCTGGTGGGAAATTTTTTTACAATATTCACTCAGCCCTAATTTGGGATATATATTTTAATGTGTGGTCCCCTGGTCATCAAGGTCCTAGGAATTCATCTCCCTCTTTTCTTTCTCTGTTCTTATTATCCCTTCTATTTCTCTTAGTCTCCCTCCTATCCCCTTATTTCCTCCTTCTCTTGTCTTCCACTGCATGCTGACCTCTGTGTCTCCTGCCTTCTTGTTTGTCTCAACTTTCCATCATCCCAAGTCCGCAAAATACTGTTATTTCCATTATTTGAAAGGACAGGCTGGTATTGGCTCTAGTGCCCATTTAAAGAAAAGGTCTAAAAAAAGAGGTGCTCCTGCTTATCTACATGACTATGACACCTTTACAATTGGACACCTGTTTCTAAAATAGCAGGTGGCTAACACTGCCAACGATCATTCACGAAACACTAAAATTACTGTGAATTGCACATAGCCTGGAATTACATAAAAATTATAGTGTGGTTACCTACTAGTTACCATACATAGTAGTTAACATGTAATTGAAAACACTGAACGTAACCTATAACCACATTTTCTTCTGATTGCTAAAATTACAATAATTTCTCCCAGTTTTCTGTCTGTTTTGAGTCTGTGCCAAGGTTTTCCATACAGTCCCTCCAAGCAATGAACCTCAGATCAGGGAAATGAAATTTCAAGTGAGAAAAATAAATGGTGTTAAATTGTGCATTCTACATTCTGGAAAAAAACTTCCCGAATTCTTTTCGACAATAAATGTCATGCTTTCCATACATAACCTGTAGTAAGCATTTTGCTGGCCTTCCCAAATCTGCTCATCTGAAGGAAAAAAGGCACAGTCAGTATAGTCCTTCACTGTAAAGAAAATGGTTAATTACCAGTTCCAACTTGAATGTTCAAACCAATAGTCACAGAAATGTTTTTGCAGTATTTGCCCAGCTCAATTATCTCTGTGGTGCAGTTCATATGAAATATAGGGGTCTCAGAAAAACAGTGCCTTTATAATAAACTATTCAAAAGCTATTCAAGCCTGAGAAGGCAGGGATGGCGATGGTAGACACCTGTATGAAACACCATGAAAAAATACTAAAAATCTATGAACTCCCCGTTGAAATATGGAGAAAAGCAGTGTAGTTATGACTTCAAAAGACTGCAACAAATTGATGGTGAGATAGCAACAACAGCTGATGAATATAGTGACCTTCCTGTTGGCATTAATTGTCTGCCTCCCACCGGAAATGATTAAGTCCAGCTGACCCCTGGGTAGAATGTTAAAAATTAAAGCCAACAAATTGTAATGAAAAAGAGAGAGAATGTCAGTAGTTTGATGTTGGGAAGGAACATACCATGGATGCATTTGTGTCACTTTTCTTCCTTTCCTGTTGTATCTGAAGATAATTTTATTTGAAGTTATCATATCAGGATAAAGAAGTTAGAAAAATGCATCAGAAGCTGAACCTCACCATATCTGGATGAGAGTGCATAAAATGCAATGGGCCACAATTCAGTTCTCCATGTATAAACTGTGGCTAAATTAAACTACCAGGTTTAAACTTTTAGAGATGTGTTCACTGATGTGGGAAGAGGGGTATAATTTAGGCTGGGCGCAGATCTGGTGTATGTCATGATGGGCAGTGCTAAATTTGCATATCACACCAATTCAACGTTTTTTCCTCTATGGACTAGTCCTTAGTGATTTGACACTGTGGAAAGATAGGTAGCCAAAGACTAGCTATGGGCTAGTAAAGGGTAGCTATGGGCGTAGATTTCAGGATTCAAGGCTGCGATTCAGCAAAGCATTTAAACACGTGTTTAGCTTTCAGTATGTGATTAACCCACCCCTACTCAGCAAAGCACTTAAGCACACATAGGTGATCAAGAGGCATTATATTTCATTTGTACAGTCTCCTTCAGCAAGCAAGCAAAAAAAGAACGAAAAAAAACAAAGCATTCTTTAGACTTATGTGTTTTTTTTCTAATGGGTTCATTTTCTTTGGCTAAAACACAAACTAACCCCCCCCCCAAAAAAAAAACAATATCCTGCAATACAAGGCTTATCAGTCTAGTCTTCAGTAATTTGATGAAAATCCTGGCAGCGTCACAGTGCATTCCCACTCATTTCTGGTAGGACTTTTGATATTTCTCTCGAGGTGTACACTGCTGCCTTGAAACACATGACAGCAACTCCAAAACTCAAGTCAGCTATTTGGTACTGGAACAAACAGGACAGACTTGAAGAGTGGGACAGTTCTGTTTGTTCAGCCAACAGCAACGTAGAAGTTGCTCCTCAAAGGAAAACAACAGTTGATACAGAAGTTCTTACGCATTCCCATAAAACCAAAAAGATAGCTAACCTTAATGCAAATACTTTACTGTCCAAAGCCACTTCACAAGATAGCCCATTATTATCAGCAATAACCAGTTAATCCACCACCATACCCCTCAACCAACCATCTTACATCCCTCAGAGTCACTCCTCCATGAAAAGCCTGAGATAATAGATGAGCCTTGCAGTGAAACCTGAACAAATCTGGGATTGGCCAGGCCAACAGGGAAAAAAAGTGAGCTCTAGTGCTGAGGACAGTTCACTGAGTAAGCTCCTTGCACTTAAACAAGGAGCTGCTATCTCAAGTATCTTTACTAATTGCAATAGCCAAAATATCACACTGCAAGAACACCCTAAAATACCTACTTTCCACTATGATAACCAGTTACCACCTTTTATACCACTAATGCAAAAGACCCAATGTCCCTTTCTTGACTGATTCCAACTTGACATGAAGGAGACTGATCTTTCCTTAGTTTCCCCATAGAAAGAACTCTAATGTCCATCAACAAAGCACATTTTAGCTTCTAGAGGGCCAATGGGAACAAATATATATTTAAACATAAAGATGGCCCCCTTTACAAAGTCAAGATTCTGGTTATTTGCTCTTGCTCCAATGGTAAACTATATATTCAGACTTTCAGACATTATACCATTAGGCAGATAATGAGAGCAATTCAGTTTCTAGTCTTGCTATGTCTTAATATTTTTTAAACTTGTGTGTGTGTGTGCGAGAGAGAGAGAGAAAGAGAGAGAGAGAGAAAGAGAGTTTAAAAGAGAAAACAGACAAACACTCTTTGGCTTTGACCACCAGGGGATTATTTATATTGGACTTTGAACCCTTAACACCTGAATTATATTACATTACTGAGAAGTAGGTGACAGCCTGAAAGAATAAGTGATTTTTTTTTAATAAAGAGCACAATTATTAACTACTTACCTAATGGAATTTAGGTTACATTTGTCATTCTCCAAATTCTAGTCATTTAGCTGGGGGGTAGGTTGGTTTAATTATTTCAGAGTACCTTTGGTGTCTGTCTTTCAGATTTTTCCTTCAAATATCAACTACATTAAAAAAAAAACTAGAGGAAACAACACACAACCCACTAACAGTGCTCCAATATTGCATCCATTGTTTATATTTTTCATCATGCATATGGTCTTTTTCAGCGGCTTTAGAGATACAAAGGTGCTTCAAGCAATTTTACTAGACAGCTTTGTACCATAAGCAGCTTTCCCAGAGTTTTAATACCGCTAAAATCTACAGAGTCCATTAAAATCTAAATTGCTTTATATCTACTTGTTTGCAGCATTTTATTCAGCTGACTCCACTTAAAAATACATTTTCCCTGTTCTACATCAACATATATTCCCAAGGAAAAATACAGTACTACTGAAAAATGTTAAGGCTCCAAAATGAGCTGTCAGAAGCAAGCAAATTTATAGTCAGAGCAGAAACTCCATTCTTTACCAGCCAATTGAGCATGCCTCAGTATTACGGGTATCTAAATATGAGCAATCTTATATACCGTATGTTAGCATATTGGGGTAGGTCAAGTATTGAATTTTAGCCTTAGCTCTGGATTTCCTGGGTTTTGTAGTTTAAGCTAGATTCTCAATCCTATTCTGTTTGTGTGTGAACTTCCTTTTGTTTCTTATGTTTGTATACTAAACAGAGGAAAAAAAGTCTAACACACAAGTGTATATTATATAGTCAATTGAAACAACATCTATAATGGCACCATATATTTAGACAAAAGTATCTAGGTAGCAGGACTGAGCCAAGTGGTTCAATTTCAGTTTGCACCTGTCTTGGCAAACTTTATGGGTAAATTCACTTTGCATGGTTTCTGTTCATATGAGTTTCAGGCCCGTTAATTAAAACCTAAACATTCAAATCAAAATACTCCCATGCCCCATGAGCACTGTTACCAGCAGGACTGACAAGAGCGGGGAGAGGAAGGGATAATTGTGCTAGGGACTCGAGCTCAGGGGGCCCCTAAAACATCAGTAACTGCGGTAAAATTGGGGTGAAATGGGAAGGGGTGAGGCCCCAGAAAATATGACGTATCAAGGTACCAACAGGTCTGCTATGTGGTGCCATAGAATACCCTCAGCTCATTATGCCTTCCAGGAACAGCTGACTAGTCCCCTACCTGGCTACCAGCAAAGGACCCTGACACACAGAATATGTTGTAGTATGGGAGATTTGAGATGGTTTTCATAGCTTCACTGCTTGTGCATTATACTGGTTATACTAAGCCTCATGCCACTGCTAAACCACACTGTCATGTATTAGCTTTCTGTGCAGTGTGCAGGTATGTGTACATACACACACACACACACACACACACTATCTTTAAGGGTTGCTTGAAAAATATTGCATGGCCCAATGTTTGAGGCAGGCAATGTGACCACCCCTTAACCACGCCCCACACCAGACTTGGCATATGTTCTTCCAGTCTTTCAATTTCCTCTGGTTTCATTATCAAAGTTTCACACAGTTCTAACAGTTAGAAAATGTAAATATAATAAAATGACTCCAGCGCCTTTAGAAAACTACAGTGTAGTTATGTATTTACCAGCATCCATCCGCTAGTGAGATGAACATCATCATGGGAGATTTACTAGATAACACATACAGAACAACTTCTCTGCAACACAACACTATTGCCAGTGGCATCATTACAGTGATGTGGGAGGAAAGAGATCAACCTACTTTCTGAAAATCTTGAAATGATTATATGTTAAAATCTATTGTTTTTAGTAGCAACCCATATTAGTAAATTCAGTTTGCAAGGTTCTGATACATTCACTGGAACCAATTAAATTGATTAATACAGAGCTGTTAAGGTACATGGTGTAAACATGAATCTATAGGGACTGTCAAAATTGTATTTTGCTATATTTAGGGTCATTACTAAATGTTTCAAACTTTTACTATATCAACAACTCACTTTTTGTTCAGTCATTACACACTACTGACAAACAGATCAAATAATAGAACTTCGGGATGATCATAAGTAAAGGTTTATCCAAGTTTATACTAGAATGTCCAATTAAAATGGCTCCAATTTCCTGTTATATAAGCTTCTCATAACACTGAAAGTGTGTTGTTATTTTGTTTTTAATAAAAGATAACTAAATATAAAATATTTTAAATTAGAATGAATTTTCTACACAACCTAAATAGGCAAGGACATTCAAAGCTAGTGTAAAAACACCAGCAACTATGGTTCGTTGTCCCCACAATGACTTGAAGTAAATTATCTGTTTTGATTCTGCTTTATCTTGCTCTTAAGTAAGGATGTTGGAGTGGAAGATGTCTGAATTTTATTTTCAAGAAAGTCCTTCATGCAAACCTCACAAAAAGCACTTATGAAGCAGTTTTCTTTAGCCCCATTTGGTTTCCCCCCCCCCCGGCAATGTGCTCACTTTTTTTGGCTAAAACACAAGCTAAAAGGAAAATGGAGTCATGCAATATAGGGCTAACCAGTCAAATCTTTAGTAACCTCAGCAGATCCAGAGCATCCAGCACTAAATACAGAATCTAGATGCTTAATATAAATGTGAGGGTGCGGAGTTCCCTGTGAGTGGTTCAGCAGCAGATAAGGACAATGGAGACACCGTATGATATTTTTAAAAACACATGCTTTAAAATGAAATTTACATGAAAAATGCATATTCACTTGTGTGCATATATTGATTATTTTCCTGGGTGCACTCAGCAGTGCTGACAATGTTGTCCATGATTTAAGTGGTAAAGGTTGGTTACATTTTCCATTATGCTTAAAGGGTTCCCCAAGTTTAAAAGTTTAAAATAGTGGCACAAAATGTGGATTCTCATTACAATATGCTACATAGAATATCAGGGTTGGAAGGGACCTCAGGAGGTCATCTAGTCCAACCCCCTGCTCAAAGCAGGACCAATCCCCAGACAGATTTTTGCCCCAGATCCCTAAATGGCCCCCTCAAGGATTGAACTCACAACCCTGGGTTTAGCAGGCCCATGCTCAAACCACTGAGCTATCCCTGCCCCCTAGTTAGAGGCAACTCTCATACTCAGAATGAAATGCCATTGAAGAAGCAGCAGTGGGACCCGCTGGAGCTTTCAATTCCTACTGGAAGTGAGGGAAGGTCAGCTACCAGAACAGCCTCTTGCTAGGGATATGGGAATACAAGCAGGTGCATATGTTGGTGCCCTAAAAGCAAAGATAAGGAGGAAGAACCAACTGAATCCCTCTTGCAGAGCCAGGAGGAGGACAACAACATCTGAACATTCCTGGAGGTTTGAAGAGTAGCAGGCCACTACGCATTCCCCCAAAGGATGGCACCAGATAAACTGGACAGTCAGGGTCGATTGGAGTGAAGAAGTACCTCTATGGAGGGTAGATCCATGTGAGATTGGTTAGTTTTGACAAAAATAATTAAGCTTTTCCTGATTTCACTTTGGATATGTCTACACTGCAACTGGGAGGTCTGATTTCAGCATAGGTACACATATCCAAGTCTGCTTTGATCTAGCTACAGTCAGTCTACAAGTGCTGTGCACACCTCCCAACAGCAGTGTAGACGTATCCTTTGAGTTTTCTGTTTTGAACGTATTAAAAACTCAAACACAACTCAGAAGCTAAGTAATCACCAAACGGTCACCAAAACTCACATGGACCAAAATTGGCATCTTTTGCTTTTGCATCATTCATTTCCCTAAGATCCCTGCAGTATCAAAGAATAATAGATTGTCATTATTATTATTATTATTTATTTATGTTACTGTAATGCTTAGGGGCCTCAACTAAGTGAATGGCTCATTATGCTAGGTGCTGTACAAACATACCATAAGTGCCCCCAAAGATCTTACAGTCTAAAAGACAAGACAGGTAAGTGAGGCAAACAAATGGGCAATGGGGAAGGAGGAAGCAGTAAGAATAGTAACAGGAAGTTTTAGCTTAGAGTAGCTGTGTGCACAATTCACAGGTGTGTAAAGTCAATCAATAGCAGCCATCACAGCTGGATACCTGCCTGTCTATTACAGTTTGCAGATTTCTGATGGCATCATGGCACAGGTAAGCCTTGCGGAGGAACTTGCAAGAGGAAAATATGGTGGCTTTACAGATTTTGACAGGGAGTCAAAATTCTATTTTTCCACATGTATTAGGCAGCATGGATGCAAGTGTTACATTACTTGCAGGTGATTAAAGCTAGCACCACTGACAGAGCAAAGGCAGGAGTCAATATCACAGTAAGACATTAGTATGAACAGGTAGGAAAGGGCTAGATTATAAAGGGTCCTGAAGATGAGGACAGAAGTTTGTGTTTGCTGCAGTGGAGAACAGGAAGCCAACAGAGGACTTGAAACAGGAGATGGCCAAATCAGGGATGTGCCAGGAAAATAATGTTGGTGGCAGCAGGTTGAAGACAGGATGCATGCCCATTGCCCACTTAATCAAAAAATGAGTCTTATTTCACTCTATTTTTAATTACATCTACTGTAGAAAAAAAATTGTTCAATGTTTCAAAGTTTACCTTCCAAGCTTCAGATTTATCACAAACTGAAAACAGTTGAGCACATCAGCTCAGTAGTTGAGCAACTTTTTCCTTTGGGCAAGATAGAGAATGGCAGCAGGGGCTGTGAACTGCACTTCTCTCATAGCAGTAGCCCATGTGAGGAGACACTTGCCATCCTCTTTGTTCATGTGTTTGTACTTTACATCACTAAAATGCTCCTATATTGTGAATGCTACTGCTGCAGGCTCTGCTTAAATCCTCTCTTGGTTGGGTTTCTGCTTAGATGGGGCAGCTGTCATGGATGTTACACAGTAGAGCCACTTTAAAAGTTTAGCAAACTTGTACAGCATACCTGAAATCACGTTGTTTAGCAAAGTCATCTCCCACTGAATCAGGGGTGGTTTTGACTGGCTTTGAAAGGCATCTCATCTAGCTATGCCTAGCTGACAGATATGCTATAGAGCCTCAAGGATGCCAGTGGGGTTTAAGGCATGAGCGGTCTTCTGTATGTCATCAGGGAACTTTCCTCCCCCATTAAAATAACATTTCTTGTATTATTGTTTTCCTGAGAAAAGTTGAAGGCCAAATTGTGCCAGATAGATCAAGGAGTGGCATGGAGCTGTGCTTCCCCAGAGGGACCTCCAGGAATGATTGTGCTTCAAAAGACATGTTTCTTCCTCCCCTTCCACACACACAGAACTCCCCAGCATGCAAGGGACTGTGACAGCTGCACCTTCCCTAGAAGATGTAGCTCACTCCTCCAAGCCTACCTGGCCAGTTTTGTAACCAGAGCTCTGCTGCCTCCCCTGCCAGCCCCCTTTAGAGTGGCTTACAGCCCCAGATGGGGGCGGTGGGTTAGGAAACAATAGTCCTGTGTAGAAACAACAGCTGTGTACCCTGTCTGCATGGAAGTCACAAGGAAGGTAGGCTCCATGTACTTGCAGACTCTAGCCCTAAATGTGAGGTGTACATTATGAAATTGTGGAGTACTTCAGTTCCAAAAGTCAGTAGCTCTCTATTCCTCAGATTAAAATGGACAGATTTACAATGCCATCCACTGGGACTATAGATCACCAATGTTCTCAGGAAAGGGCCAACAAACTTCTTGCCTTCCCATTGGCACACTGAACTAATCTCTCTGTCTAATGCATAAGATCTAAACTTCAGAGCAGGGTTTCAGAATTAAGTGCAGACAACAGGGAATTGTTACATCATCATAACAGATCAGAAACAAACATTTTAATCTCACCCTCCTTTGGCACCCTCCAACAAACAAAAGATGCATCATTGCTTTTGCATAGAAGTGAACTATCATTTCATCGGAATTACTTTTTGTCTGAACTTGTCAAAAGTGATCAGTGATTTGGGGTGCCAAGTCTGAGGCACCATAAAGGAGCCTGATTTTGAGAAGATAGGGGCTCAGCACATTCTGAAAATCAAGCCCCTTTAAGGTGTCTCAAGCTGAGCATCTTAAATCACTAGTAACTCTTAAAAATGCAAGCCTTTATGTTTTCAAGTATCTTTTTGAGAAAAAAAGTCATAATATTACTCGAGCCTACAGCTATAATGAGTACAGAGGGATTAAGATAAAGAGATTATTGGAATAGGCTTGTTATGCTTTAGAGCTTTACAAAGCATTACACTTTCCTTATCATTTTTCAGAATAAGGTAAAATGGCACTTTTCCATTACTCTCTTACCTGTCAAGTTACTCTTCGGTACAACTGGGAAAACCAACTGTGTGGTTAGTGATTCCAAATAGGCCCTAAATTCCCCCACCACAAGATCATAGCATTATCTTTTTTTTTAAATATCAGGTTTGAGTCTGTCCATTGTTTCCAGTGCATTTACATCATTTTGCACTTTAGGTTCTTATTTCTCTGAATTTGGCCTCCTCAGCTAAGGAAAATGCAGGCAGAAGATGCAGTATTTTTACTCTGATAAATGTGAACTGCAGCATTATGAAACAAGATTTTTCACTGATGCTTGCACCAACATCCTTAATGCACTGAAGGGCAAGAACATGAACATTGTCCTATTGGCTGGAATGATTTATTTAGACTTACCAAAGATAAAAAATTGCTTTAGATAACTTCCATGTTACCCAAAATGGTTTTTACTTGTGTGGGCACCACTGAACTTAGAGGCTTTACAATCTGTCCCTCAGGCTTTATTATCTTCAAATATAAATTAAAAGGAATAATGATGAACAATACTCCTTTGGGATAGGGCTCCCATCTCAGGAAGAAATAAATCATTTGCAAGCAATGTTTTCAACTGTTACATTTTACCAGTCTGTGTGAAATAAAAATTCATTTCTAAACTTCCCTAGGGCAGTTTCTTTCACCTTTGTCTTCATTTGATTTTTCATAACAACTACAAAGCAAATGGGTCCCACCTCCTGAAGATACATACCCATAAATTGCAAAACCACTTCTATTTATTAGCAACTGTTTTATGTTCTCCTAATTACCAATTCTTAGACACAGTCAGTTTAGGATTAATGTGATTATGTAAAGGCTGTAGAGCACCCTGTGTCCACAGTTTCCAAATTTGAACTGCTGCAAAATGCTTGAGCAGCAAGCTATTACACAAGTGTTTTATGCCTTTAAAATAAATGTAACACTTCATGAATACAAGCATAACTGGAAAAGTATTTGTTACCGCATCTAACAATTACCAAAAACTATCGCTAAATTCATGTAATAACAAAGTGATAAATACTGGGGGAGGGGAGGTTGTGGGTTTTCTTTATGTGAATAAGATTTTCTAGTTTACACAAAATAATAACAAAAATATGTCTACAAGTCTATATAAAGAACACTTTGGTACAAGTCATTCTCCTTTCAAATGTATTTTTACTAAGGAAATAATAATGAACTTGAAATTCTTCTTCTCTCTGGGATGTATAGTGCAAAGCTTGTAATTTCTTTGTTTGGCATTTTGTGCCATATTTAGGTGACTAGAAAAATCAGATTGCAAGTTTTAGATGAATGTAATTTTTAAAACTTAACTACTTTGGGAATATTAAATCCCATTAAAAATTAAGTT
Organism: Terrapene triunguis; assembly: GCF_002925995.2. Taxonomy (NCBI): domain Eukaryota; kingdom Metazoa; phylum Chordata; order Testudines; family Emydidae; genus Terrapene; species Terrapene triunguis. The sequence continues at coordinate 2,037,344 of NW_020664376.1, forward strand.
GAAAATAGATGACTGGGCCTGATTCTGATGTAAATCGGTTGAGTCAATAGAGTTACAATGGTGCAAAATAGATTAAAATCAGGCCCATTTTTATTCAGTTTCTTGAGTTCCTGAAGCAATAATGCCCTGATCTGGCAACGATTCATGCACATATTTTAACTTCAATGGGACTACTGTGATAGGGAGTATACACCCCCCACTGGAACTGAAGGGGTTAAGGAGCAGCTGTGGACCCAGGCAACCCCACCCAGCCCCAACTGCAAAGCATGCTTCAGCTGGTGGTGACGCTTAAAAGGGAGCCAGGCAGCTCAAAAAGGACCTGATAGGGCAGAGAGAGAGAGAGAAATCTGTCCTGAGAGATCCTGAGGAAGGATGCTAGAGAAACCTTTTCCTGGAGAGAAAGAGCTTCCCTACTGAGCCCAGAGGGGCTGAAGGTTCAGTTATTTTACTACTTTGAGGCAAACTGTAAGACTTTGGTGAGAGAGTGGATGATAGGAAGTGGCCCAGGGAAACGGTGTTAAGGCATTCCTGGGTGCTGGACGTTGGTGCCTCTTACTGGGTCCTGGGCTGAGCCTAGTGGAGTGGGAGGGCCCAGGCTCCCCACCAACCCCCTTCTTACAAAGGGCATGAAAACCCTTACTTCCGGACTCTCCCTTGGGAAAGGAAGGAGAGGGTAAAGACCTTTAGAACCACCCGGCTGGTATTGGACACCCATGGGGGTCAACAGAGGTTGAAGTTCTCCCCAATCATGAGGCTGGGGGATCCCATATCTTCCTTAAGACTCCATCACCTCAGGAAGAAAGAAGATGGATTGGGGACCTGACCGAAGGGTCGAGTCAACACCCACTAAAAGGTAGACCACTAAATGGCATGACTGTGGCCCGAGAGAAAAATTGGAACTAGCAGGAACAGAGGCATAACACACCTACCACTCGGTGATGCATAACTACTCATGGTCTTAAAGTTAAGCACATGCAGGATCAGGACTTAAGTAACAGTTTTGTCTCGTCTTGGTTTAGGTCAGGCAAGGTCAGATTTCACCTTTCTGGAAGGGGGCCTTTCTGCTGGCTGACTGACTATTCACAACCCAGTGTGTTCTGCAGTTACAGATATGCTATATCCCTTATCAGAGGTTTACGTGACAGGATATAACCTTTTATTTGAAAATCCAGTTTGTTTCTAGCCATCCTGGTTGTGAAGAAAACTTTTTAAAATGTGAACTGAGTGTAATATCTGCCTAAACTGTGCTGTAAATGATATGGACTGTCCCATTTATCTCAATAGGGTGTTAACTCTAAAAACTAGAGATAGCATTTGCAACATGGGACTGGACTTGATGACCTCTCGAGGTCCCTTCCAGTCCTAGAATCTATGAATCTATGAAAAAAAACATTATCAACTATTTCACTTCTGACCATTTTAACAGAAACAAATGCAAGATGGCTATCCCCAACTGCCAAAGGCTCCAGCTGTGCTTTACACAACTGCCAAACCTGCCAGGTGTGCCCTCATTATCTCTTTTGTTGCAGTTATAAATTGTCAGTATGAAAATGTCTGGCACAGTGAAATCTGTGAGGACAGCATAGAAAGAACTGAATTTAATATCAAACAAATAACAGAGGGGCTGCTGTAATGGCTGAGTTATTCATTCATTACATTTATTTAATCCAAACCCCCAATTTTTTTAAATACAAATGACACTGCCACAGAATCCAGAGGCCTTTCTGCAGAACTGAGATCCAACTTGCCACAGAGTATACAAAGCACCAATTTCACGATAAGAAGGAATGGGCAGATGTCTTCACCTCCCCTTTCTATACACTAACTTTATGCCTTTTTCAAACTTCAGAAGGATTTCTGAACAAAGTAAAGGCTTTCTCAACTTAACCATGAATTGCTAACAATTCATTTCCAGGAATACATACACACACTCTATCCAATCTAATGATAAGCTGTAGGAATGCAGTTTTATTATTTAATAGTTGTTTTATAGTAGTACCTAGATGCTCTAAGAAGGATTGGGGATCAGGGCATTGTACATATACACAATAATTTTTGCTACGTCTTGTTACCTTGGGTGGCTGTCTCCAGCTCTCATCCATCTCCCATTTAAATTGTCCCCCTTACTCCCATTTTGACAAGAAGTTCTAGGCAATCCTTTGAATTCTTTATTATGCTACATTATTGTCCATCTTCTCGTAGACCCATCTCTATGTACTTGAGAATATGTGGGGTTTTATTCAGAAACGAATCCTTTCAGCTGGTTCTACATCAAATGTGAGCAGCCATCTCAGTGATTACACTTTTCTGTTGCTCTAAAAGGCCCTTGTCTAGACGCTTAAACTTCTTCCAGTTTTCATCTCAAATCTGATAAGCAATTTAAACTCCTTAACTTCACTTGTCCATGGGGTAAGCACTGAATCAGAACCATCAATAGGGTTTACATGATGGTTATTTCAGTAGATAAATGACTAAACATGAGCAATTTCTTCACTGAGGTGATAAATATAAATCATTTACATAGACGTATTTTAAATATTCTACAATTCACATGGCAAATCTGTGTAAGTGTCCCACTACCAACATTTTGTGGGTTAGGCAGATTGCAGTCTCTGGCTGTCATTTATAATAAGTAAATTTTGCCTTTGCTTCCCATTAAAATAATGGTTTAAGATATACAATTTTTCCAGAAAATATTGCTCATCAAGCACTTTCAATCTGATCCTGGTACCTTATTTAACTAGCAATTTTTTTTTCTAATTTTGATATTGTTCAAATGAGAAAGTCCTTAGGCAACTTCACTGACTGCCTATTCAGACTAAGTACACTGTACTTAATTAAAGTCTTGGCAGCTAAATTAAACCAATAGCAGAGGTCTCAAAGAAAGTACTGATTTGTTGGATAGCTTACTCTGCCTCCCTCTCCCCATCTCTGTTCACCCCCATTTACAGAGTCCATCTCATGCCCAGTCTGCCTTTCTGGCTCACTGACACTATGTGCACAGCACAGCTGGTGATTCAGGGAGAGAAATGGTAGGAAAACTTTTCATTAAAGTACATTTTGATGAAGAAAATTAAAATTTTTGAAATTTTTCATTTTTGTTAAAAAGGGAAGTAGTTGACTGATTTGAGCAGTTCCAGAATTTAATCTTGGCAAAACTCAAGTAAGGTATGATAAGTAAGGGAGATAACAGTTCTGCTTAATTTTGTAAAGTTCCAGTATCTCAGATGTTACCAAAATGTGTATGGGAAGTGGTGGAGAGAGAATGGAATTCGTGGGGACTATGGAAATGGCAAGGAAATGTGAGGAAAACTGAGCAAAAATAAAACATTTTAAATGTTTTCTTCTGCACTGGTTAAATTTCACTTAAAAACCACAAATACATTTCAAGTGCCCTCTGAAGAGTTATTGTACTAATTGGGAGACTAAACTCAATCATTAAAGTTTGAAAAAGAGGAGTTGTGATTTCAGTTGAAACCTCAAGGCAAGCTTACCTATGGAATTGCTATTGACACCTCTATAACTTATACCTGAGGCTTTGGTAAGCAATGCACATGAGATGTGTCATTTACCAAAAGATTTTTAAGCAATTTCATGACTTAGAAATTCTCTTTAAATATCACTGAAGTGAGGAATTATTCATCATTATTGCTCAAGGTAATAATACCTTTGCATTCAATTTATATTCCAAATAGTTACATATTCTGAATGCTCCGTTCAGAGTGGTGACAAAAATAAAACTTAGTCTTCTATCAGTATACTATATGAAGAATCAATGTATTCTGACTACTATACACACTGCAAATGTGCGATGCACTGATTGTATTTCTATGCATAAACCTGTGTTAGTCTATACCAAATGTATTTTGCTTTGGATAGTTATACGTTAGCTTGGAAGTAAACAACTTTGCACAAGTGCAGTTGAAGTACACGATATTTAATATTTCAAATTCTGCTATATACTGAAATATGAACTGCTGATAGCATTAAGAATATTTAGAAGCACATCCTCACTTAATTATTCTGCACAGTATCCAAAATTCAGGGTAACCTAAATAAATAGCTAAAGTGTGTGGAACACTTACTCTGAGTAGCAGAACGACAGAATATTAAACTCCATGAAAACATTCTAAGTGACTGCAAACTTAGCAGATGGCTTTCTGAACTGCAGTGTATCAGATTTAAAAGCATCTCTCTTAGGTATGCATATATATGAGAGAAAAAACATGAATAAACATATAAGCCAAAGAGCTCTCCAGTGGAGATGAGAAAGGTCTGCATTATTTCTTACCTGTTTCTCCTTGTGACGAGCACAAAATTATATACTATTCACAGCACCTGCTGGGGGTCAAAGTCTGCCCTCAGATGCAGAGCACATGGCTCCTTTTGACTTCCAGTAGGAGCCATGTATATACATCCAAAAGCAGGATTTGGTCTCTTGTGATCTGAGTTGTAAACAATTAAGACCCAGTTCAGATCTAAATTCAGGGCCATACTTGACCATTAACCTGTTTTTCCCCCTTGAATAATAAGAATTTAAAACTGACTTTTTAAAACATTTAATTTGTGCTCCTTGCACTCCACTGAAACCACTCTCACTAAAATCTCTAAGAACCTCTTCCTAGCCAAAGGTCAGAACCAGCACTTCATCCTCATCCTCCTTGACCTGTCACGCATGTTTGGTACCATCAGTCATGCGCCTCTTCTTGAAATCTTTGTCCTCACCTTGGCTTTCATGACATGGTTCTCCTCCTACCTCTCTAATCACTCCTTCAGCATATCCTTTGGAGGATTCTCTTCATCTGCCTCCAACTTTTGGTGACATTTCCACAGGGCTCTGTCCTTGGTCCCTTTTCTTCTCCCCCTACCCACTTTATCTCTGGGTGATCCCATCTGCAAACACAAATTCAACTACCATCTCGGTGCTGATGACTCTCTCTACTCCAGGCCTGTCTCCTCTGTCCAAACTAAAATCTGGTCTGTCTCTCTGACATCTCCTTGAGGATGTCTAGCCATCAGCTCAAGCTCAACATGTCTAAAACAGAGCTCTTAATCTTTCCCCCTAGGCCATCCCACACACCACCTTCCTCAATCACTATGGACAACACCACCATCCTGCCTGTCACTCAGGCCCACAACCTGGATGTCATCCTTGATTCAAACCTCTATTAAGGTCCTCACATTCAGACTAGGTCTAAACGTTGTAGATTCTTTCTACATAACATCACTAAAATACAGCCTTCCTATCCATCCATAGAGCTAAAATTCTCATCATATCACATCTCAGTTTCTGCCATATCTTGCTCTCTGGCCTTGACAAATGCAATCTTGCCCCACTGATATCCATTTAGAACGCTGCCGCAAAGATCATTTTCCTAGCCCATCATTTTGACCATATCACCTCTTTCTTGGAATCTCTCCAGTGGCTCCCTCTTCTCTATTGCATCAAACAAAAACTGCTTCTCTTCAATTTCAAGGCCCTTTTCAACCTATCCCCTACCTAATATCTCTCATTCATTACTGAAATGTTGACTTCTACCTCCAATCAGCCCATGGTACTAGCCACCATTGCTCAGTTGTTAAATTTTCAAACAAGCACCATTGTTCTTTCTCCCATGCTGCCCCTCATGCTTGGGAGAAGCTCCTTGTAAACATCTGCAAACTCACTCATTATTCTCCTTCAAATCCCTTCTCAAAACTCTCCTTTGCCATGATGCCTATAAAAACTTGACAATGGTAAGGCCTCTTGTGTGCTGAGATAGCAGCCTACCATGCTTACTAAAAATGTCTCATTGTTTCCTTTTACTTCCCTGTCTGTCCATATCCAGCTCTGTGTTCTTCGAGAACCAGGGCACAGTATCCAGCCTGTCTGACTCATGAAAGGACATCCCCCGCCCGCAGCCTCTGCTTGAACCAAAACAGATCAGATAAAAGACTTGCAGAGAGCAGTGAAGGACAGTGGGAGACACACCTAGAACCCTCCTGACAAGGGTGACAAGATTAAGGCAACTCCCCTAGCCTCATCTGCAACAAAGATGGGACAGGGAGGCATCTCCATTAGCATACAGAATGGAGAGCAGAGATTCCAAGGCAAGAACCGCACTGAACTCTGGGAGCAGGGAAGCACTGCATCCTGGGGGATCTTGGCTCCAGATGTTAATGAACCTACGCCTGCACACACCCAGCTCAGCAGTTATCAGACCAATTCTAGTAAAGAATCCTTGATTGATATCCAAAATACTGAACCAGCCTAATTGCATTGTGAACTTCCTGGAAGGAACACCACCCATAGCCAAAAGTGATCAGCCCCTATCGTCTAGCCTAAATAAAACCCTCGAGTCATCAGTTTACCCATAAACAAATCTAGTGTTCTCCCTTGAACCATTGTTCTGTCCCTACAAAAAACCCTACCCACACTCCAGTAAGTGCTCTGATGCATGGATCCAAACTCTGGATCAGTCCCACTGGGATTTCATCTTCTCCTGGCTGATCTTGCTGGGGGCTTTGCCTATCTCCAGCACTTAGGACCCTGACCTACCACCATCACTTGGGAACCCCGACCAGTTCAAGCTTCATGGATTGGTGAGATCCCAGCTCTCTCTCTCTCTCTCTGTTTTCTTTTCTACCTCAGGTTTTCTATATATGACTTTTGTAACCTTTAATAATGTAACTGTTATGGTTGTTTAGGCTCTCCTTGTGTGGTTATCACTATTATTCAATACATAACTTTTATGGTTAAGCTGGTTGCTTCCCTTTCTCTCTCAACTTTACTCTTTTGTGGTTTTAGCTTTCCCATTCACTCTGCAGCAACGCTTCTCTTATCTAAGCTAAAGATCCCTGTAGTGCCCAAAAATCCTGTGGGGTTTGTTTATCAAGTGGGTTATTACCAGTACAATTGTAACGTGAAAGTGGGAAGAGGGACGAACTGAACCTGTGACATACGAGGGTGGCAGCTTGGAAGGAGGAGACTAAGGGGGGATATGATAGAGGTATATAAAATTATGAGTGATGTGGAGAAAGTAGATAAGGAAAAGTTATTTACTTATTCCCATAGTACAAAAACTAGGGGTCACCAAATGAAATTAATAGGCAGCAGATTTAAAACAAATAAAAGGCAGTTCTTCTTCACACAGCGCACAGTCAACTTGTGGAACTCCTTGCCTGAGGAGGTTGTGAAGGCTAGGACTATAACAGCGTTTAAAAGATAACTGGATAAACTCGTGGAGGTTAAGTCCATTAATGGCTATTAGCCACGATGGGTAAGGAATGGTGTCCCTAGACTCTGTTTGTCAGAGGGTGGAGATGGATGGCAGGAGAGAGATCACTTGATCATTACCTGTTAGGTTCACTCCCTCTGGAGTACCTGGCATTGGCCACTGTCGGTAGACAGGATACTGGGCTAGATGGACCTTTGGTCTGACCCAGTACGGCTGTTCTTATGAAGTGCTGCTCAACCCAGCCCACTGAGTCCAGGGACATATAAGGGGTCAGCTTGAAAGTGCTGATTGACCCGGTCCACTCAGACTTGTGTGTGGGGGTGTGTGTGTTCTTCTGCAGCTGGAGGAACCCAGCCCTGGGGAACCTAGGTCCTGCAGGATAGCTCCATTGGGAGGGGACTTGCAAAAGGGAAAAGTAGAGCTCCATATGAAAACACAAGTGACACAAGCAGTACATTAATAGAATTACAGACCCCCCCCCATCAGAAGAGTAACCCTAATAAATGAGCATACCCCAAAGTAACGGGCAAATCTGGTAACACACTACCCACATTAGGAGTGGTGTAGAGGCACCATTTCTCAGTGGGAACTCCAGAACTCCTATTATAGGCTAAAGAACACATGTTCTGTTACACCTGAGTAGTGAATACCTAGCCTGACGCTTTACATGTTACAGCATGTTTCAGAGTTCTTCTCACCATGATCTCCGTGTTTATTGCAACTATGATAAAGCTTTTTGGTAAGCCTTTTCTGTGTGTTCTTTTAGGACCAGCTTACACCTCACATTGCATGGATACATGGAGAGTGGGGAACGGTATAAAGACTCAGGCATAATGACCATCCTGGAGTGCAAGATCATCAACTGCTTGCCTCGCCAAATGGAGCAAGATGGAAATCAAGCAGTTGCTCTGCCCCACTCAACACTTGCCAGCAAAATCATGGCCTTATCCAGGGCCGGGGCAACCCATTAGGTGACCTAGGCGGTCGCCTGGGGCGCTAACATTTGGGGGGCGGCGACCACGGCGGCCGGATCTTCTGCCACCCCAGTTGTCGGCGGTATTTCGGGGACGGGACCTTCCGCCGCCTCTGTCGGGGGCGGCATTTCGGGGGCGGGA
>NW_020664376.1:2045685-2083083 GCF_002925995.2 Terrapene triunguis
TCGGGGGCGGGACCTTCCGCCGCCTCTGTCGGGGGCGGGACCTTCCGTCGCCTAGGGCGGCAAAAAAGCTGGCGGTGCTCCTGGCCCTATCTGTAACTTCTCCTGTCTAGAACAGTTCACACTGCTCTGGGCATTAGCTTTATGATGCCCTAGATATGGACATATAAATATCAATGATACGGAGCCCTTACAATGTAATCCCACTGTGCACTAATACAATCAAAATACAATGTGCTCCCGAGGGCAAGAAAAGAAGCAGTGATCTAAACGTCTCAATAAACTGAAAGGTTATGGAAAGAAGATCTCTAACGTATTTAGTAATATGCAAAGAATCAAGCCAGACAGTCACTGTCGACAGTTCTTTTTGCTTTTAACTGGAAATCAGATCAATTTAGTTACAACATAACATTCTAGTCTAAGGGATCAACAGGTAACTTCCATGGACAGAGCAATTGAATTTCTGTTTCAATGAATTACAATGAATTAATATCCAAAGATCATCTTCAATAATGCATGTTTCTGTGGACTATATTACAATTTAAAAAACAGTGTAAAGACAGAGGATATATAAGACAGCAACAAATGCAAATTAAAGTAAAAACACTGACAGACTACAGATAGTGGTAAATTAACCAATACATTTTGGGTGGCTGCCCAAAGAGCCACTTGCTGCTTTGTAAGCAGCCCTGGTAATTTCCTACCAGCAAGGTACTGCTTCCTCTGGCAAAAGACAATTTATTTTATTAGAGTTGTCATAGCACCTCCTGGGTTATGTCACATTACCGAAGCAACAGAGAGGCACTGGATGTAATCCTACAGCGTATAAAGTGACAGAACACAACCTGATGCCTGCATTAAGAAGAAGTGTTTCTTTCCACAGGAAGATGTGAATCAAATGCTCCTCAGTACCAGAACTTTGGAAATATCATTGAACCTTGGCACAATTGCATTTTTTCCAGCTCAACTTTATCACTATCAGGCCTTCATTTGTTTATTCTTGTAAACTGCCTAAACATTTCAGAGTGATACATGCTGGTTGGGATTTTTAAAAAGACTCATAACTGGCCTAATTCTGTTGCCACTAGGAAAACTTCTGTTGACATCAGTGGGAGCAGAGTTGCGCCAATGCTGAGTGCTTTTGAAAATCCAGCCTGTTTTTTTTTTTTTTTTTAAGTAGGCAGAATCAGTCTTAGTAAAAATAAAATCATTTCATTAAATTGAGCTAATAACAGTAAAGTAGTTTCCACTCGTCCATCTTTCTGCGGATACATCTTCACTTCAAGTTGGAGGTGTAATTTCCAGCTTGGGTAGACAAACATCGCTAGCTTTGATTGAACGAACGCAGCAAAACCAGAAGTGTAGCCACAGTGGCACAAGCACCTAGCTGCCCCGAATGTGATCCCACCTAGTTACTTATTCAGGCAGCTAGTCTGTTCTGCTGCTTGCACCTCCAAACAAAAAATTGTAACAAAATGTTTAAAAACAAAGCTGCATATTGGCTTTTCCACTGGAGTAGTACTGGGTAGTATAGATCAGGATAGGAGCCTGTGGAGCTGTAGTGATTGTGTAGACATAGCCTGAGGTATTATGCCTATGTTGAGCTGAGGAAGGCAGAATGGCTTACAGGAGTGCTAAGAGAGTTTTGGTTGAGTGTGTATGCACTTAAAAAGCAGTGGATGTGTTATTCCTTGACTTTAGCGAAGCTTTTGATACGGTCTCCCACAGTATTCTTGCCGCCACGTTAAAGAAGTATGGGCTGGATGAATGGACTGTAAGGTGGATAGAAAGCTGGCTAGATCGTCGGGCTCAACGGATAGTGATCAATGGCTCCCGTGTCTAGTTGGCAGCTGGTTTCAAGCGGAGTGCCCCAAGGGTCGGTCCTGGGGCCAGTTTTGTTTAATATCTTTATTAATGATCTAGAGGATGGTGTGGACTGTACTCTCAGCAAGTTTGCAGATGACACTAAACTGGGAGGCGTGGTAGATATGCTGGAGGGTAGGGATCAGATACAGAGGGACCTAGACAAATTAGAGGATTGGGCCAAAAAAAACCTGATGAGGTTCAACAAGGACAAGTGCAGAGTCCTGCACTTAGGACGGAAGAATCCTATGCACTGCTACAGACTAGGGACCGAATGGCTAGGTAGCAGTTCTGCAGAAAAGGACCTACGGGTCACAGTGGACAAGAAGCTGGATATGAGTCAACAGTATGCTCTTGTTGCCAAGAAGGCTAACGGCATTTTGGACTGAATAAGTAGGGGCATTGCCAGCAGATCGAGGAACGTAATCATTCCCCTTTATTCGACATTGGTGAGGCCTCATCTGGAGTACTGTGTCCAGTTTTGGGCCCCACACTATAAGAAGGATGTGGAAATATTGGAAAGAGTCCAGCGGAGGGCAACAAAAATGATTAGGGGTCTGGAGCACATGACTTATGAGGAGAGGCTGAGGGAACTGAGATTGTTTAGTCTCCAGAAGAGAAGAATGAGGGGGGATTTGATAGCTGCTTTCAACTACCTGAAGGGGGGTTCCAAAGAGGATGGAACTCGGCTGTTCTCAATGGTGGCAGATGACAGAACAAGGAGCAATGGTCTCAAGTTGCAGTGGGGGAGGTTTAGGTTGGATATTAGGAAACACTATTTCACTAGGAGGGTGGTGAAGCACTGGAATGCGTTACCTAGGGAGGTGGTGGAATCTCCTTCCTTGGAGGTTTTTAAGGGCCGGCTTGACAAAGCCCTGGCTGAGATGATTTAGTTGATTTTGGTCCTGCTTTGAGCAGGGGGTTGGACTAGATGACCTCCTGAGGTCCCTTCCAACCCTGATATTCTATGATTCTATGAGAGCATGCTCAGAAGCAGCACTTACTGCTGTCATGAATAAGTACAGCGTACATTCTATCATGTCTAGGGCCCCTGACAACTGGGAATATTGCTATTTTCAGGATTTGTTCCATTGCCTTTACAATGTTTGTTCCAGTTTTTGTAGAGTTTCTACACAATAAGCCCCAGGTTGGTCACCAGAAGGATTTGTCTGCCAGTTGAGCAAGTGAAATTGCTCGCAGTTTTGGTTGAGTGTGTATGCACCTAAAAAGCACTTGGCCTGTCACATCTTGACACTTTACCCTGTTTCTCTAAAGGTCTGCATTGGGCCAATGCATAAAGTCAAAGCTGCATAAATGCTTACAGGCATTGATTGGCAAAGTAAGGGATGCAAGAAGGAACAATCTTTTTCCCTTCCAGCCCATGACCCAGCTGCCAAACCTCTCCTATGCACAGCTCTTGCATCTTTTCCTCTTTCCTTGACAACAAGAATACAAAGAAACCACATAGGCACAGCTGGGTTTACTAACTACACACAAATATGCAAGGCCTATCTATATACATAGTGCTGTTTTGACTGATTTCTGGCAAATCTGAAAACAGAGCTGGTCAGGGACTGGAATTTCTGTTCTGCAGGAAATTCTGAAACTACAGAAAAAAAAATAGTTCCAAATCAGAACAAAAAGCTGAAATTTTTAAATTTCCCTCAAAACAAAAACTGAAAAAACATTCATTAGAAGAGAGGTGTCAAATGTGTGGCCTGTGGACTGGATCCAGCCCATAGAACAGTTCCATTCAGCCTTTGGACATCCCATGAATCTTTGAACTTGTCTACATGATCCCGGAGTCTGCATTACAACTGTCCCATGTAGATCCTGCTAGTATGCATTGATGAAGTCCTGTTACAAACCGTAACACATCAGTGCAAACTAAGGAACATTTAGTGTGTACCATCAGGGTTTACTCGGGGCAGTTAGCGTGCAACACACTGGTCGCACTACAAATCACACTGCTGTCATCCAGACTCTAGCACAGCAATCCAGCGAACCTCGCACACAGGTGTAGGACCACTTGATCACGTTTAAGAGGCTTTGGAGAGACATAAGTCTGACAGAAGCTGGTATGTGTCCAAGTGAAGGGAAATGGCATTTGCTTAGGAGCACTAAGCGATACCAGGTATCGGGGAGCAGCAGTAGCAGTCACTAACATCTAAATCAATGTAAGTAATTACCAATGTGGTTTATCTTTATCTATATCTATTTTAATAACTTTTGATTAAGGTAACCCACACCAAGTGGCAGGGTCAGGCCCACCATATGAATGAATTTGATACCCCTGAAGATAGTATTTAAATATTTTAAGTGTGGTTTCAACTTATTTTGACTTATATTGTATTTAATATGTTAATATTTATATACACAATATTAAATACACCGCATATAAGTATATTAAACTAATACTTTAATGTAATATAAAAGTCCAAACAAAATGAATCAAACTCACACTATTGAAACAATTTACAACAAAATATGACATCAAAATCGACACAGTCCCACAAAACATTTCAATTGAATTAAAACTGCATTTTTCAACTGTTCCAAAGAAAATTTTTCAACCAGCTTTACACAAAACAGTGTGAGCACCATTAGAGGGCTTCAGATGTTCAAACAGATAATACCCTATTCCTGTAAATAACATCATCTTGTGGACCTCCCCCAAAAGTGCCCCCCTTACATCATTATTGCTTCCAGGATTGGTGGCAAGGTGTGTACCAAAGAAGAAATAGAATATAAGAAAATACTAAAAAAATTCTAGCAGCAAAATAGATAGTTATACAGACGTCTCATCCTAGTTCTCGACTAATAATAAAAAACAAACAATGTGTGCACCAAAGCACTGGTGAATAAGACCAAGATTAGGAAACTGCTTATAGGAAGTTGTAGGAATATATCTAATAAGGAAACCACAGCATAGCAAGATCTGCCAGCAGCAGCAGATTTAGACAGAACCCCCTGTCAGGCCCTCAAAAGTCAAACCAGATTGATTAATCGGTTAGCAATAACAACCCCTGTCCTGCAGTGAAGTCCATGCGGTTCCCTGTGAGTGTAGTCTTCTGTCTGTGTGGTGCTCATTATATGATCAAGGCCAATGTGTATAGCAAATATTTGCAGACTGAGAACTAGGGATTGAACTCAAACCAGTCATAGGATAAATAAATAGCAAACTAGTGCATAATCCGCTCTGACAGCAGCATCAGCAGATAAGCTGCCCTTTTCCACTAGTGTGCAGTTCGTTACTATTTTTGTTGTTATGGATTGTGTTCCTAATGACTTCCAGGGCACCTAGAGCCTGGGATAGGTGCCTTGTAATACATTAAATCAAAATAAATAGAAAATATTTTTCAGAGAATAAAGGGATTTTGTGTGACAGATCACATGTGTAATATGTAAAGTGATGGAAAAACAGGGCCATCCTCAGCCTATAATGATCGTTCTTTATGTAGTAGCAGAATACCTACATGGTTTGGCTATCAAAACATATGATATTTGCAATGTTGTTGTAGCCCTTTTGGTCCCAGGATATTAAAGAGACCAGGTGGGTGGGTAACATCTTTTACTGAATCAGCTTCTGTTGGTGAAAGACATACACTTTCGAGTTGCACAGATCTCTTCTTTGGATACACATGATATGCAGTTTCAGAGAGACAGACAAACCTGGTATATTCACTGGCACTCTGGCAAGTAAATCAAGAGAATCAGTTGTGCACTAAAGCTACTCTCTATTCCTGTGCATGCCCCCACTCACTAACAAACACATAACTAAATTAAAGTCAATGAGAAGTCTCCCTGTCCTCACTTGCCATGAGCCCCTCTCTCAATTTCTTCAACTCCCTCCTTCAAGCTTTCCTTTTCAAGCCCTCTCTCTCTCTCTCTCTCTCTCTCTCTTTCCTTTCTCTTATGAACTGTTGTCCTACACCCTGCGTTTGTCTTGCCTTGTTTAGACTGTAAGCTCTCTGGATCAGGGAACTTGTCTCTCTTTCTCTCTCAGTGCATAAAGTGCTGTATAAAGCTAAAGTGATAAATAAATACTTGTTATAAATTTTTTTTAAAAACAGAAGCCCACAAAAAAGCAATGCGTGTTCTGGTAAGACAACGTTACTGGCCGGTTTTCAGCACGGAGCATGTTACGGACACTAATGCTATGTCTTCACTGCAAAAAAAGGTGGGGGTTTTACAGTGAGAATTTCTGTGGGTTGTCTATCTCAGTGTACTATCCTAGTGAGACAAGGTTCTATAGTTTTTACCATGATTTAGTTAGGTGCGTTCACACCTAGGTACATGCAATAAAAACTGCCTGGCCCTTATCTCCACTAGGCGTTTACAGCAAGTCAACTATCTTGTAATTAAAAAAAAAAAAAACATTTAGGCAGGGGAGATTTAGCCTAAGTCAAAAAAGGGTGTTCTATGTTATCCTCCCTCTGATTGTCTTCAACTAGCTTTTTGCCTCCTACTGCCCAGAGGTCTTGCTCCCAAAGCTGTCCCTTACACAAGTTGTCACTATGAACATACCTATTTAGGGTACAAGCTGGATAGGGGACATCTAAGACAAAGTAAAGCTATTTGAAAATTCCATAAATCCTTCTTGAATTGCCATTTTAGTAGCCAGTCTGTGCTGGTAGACATACATAAGTGTCTTGAAGATAAACATCTACCTTCCGTGTGGCCTTAGCCTCTGTAAAATCCTCAAGCTATAGGGATCACATGAGAGTCTGAAATGATCCAAGCTGTCTCAACTGGAATATTTTATTTATCATGTGCACAGCTACCCTCAAAACTCTTTCCCGCTCCGCACTGCTACCAGCAGCATTATGGCATATTGTTGTGGTGCAAGCCTCTCTCTGATGTGCTGCCATGTCAATCAATCATCATCTGTATTTACTTATGTTTTCTCACTTGTGGAAAAACAATCATAGAATATCAGGGTTGGAAGGGACCTCAGGAGGTCATCTAGTCCAACAATGTAGCCATAGGGTCTGATAGCCTTCAATTCCAAAAGATATATATGTAGCCTGGTTTCCTATGGATTCCATAGGCAATGAGCTTTCAAGAGACCCAAGTGAGCCACCAAACCCAAATCTGAAGCTTATGTTTCTATAACCAGGGAGAGAATTGGAGGAGAGAATGGCAGCTCTTTGAGGACACTGTTGGGGACAGACCACCATACTAGTCTCTTGTACTTCTAGAAATTGTAAGGGTCTATTTAATCTAATACAGTCAAACTGAACTACTGCCATTCTAAGCTCAGCTCTCCTACTGGATACTTGGGCTTTTCCTATGCTTCACAGGTGTTGTATACTTTAACTCTATTTCCTAATTTTCAGGGGGTCAAGTTTGTTTTATCTTAACTTATTATTTCCTGGAGTTTTTTGAGGTTTAAATATAGGTTCACTCAACATTCTGGAAGACGACAAGGCATTACAGACCACCTTCACTGGACCGCTAACCCTACTGTAGATCTCAATGAGGCATAGCAGTTTTCAAGACAATCTAAGTAACCACGTGCACTTTATCAAACTTAGAAAAATCAGCTGTTAAACAGTAAGCTAGTCACAACCTTAATTCTAGTGGTGCTACTGCTCCATTACAATATAATTTTCTGCAGTAAGGAACTCAGATTGTGAAAAGTACATAGGAAAATAATAGACAAAAATCTTACTCATAAAAACAGCAATTCATTGTACTTCACAAAACTACTGCAAAAATACACTAATAATATGCTACCAAATTATTCCCTTTTTTCCTGTAGATAAACAGCTGTATAATATATGCAGTAGTCTTCCAATTCATTTGGATAAAATATATTAAGAAACAGATGCCAAGTTTGAGCAGCAAAGTAAAGTTGATCTACAGATACATGAATCTCTCCATTAGATCCTCTAGAATACCCTTTTTTTCAAAGCTGGCCAAGTAAATTAGATGAATTGTTGCTATCACAAGTTATAGAAATAACACTTCGTTCCATTCTGGACTACCAGTTTTATAACAAATAGGATCACCTGACACCTTGATATCAAAACATTCATTTCCTACGCCAATATTATCATGAAAATTTCCAGTTGGAGTACACTTTAAGGTGCCATTCTTAAAAAGTTGGACTAACTGGCTAGACAAACTCTGCAAATCATCAGTAATAAAATGCAAAATTGCTTCACCACATGATGTTCACCAGTAAACATCAGTGTTAGCACACACAAAAATAGACAGAGGCAAACTGTTAAATGAGGATAAGAATGAAGAGCTCTTCTTGTTGGTTGATGATTTCATTGTTCTGTTGGAACATAGCTCGGTCATAAAATTAAAATGCTATTGAACAAACCCTTTAACACTGGCAGTGCAAAAACATTTTCTAATATTACTAATATACTCTATATTATTAAAACAAAAAATATCTTTAAAATTCAATTTATTCATCACTGATTAGGCTATCTGGTCCCAATCCAGCAAAGCGTGTATTGACTTCATTGGGACTCTTCTAGTGCTTAAAATTAAGTATGTGTATAAGCAATTGAAGCAACTGAATTTTTGTTTACATTTTTCTGGCCTCTCTCTCAGTTTGGATAATGAAAACCAATGAATTCAGCATCCCTTTTGTTTAAGACATTTTCATATATAAGAGTGAAATTGTGAAAGACACAATGGGGAGTCAGGCCTAGAACTTCCACTGACTTTGACTTTCAATGTGGGTTGGGTGCCTACTTCCTTCCTCTTGTGTCTTTGAAAATCCACTGTAGGTCTTAGTGCTGCATTGTTTGGGTTTCAGATTCTCCAGGGGGCTTTTTATTTGCATAAAAGCTTTTGTTTTAAGTGGATGTTAAAATTATGTGGAAATACTTCTACTGGTTGTAGGTTTTATAAACCTTAGCATCTGGGAGGTCCAGGGAGGCGTCCCAATTTAAGTCCACAGCTGTATGTGTCTCTTGAAATATTTGCAACAAGCCCAGGAAATGGGAAAGGAAAAGGGAAAGGGGAAAAATAGAGTTCACAGCAGGAGAGCCATGAGCAATAACTAGACTGCATTTAATTTATTATTCTTGCACAAAGAGGGTTCTTAACAGTTCTAATGTGAAATGGCCATGTGATTAATCACACTAAAGACTCTACCATAAGAATACACAGCTGGATGAATGTAAAGACATAATGTATTCTCCTCTGAACAAATGTCATGCTTCTGTGTGTCATGGGGCTTGTGACAAGTATTGGCATGTTCACAGTACTAATATTAACAAGAATACTCTCCATATAAAAGTTTCTAATTATCTTCAATAGTAACTGATTGCTGCCAACAAAAATCTTTCAACTACTTTTAACAAAACACGCAATTCTACATAAATAGATTCATTAATATTTAAGGGAAAGATTTGCCTGTTGGGTGCCTAAAATTAGACTCCTAAACTGAGCTGGGTGAAATATTGTGGACAAATTTTTTGGTGGTGCTTAGACACTATTCACAAAATATCTGGAGGAGGTTGTACCCATTTCCTTTTATGCCAGTGGTTAGGGCATTCACTCAGGATGTAGGACATGCAGATTCAGTTCCCCCCTCTATCTGCTGTGGAGCAGATATTTGGACTTGGGTCTCCTACTTTGCAGGAGAGTGCCATAACCACTGGGCTAGAGGATATTCTAAAGTAGGTCTCTCTCAATCTCTCCAACTGAAGCTGGTCCACTGTGTAGAAATAGTCAAAGCAGGGACTTAAACTTGCAGCACCCATCTTCCTGGTAAATGCCCTACCCACCAGACTAGAGAGTCATTCTCACACTCTTTCTCTGGCCCAATGACTATTCAAGTATTTTATATAAGTTCAGATCCCTTTTCTACACCAGGCTAAGGGGAGAACTGAAGCTGGGTCTCCCATGCCACAAGTGAGAGTCCTAGCCACTGGGCTGAAAGTTACAAGGCAAGCACCACCATCGCCTCCTCCTTGGATGAACAAAACATATTGTTTGATTCCCCCAGTAAAAAACCCCAACACATTTTTGTTGATTGTTTTGATTTGCTAAAATTTTTCAGAATTTTCAGATTTGATTTGACCTGAACCAAATTTATTTATTTTTTTTTTATTTTAGGAACTGCCAAGGTCTACTCCAAAGTCCATATTTGATTGCTTAAACACGTGACCTAATTTTCATAAGTACAGTCAGTGGCCCAACATTTTTGAAAATTAAGGCTCTTATCTAGGAATTTAAATGTGGACTTAAGAGCCAAACTAGGTACTCCTTTTTCAAAGTCTATGCTTAAAGCTTTAGGACTATTATAGGAAAGAGGGAAGAACATTTTACAAGGGGAGGAAGTGTACATGTAAACTATAAATATAACATAAGGAGACCCACATTTGCATTGATTGTGCACCCAAAATTCCCATTGACATCAGTATAATTTTGGGATGCATAAGGTATTCATGATCAAGGCCAGAGGGATGTACTTTAATTAAGAACATAAGAATGGCCATACAGGGTCAGACCAATGGTCTATCTAGCCCAGTATCCTGTCTTCCAACAGTGGTCAATGCCAGGTGCATCAGAGGGAATGAACAGAACAGGTAATCATCAAGTGATCCATCCCCTGTCGCCCATTCCCAGCTTCTGGCAAACGGAGGCTAGGGACACTTTAGAGCATGGTTTTGCATCCCTACCCATCCTGGCTAATAGCCATTGATGGACCTTTCCTCCATGAAATTCTGGGTAGCTTGAGTAGAATTAATTCTTATTTAGCTTGATATTTACAACAATTACTTTTTTAAAGTATTGTATTGGAAGTCAAAAAAATAATGTGCAGAAAAGAAGAAAAGAGAAAGTATTTTTAGTATCTCCATCTGGACAAGAGATTTGATGTGGAAACATGCCCAGTGAAAAAATATATCCAGATGTACAATCAGTGAAGGTCAGTAGCTCCTGTCAGAGAATGCTGTCAATAATTTCCAATGGGAAATGCAGAAGCAAATCAGATTCTTCCTCTTCATCCTCTAAATACCACTGGACACATTTTCAAAAGTGCAATTTTTTCCGCATGCAAATAGCATTCCCCTGGTCAGCCATCTAACTACCCAATTTGTGTGTTCAAATTCATTTTTTTTTGAGGTGTTCAAAGTTAGGTATTCAAAAAATTGCTAATACAAATTTGGGCGTACAATTCTAGAGGTCAGGTTAAAGTCACTAAAAATTTGGTTCCAAGATACAGTAATACTAACTTAACTAAAAAACATTGGTTCCTTAGACTAAGTTCTAGAGCTGGTCAGAATTTTTTCATCAAAACATTTTTTTAAAAAACAAATGCTGTTGTCATCAAAATAAAAGCCTTTTGAAAAAATTCCTGCCAAGAAAAAACAGTTATTTTGAAATTAAACAATCGTGTAAGAACATTTTCATTTCAGTGAATTTTGAAATTTCATTTTGGAATGACAATTTGTTTCAGAATGTCAATTTCATTTAGGAATTTTGAAATTTCAAATTTTATTTTGTTTTGTGGATTTTTCATCGTTATTGTATTTTTACTATTTTTACATTATTTCATGACATGTCAGTAGTAGCACTAGTGCATAATATGACATAATATGACAATAGTTGAAATTGTATTTTATTTTATTTTTGAAATCATTAAGGGCACCTGCTATTTCATAATGATTGAAATATCTTATCTTCTTTTCTACACCAAAGTGTCTCCTGTTTGTGTGTCAACTGTCATTTCATAAAGAAGACACTTTGATGTCAGCTACATTGTGTTACATTATGACAGTGCATAATATGCACTACTACTGACAAGTCATGAAATAATATAAAAATAATACAAATATGAAAATGGAGGGGGAGAGGAAACAAAAAATAAAATTAAATCCAAACCAATTTTTTTTAAAAAACTGCATCATGGGAAATTTCTAAAATATTTGGTTTTGTTCCAATTTTCAGCATGGAAATTCCAAGTTTTGACTAGCTCTACTAAGTACATCCTGCAAGAAGGGAAGACTTGGCAGTAGAATGAGGGGCAATAGGAGAGACCTTGTCAAACCCACAGGAACCAGATCTTGGTGAACATGTTGCCACAGCAGTCCCCCAGTTCTCCATGGATCTTTCCAAGGTAAATTTTCCTTTCAGAAGGCCCCAGTATTCTCCAGGAAGGATAGTTTAGAAGCACCAGCCCCAGGATGCAGGGAGCTAGTTTAGCTTTCCTGCCCCTTCATCCACCACAAAAGCAGGACTTTTAGGGCTCATGGCTCCACTACACCTCTCTCAACAGTACCAGGGACAGCTCCTTTACATGCTCACTTGTGTTTGGTCTTTCATTAGACTATGAATCTTCAGGGCAGGGACCTATAGGTTTAAACAGTGCCTACACAATGGGAACCCAATCTTAACTGGGTATTATGATAATATAAATAATACATAAAATAAAAGAACAGCAATTATGTAGCTTTTTCCTGACAATTGAGTTAACAAAATTATAATTGACAAATCACTGACAAAAAGAACAGGAGTACTTGTGGCACCTTAGAGACTAACTCCTGTTCTTTTTGCAGATACAGACTAACACGGCTGCTACTCTGAAAAAAATCACTGACTGTTGCTATCATGCACTGGACTACACATATGTGAATTGGGCTACACAAAGATAATGTGATTGTTGTCCCATCAATCTTGCAGTCCAAGGGCCAGATCCTGATCGCATTGACTTTACAAGACTCCTTATATGTACTGTATAGCAGAAATTGTCTCCAAATCAGATACAGATAACATAGTCCAGACATATGAGGCACACTGGTGGCATAGAGGGTCTTGTCTCTAAGTAGTCAATTTCAGTTTCCTTAAACCAGGGGTCAGATTGCGCTGGGGAGAAGTTAGTGGTATTTTTCAAAGCTCTATCCACAAAATAAATTCCACCCACTTGTCACCAAAATGAGACAGTGCTCACAGATTGTGCAGATGTTCACAACACAATTGTGCAGCTCTTTGAGCTCCACTAGGCTCCTGGAGCCTGGTTCCCTTGATGCAGCTTGCTCAACATGCACGTAGGCTCTGCTAGGCTCCCTGGGCTTGGTTTCCTATTGACTGTGAAAAATAAGTGGTGGCATCTCCCACCCACTTGGGGCACCAAAATGGAGTGACACAGAAATAGATGTGAAGATGAGAAAGGGAGACTATACAGGGGCAGAGAGGAGAGAAGATTTAGAGGAACAGGTGTGGGGGAAGAGTAGGAGGAAAATACAGTAGAGATGAATCGGTTGCAATAACTTTAAACTGAGTTGACAGGGTTCTTCATATATTTATTATCAGTTTATACATTAACATTTTTCCCTCTGGTTTATTGCTTATTTTTCACTGTTCTATTTTAACCTGATAAACCTTTTAACCAAGTCAATGGTCACATGATGGGAACCTTATATTCACTATTAGGTAAAGATTCAAAATCAAAAATAATTTGAAGATACTATTGGTACAAAAAGTTTAGTCTAGAACATAAACTGTATATAAATAGCACATTCAATCTCTTTTGTTCCTACACTATCCAAAAATAAAAACAACCGAATTCATTTAATCCTACTTATTTAATACAATCTGCATTTGTCAATTATCTGAACATTTCATTAAACTGGTTTCAAATCTAAATTATCTTAAGATAGATGTAGGTTTGATTTACTTGCTTCTCAATCAAAATGTTAATTTAAAAATTCAGAAGCATTCATTTTAATTAACTATAACATAATTATTTACAATAAATTACTCTAAGTTACTGTCTCTCTCTCTCTCTCTTTCACACAAACAGTATTCCATTAAAAAATTTCAGTCCAGCAGTGGTCATTACCAGATGTTTCAGGGAAAGGTGCAAGAAACTACTGCAGGCAGTAATGTTAAATCTACCCACAGGAAAAGTTTCTAACTTCCATTAAATAGAGGTTGTCTTATGGCCTGAAGCTCAATTGTATCTATCCCTTCCAAAACTTTTTTATAACTACTTCTCAAATAAAATCATATAATACAATTTTTCACAACTTCAGATATACCTAAGTTTTGTTACTATGGTTTGCTGCTCTCCGTATGCCAGACAAAACAGAATCTGTAAATATTGTTTATACATACAAGATTAGGACTAAATAACCTTTACACTATGGTCCCTCACATCTTAGGGCTGGTCTACACTGGGGGAGGGATCAATCTAAGATATGCAACTTCAGGTACGCGAATAGCGTAGCTGAAGTCGAAGTATCTTAGGTCGAATTACCTGGGGTCCACATGGCGCGGGATCGACGGCCGCGGCTCCCCCGTCGACTGCGCTACCGCCGCTCGCTCTGGAGGAGTTCCGGAGTCGACGGTGAGCACGTTCGGGGATCGATATATCGCGTCTTAACGAGACGCGATATATCGATCCCGGATAAATCGATTGCTACCCGCCGATACGGCGGGTAGTGAAGACGTACCCTAAGTGTATGTCTACACTGCAATAAAAAGTCAGCTGACTCAGGCTCACAGGGCTATAAAACTGCAGTGTACAGCCTCAGGCTCGGAGACCCTGCAACAGAGGGAGTTTGAGACATCAATTAAAGTGCCACCATTAAAAAGAAGTTATGAACATGATGTGAAGAGAAATACAATCAGTCTGTCAAAACCATTACTCCTGAAAAAATTGTAAAAAGAAAGCCGCCTTCTTTTTTTTTTTTTTTATAAACAAGCACAATTTTGTGGGTGGCAGATATTTAAGTTTTAAAGTTAAAGTTAAAAAAAATGTAGCTCTATCCTGTCTGTGTGAGTCTTTGGCAGACAGGAGTGGAATGTTACTACTACTAACAAATGTAAGCAATAGGACATGACAGGCCATGTATCATACTGGAATACTGCTACACTTCTGGTGTGTTGGACATGAGGTCAAAGGCAGTGGCGATATCCCATCCCAACACACACAGAGCCTGGAATGTCTGTATTGTGATTATACAATGTTTTTAAAATATAATGGCTACTCCCATCCATGTATTGTTCATGGACATAGAACCTAGGGTTGCCAATTTTCTAATCACACAAAACCGAACACTCTTGCCCCACCCCCTGCCCCACCCCGAGGCCCAGCCCCTGCCCTGCCCCTTCTTCAAGGCCTCACCCCTCACTCACTCCATCCCCCCTCCCTCCATCACTCACTCTCCCCCACCCCCACTCATTTTCACCGGGATTGGGGAGGGGGTTGGGGTGTGGAAGGGGGTGAAGGCTCCAGCTGGGGATGTGGGCTCTGGGGTGGGGCCAGAGATGAGGGGCTTGGGATGCAGGATGGGGCTCCGAACTGGGGCAGGAGTTTGGGGTACGGGAGGGGGTTTGGGGTGCTGGCTCCGGCCGGGCGGCGCTTACTCCAGGTGGCTCCCAGAAGTGGCTGGCATATTCGACTCCTAGGCGGAGGGGCCAGGGGACTCTGTGAGCCACCTCCCCCCACTGCTCCCATTGGCTGCAGTTTTCGGCCATTGGGAGCTGTGGAGCCAGTGCTCGGGGCAGGGTCAGCACATGGAGCCCCAGTGGCCACCTCTGCGGCTAGGACCCAGAAATGCCAGTCGCTTCTGGGAGTCGCAGGGAACTTGCCTTTACCCTGCTCCACCACTGACTGGACTTTTAGCGAACATTTAGTGGTGCTAACCAGAGCTGCCATGGTCCCTTTTCAACAAGTTGTTCCGGTCGGAAACCAGACACCTGGCAACCCTACCTAGGACCTTCACTGTTAGAAACCAGATCCATGGGCCCACAGAAGTTAATGGAAAGACTCACACTAACGTCAGTGAGCTTTGATTCAGGCCCCCAAAGCACAGGCCTGTACAAAGGAAGGTTCTACTATTAGGAGGTTCTACTAGCAGGCTTTTATCCTGTGTATAGACCAGCCACTAAAAGAGGACATCACACCCTTAGCCAACAGGCTACATTTAAAAAAAAATGAATAAAATCTATCATGTCACTAAAGGAGATTTATAATTAAAATAACCAAAAATAAACTGAAAATGAAAACAAAATATAAATCCTACTCCTTTAAGCAGCCTGAATTTAACTTCCCCCCCCAGGTTTCCTTGCTTCTCTGGAAGATAATGGCCTTATCTATATCCTCCACCTCCCTGCAGTGTCATCTGCACTCATTCTTTCCTTCCTTCGTTCCTTCCCTCTCCTCCACTTCATCTCCATCACCACCAGATGATGAGTTTCCCTTGTAGATGAAAGTGTACTTTTAAAAAAAGAACTTGCCTTTAATATTTAAAAAGCTGAATCAAAAGTTGCATAGTACTTCTCGTTACGCTTTTAAAAATAGACTCTTAATAGGAAAATCCAGACTATCCAAGAGTGAAGTGCCCCTTGGAGGCATTTGAAATGGTGGGCAGCTTCTAATCACAATTCTGGGAAATGATGCAAACATGGTTTCCCTGGATAGCACAGACAACACTTTAGCAGAGAGCAAGATCATTTAGCACTGCAACTCTGGTGTGGCCCCATTCTGTCTGTTACATACAAAGTTAAATTGCAACATGGCAGGGTAACTTCTGACTCATCTTTTTAAAATGGCAAATAACACTTAGCTTTAGGCCTCTCAGCTGTGAAGAACAGCAGGGATAGCCACAGAAGGAGTGGATGTGGTGGAAATGCTTACTATCTTCTTGGAAAGCAAGTTGGGAAGGAAGAGAACTTCCTTGTGCTTATAAAAACTATTAACTAGAGGTGACTGAGGCATCTGCACAAAAGTAGAAACAAAGAAGCTTCCAGCCAATTCTGTACTTTACACATATTACAGAACTCAAGATCTTTAGCAAAATAAATTACAGCCAATTTTTTTTCCTCCTTTGTGTGCGCTAGTCCCTCTAATCTGATTGGAAGTTGTACATGGGTATCATAGGGCAGAGTCTGGGCTGATTGAATAAAAGCAAGAAAGTGCAGCCAGGGTATTCTGGAATTAATCTGAATACCTGAGCAAAATGTACCCTTACACTGTATATTTCCTATCTTTTATAACTCTATTTGGTTTCATATTGTGTGTTTCATGATGTTTTAACATTCTATATTTAAGGTATGCCACTGGCGTAGCCATCTGGCATACGGCTAGGCACATCTTTTGTTTGCTTGGTTGTTTAGAATTTGTACATATCTAAAGTAATAAGCAATTGTCCCTGCTTATCATCAATTTTCTATTTTCCCTGTTTATGTAATACCTGGCCTTGCTGACCATAGCATGGCACATTGGCTAGCTGGACATACCCTTGAAAAACACAGACCGTTTCCTCTAGGATGTGCTGGGTTGGTTGAGGTAGTAACTGGTTCTCATTCCCAGCACTGGGGAGAGATTCAGCCATGCTGTTCACTTCAGGGGAGAAAGGGCAGTCGGGATTCTGTAACTTCTCTTCCCCAGACCCACAGCTGTGCAACACCAGCACAAAGTTTCCCCTAAATGTTTCTCCAATTCTAGCTCGGCAATGAGAAGACAGGAAGGGTGTTGACAATCAGTGAGTTGTAGAATTCAAGGGCCGTGGAAGATTCCAACCAATGCTTATGTGATAACAGTAAGTCTTTCATTCAGTGTTAGGCAATGAAACAAAAATGCTGGATCACAATGACAGCACAGAAACACACACACATACTCTTGATACCTGCTCATACCACTGAACCATTAACATTACGGATTCTGGAAACTCACTTACCCTGGCATTGATGGATTATCTGGAAAAATAATGTACTGACCTCTTTTAGCTGTAAAAAATAGCATCTCTGATTTAACAGACTAGGTTTTTTTCTTTTTTTAATTTCTCAACTACAAGCCTGACAAGCACATCAGCATAATGATAAACATGACCTTTACTTCTTGCTTTTCAGCATTTAACAAAAGCATATTTACTTCAACTCTAAAGCAGACATCACCGCAGAGACTAGGATAACACCTGCCTTCATGCAGCAGGAGTTTAATCAAATATAAAATATTCCTTTTCTCGGTCAATGTATCCCCTAACAATGGATAACTAGACATGCGTTAGTTGTAGGGCATTGCACTGCACTATAAAATTATGCAAATTCATATGCAATACTGTCCCAAATAGCTTTAATTGATCATGTGGAAGCGACACTCAGTGTAGTCTTCATATATATATATTGTGAAAAATGAAGGAAACCACTTGAGTTTTGCAGACTTGAAGAAGTTACTGGAAAGGTGAATATTGTTTCTCAATCAGTTACAAATGAGCTATGTGGTCAAGGCTTAAATCTGAAACATCATAGTCAGATTCATTGGTGATGGAAAAGACTTATATTAGATTCCGTCCCTCTGCCAATGAAGAGCTGTTCCCTGCAGAATATTTTCTAGTGCTTCATCCAGTCTAGTTCTTTGATGACTCGAGTGACTACTGTGTTTAGAGAGAGACTGATGATTTTGAAGAAGCACTGCCTTGAGAACTTTGAAAAACATTCTGTGGAGCAACCATTCTGCTTTACAAATATTTTATTTTGTCATAATTCACCCCCACCTGCTATTCAAATCCTAGTCTTGGGAGATCCTTCAAAAATCTCTCCATGGAAAGATGACTTTATTCATTTCAAAACATTTCCCAAAAGTCTGACATCCATGTTTTATAAAGCTGGGAACTAACTTCTAAACTAATGCTAGTGATTTTACATTGGCACAGAAAGCATTTCCTGAGAATCACCTAATACCATCAGTGTGCAGGTACTTAAAGAAAATCTCTCTCACTCTGGATGGTTTTAGATAAAACAAAAATATGCATAAATTATCTGCTGAGGATAACTTTAGAACAATAATTTAAGAACTATTTGGATACCCTGCATAAAAGCATTCAGTCTATGAAAAATAATCTCCCTTCAGTACTGCAACACTCATTTATATGAAATCAGCAGCATCAGATCAGGATTTACAGTACATAGTAAAGCAGAGAAAAGAGTGGTTTCTCCTTCAGAGGTGTTGATTTTACCCCCATCTTTAGGGTTGGAGAATGTAAGTGAGATTATTTATATTAGTAGCTAAAAATCCATGTCCAGGGCCATCCCTAGGAGGGTGCGGGGCCTGGGACAGATCAGCCTCCCCACCAGTCTCCTCGCCATCCATCCACCCAGCCTCCGCTCGCCTCCTCAAACCCCTGCCCCCACCGACCACCACTCTCCTCCTCACTGTCCGCCCACCCACCTGCCACTCACCTCCTCACCCATCTGCCGCTCGCCTCCCCGTTCACCTCCTCACCCCAC
The DNA here is from genome assembly GCF_002925995.2 of Terrapene triunguis. Taxonomy (NCBI): domain Eukaryota; kingdom Metazoa; phylum Chordata; order Testudines; family Emydidae; genus Terrapene; species Terrapene triunguis. Next base: position 2,064,751 of record NW_020664376.1, read on the forward strand.
TCGCCCGCCCACCTCCTGCCTCACCTGAATATCAAGACAAATAGCATCCCAATCGTACAACAGTCGGGACACGCGACAAAGGGCTAAATATCAGGACAGTCCTGATTTTATGGAAACGTGGGGCCCCCCAAAGCACAGGGCCCGGGGCGGTCACCCCGATTCATTCTACCCAAGGGACAGCTCTGCCCATGTCACACAGGTGTGGCAGCTGGGCCAAGTAAATCCACCATCTGTGCAGTGTCCATTCTACAACCAATGAAACTGTTGCATTAAATTAGCTGACGAGTATGGGTGGTGATTGGTTGAGTTACCTCTGATATCACAATGTTCTAGGCCTCTTGGCATAAAGTCACAATGGCTGAGAATTTAAAAATTGGACAGTAACAAACCACAAATCCCAGTGATGATTGCACCTGGTGATATTACAAACAAAAAGAGTTCTCAGCTGTGCTTGTAGCGGTTTCTATTGCTTCACACTGACTCAACAGATGTTCTAGGCTTCAGAGGGACACAGTGACAATCCTGGAATCTTATTATATAGAGTCTGCGGCTCCTCTGATAAAAGGACAATAATTGCAATACCTATATCAACAAGTGGCAAACTAGCACAGAAATCATCCCATTATAAGATGCATTTGATTTAGTACACATATGCAGTAAGTGTCGTGTTTCGACATTTGTCTATATGACAAAACTCTCAAGATATTTCACAGTTCAACACAGAGAAACCACAGAACAAGAGAGGGCCAATGCTGTAATAGCTGAAGAACAGCAAGTTAGGAATTAGGTGCATGAGAAACTTTATATAACTTTGAGTAAGAGTTTGAGTAGTGCTTGCCCACACTACTCAAAATCTCACTGGCTACCACTATCACTGTCTCCTATTGAAATAACATGAAGATGGAAAAATACTTATTAGGTCATCATGTCCTATTTCCTACCTTCTTGATTGCCCTGTCCTCCCTAAATTTAATTAACTCAATCAAGAGGACTTCTACACATCCCATTGGACACTACCTTACACTCTAAAAGACCTAAGCCAAGATTCACCCCGAGGACTGCATCTACTTGTACTGCATAGATCCTGACAGTGGATCCTGCTGGCAAGAACTCCATGGTGTAGGGTAGAAGGCCGCAGCACAAGAAACTGATCATAACCTCTGTTGGGAGCTACAGAAGGCCTGTACATCCCCAAAAGTGAGTAGTGTTGGCCAGGAATGGGGTAGGGCTGGGACAGCAAAGGAATGCAGGGATTCAATTCATCCCCCCAGTGGCTTCCTTCAGCATGTCACCTGTGAACCCTCACCCCAGATAATTTTTAAAGTTACCCTCTTAAGAGAAAAACCAAGAGAGGGGTCCTATGGACATAACACTGCCTGGAAGCTCTCAGGATGAACTCCCCACCTCCAGGATACATGGGAACATGGAGGTCTAATGTATCTATGCCAGACTGCATGAAACTAGCCCCTTAATGGTCTTGAAAGACCCCCAGATATTCACCCCTAATTCTCCTCTGCTTTCAAATTGTCTTTGCTATTCTCCAGCTCAAATTCTCCTTTTGCCACTTCCTTTCCAACATGTGAAATAAACTAGAAATTATTGGCATGTATACACTGATAAATACATCACTTTTCAAGTATTATGCTAATGATAAGATTGCTACAGAAACTTTTATGTGACTGCTTTATGAGGAAAAGTATAGTTCAAGATACCTTGAAAACCTATAAAAGAACAGGCAGTGTGCATAAGAGCATGATGGCACAAACAACAATATAGTGACCAGTACCTGTCACTGACAAAAAGTTTTTCTGGAAATCATTAGTGTTCAAAATGATGCTGTCAAGATGTTATTAGATATTGACTTTGCTGGAAGATAATATTTAGGAAGGATGACTGAGAATGTGTTATGGTCAATGTGACAAAAATCTTATTTTGCTTTACTGCACTCCTAGCTGTTCACTGATTGATTTTGTAAGTCTTATTAAATTACTTTAAATTGGTCATGACTTATCTCATCGAAAGCTTTGAATCTGATTCTTAACATAGTCCTTAACAACAGTGGTCACCCAGATAATCTCTACATTTAGTATAGACATTTATAACTAAGCTAGTCTTTCTGATACTTGATGCTTGGAATGACACACTTCCACCCATATTTGACACAACTAACATGTTTAAATATAAGTTACTTAAAGTATTTATCCACTTATATTCCTACTAACAATAAAAAGGAAGTACTGAACAATTATGGTTACTAATGATCCCTTGACATTTTTAAAGAGTAAAGTGAGTTAACCCAGGTTTTCATGCTAAATTCCAATGAAGGGTAATTGCATCCTGCCTACTCTTTTTATTTTAACAACAATGTACTTTTAACTTCTATGGGTTATTGTTATTCAGTGTTGTGACTGTTTTGTTAAATAGTTTTCATATTTTACACAGAAGTGGCTGCATTTCATGGATAGGAGAAAACATACACACACATCCTAAATATGGAGATCATACCCATCCCATAAATTAGAAAGACGTTATAAATACATTTATCATTCACTGGTGCAATTTATCACATACTTATGACCTTTCCACTAATTTGTCTCCCAGAGACTGAATCTCACATTCCAAACCTCTGAGTATCTCCAAAGAGCCACTGTTTTTCAAAAAAACAGCCTTCCACAGATGCATTTATCCACACTATCAAATGCAGAATGTACCCCAAAAATACATCTGATTGAGACCCTGGACAGGCAAGATCCAGTCCCCGGAGACGTGGACATCTCTTCTGCATATAAAATGTCACTTTGGGGAGCAAATTCCTGGCTAGTGTAAGAGATTTTTGCTCACTTACACAAGCAGACAATTTGGTCCTAATGTCTATTATTTTGCAAATCTACAAGACTACAAATGGGAACTTCATACTACTGAAAAGGGGAGATTCCTGGGTTCCCAGTGGAGTCTAGCACTCACTCTGGCCCTTCTGGAGGCAGCCAAGCTATCCGACTGTACATTGATGGCATTTTTGTGTGTGAAAAAGCCATTTGAGGTCCTACTGGGAGATGGTTTGCATGTATTCATTTTATTTTCTCTCTCTCTCTGCATCCTGTGCATTTACACTAATGGTAAATGGTAACATCTAAACATGTAGAGGGATACAAGAAATTGTCCCAACTTTTTTTTAATTCTCTAAAAAAAATCCTAAAATAGATTTCTGTATCATATTATAAAGTGTACATGATGGTGTGGTGGGGTATAAAGTTTTACTGGCATCAGAGTCCTATATTCATGGTTTTGCCACTCATGAGTAATCCAAGCCTTCCAAATTCACATCAACAAAGCCTTTATGCAACTCCACCATGTATTCCATATATACAGATTATATTATTTACAATCACTTTTTAAACTCATGTAAAGAATCCTCAGAAACTTCTACATAATCACCAATAACGTCTCAGCTTTATTAATTATTCAGAAGTATCTATGAATTTCTTCAGAAAATATTTTTACCTGTAGGTAGCACTCTGCAATCCACACTACATTAATTAGTTGCATATGCCACATGATATTATTATTTCTGTTTTTTTTTATCATTAGATAAACTTACCTAATTAAGTAAAACCGTACAAAATGTGAATTAAATATTTTACAAGCAAATATGTACCTTGAAAAGTACTTCCGGTGATTTTTTTGGCAAATATTCAGACACATACAAGTTTAAATGTGTAGAGAGGATGATCACAAGACAGTCAGAAATATGATCAAATCAAAATTAATTTTCAATTTGAACAAATATTTATAGTAAATTTTCCCCTGCTATTCACCCAGATATATAATCCACTGTTTTATGCCTTAATCCTCCATTTCACTATATTCGGGCATACCAATGTACTTGTGCAGAAGTCCACTGGGAAGTATTTAGGCCCCAATCCTGCAAATACTCATGCACATTCTTAGCTTTACTACCACTATCTATTGACTTCACTGAGGGCTGGCCTACACTAGAAAGTTGGGTCAATCCAGGTACATCACTCAGGGGTGTAAAAAAAAAAATCACACTCATGAGAGAAGAAGTTAAGCCAAACCAAGCCCTGGTGTAGACAGCACTAGGACAACAGAAGAATTCATCCATCAACCTAGCTACTGCTTCTTGGGGAGGTGGATTTACTACAGTAATGGAAGAACTCCTTCAGTCACTGTAGTTAAGCGTCTACACTGAATCACGATAGCGGCACGGCTTCAGCTGATACATTTTTAGTGTAGACGTACCCTGGGATTACTCATAGAAATAAAATTAAGCACATTTGTAAATGGTTGCAGGATCTGGGGCTTTGTGTGGATTTTATCCCAACTTTGAATTATTTTGTAATGTGCTTTTAAATGTAATTGTTCATGTACTAAGATACATGAATTATATACAGCATGAAAGGTAAAACAAAAACTATTTTTAACAACTAACTCACAGCAATTAATCCTATTTATTCTTTTAAAGCAGAGTATGATCCCAAGCTCGCTCTTTCATTTTCACATAATTTAATTGGCAAATGAATTTGCTAATCCAATCAAGAACACTTCACAATTAAAAAAAAGCAATTAGTTCAGTTTCCACAAACCCAACAATGTTTTTCAAAAGTATTGGTCATAATTAGAAGACAAGAAAAGCTTTACACATGCTAAACTCCATGAAAAATTACACCTAATGTAGACAAATCCTATTTCAAGTTGGAAAAGGAAAAATTCTTCAAACTGAACTGCTCAAAAATACTAAATTGTTCTGCATTTTTTTTGCTTAAAAACAAAGCAACAAATGTCATTAATTTGCCTTTTCCTCCTTGTTGTTGCTGTGCCTTACAAAAATGAAACCAAAGAAGCACACTGAAAAGAAAATAAACCACTCCCTACTGCAAAAATTTTCATTGTTTTTGGTGGGGAGGACGTTTAGGGTGGGATTTTCAAAAGTGATGCTGCCACTGAGGTTAATGGTAAAACTGCCACCGACGTCAACTGCAGCAGAATTAGGCAACTGTTGAGTGCTTTTGAAAATCTCTCATTTATTTTTCCAATAGTCACCAGGAACAATTGACACCCTTCCCAGCAATCTCAGCAGAAAACATAATACTTCAAGAAGCACAAAGGCTGAACTACCTTCTCATCTCAGTGAGCTGAAAGTTTCTATGCTTGGTCTCATCCTAAAAGTGAATGCGACTGGAAAATCCAAATGAAGTTAGCTGAATAATTGAATTCCTTAAACATGGTAATAGTGGAAAAATTCTTAAGCACCAAATTCCTTTCTGCTAGCAGCATCTCCCATAATTCTGATCCCCTGCACTCTGAAGCGTCCCGAGAATAGGATTACCAATTTTGGTTGGACATATTCCTGGAGGTTTCATCACATGACATCATCTTTAATTAAAGATTAATCTTTAATTCCTGGAGACTACAGGACAATCCTGGAAGCATGGCAAACCTGCCTGGGAACCAGTACAGTTCTAGATTTTTCCTTCTGGAGCTGCATAGCTGCAGAAAACTATCAAAAGCCACAAGTGAAATGATTGTTTCACTTAGGGTTACCAGGTGTCTGGTTTTCGATTGGAACACCTGGTTGGAAAGGGACCCTGGCAGCTCCGGGCAGCACTGCTGACCAGGCCATTAAAAGTCTGGGTGGCAGCGCTAAGACAGGCTAGTCCCTACCAGTCCTGGGGCACTATGCTGCGCCCCGGAAGCGGCCAGCAGGTCCGGCTCCTAGGCAGGGGGCCACGGGGCTCCATGCTCTGCCCCCACCCTGAGCACTGGCTCCGCACTCCTATTGGCCAGGAACTCCTGGCCCCCCCGCCTAGGACCCAGACCTGCTGGCTGCTTCCGGGGCATGCGCAGCATGGTGCCAGGAGAGGCAGGCAGCCTGCCTTAGCCCCCCTGTGTTGCTGACTGGGAGCCACCCAAGGTAAGCCCATGCCCCAACCCCAAACCCCAACCCCCTCCTGCACACCAAACCCTCATCCTCAGCGCCACGCCAGAGCCCGCACCCCCAGCCCAGAGCCCTCACCCCCCCCGCACCACAACCCCCTGCCTCAACCCGCAGCCCCCTCCCACACTCCAAATCCCTCGCCCACCCCCAGCCTGGAGCCCCCTCCTGCAACCTGAACCCCTCATCCCCATCCCCACCTCAGAGCCCTCACCCCTCCCACACCCCAGCTCCCTGCCCCAGCCCAGAGGCCCATCCCACACCCTGACCCCCTCATTTCTGGCCCCACCCCAGAGCCCACACCCCTAGTTAGAGCCCTCACCCCTCCCACACCACGTGAAAGTGAGTGAGGGTGGGGCAGAGCGAGCCACCAAGGGAGGGGAAATGTAGTAAGCAGGGGGTGGGGCCTCTGGGAAAAGGCAGGGCAGAGGCAGGGCCTCGGGGAAGGTGCAGGGATAGGGTGTTCGGTTTTGTGCGACTAGAAAGTTGGCAACCCTAGTTTCACTGTAAGATTCCTCGGTGAATGTCTCCATCACCAAAACCAGTACAACTGGGTAGTCTGCACTCTTGACAGGCCCAATACTAGAACAGCAGTGGTGTGGCATGACAGACTACGGTGACAGATGTCCCGATTTTATAGGGACAGTCCCGATTTTGGGGTCTTTTTCTTATATAGGCTCCTATTACCCCCCACTCCTCCTGATTTTTCACACTTGCTGTCTGGTCACCCTATGACAGACTGAGTTTGAGGAGCAAGGAACTATTTTGGCAGACAGCACTTTTACAAAGTATTAGTAATAAAAGAGTCTGGGAACGTAGGCTAAATGAACTGGAAGAAACAGGATTGCTGCTCTCTTACAGATAATCAAGTAAGGAGATTTATGTGGCTTTGCACAGCTCAATATTTTACACAAACAATTTTAATGTGTTGTGGAAATAGGATGCACAGGGAGTAGCATTAAGACATCACATTTGTCCTCCTACATGTGAATGACAATCATCACTGAAGGCATCACAGTCTGTATGGGTCACTGCTCTCCAGCAAGGATAAATGGGATATCCTACTGTAACCACTTTTGTTATAAAGTATACCCCTCAGGGATAAATCCTACTAATAAAACAATTTGTTTCTGAAACTATTAGTATAAACTAATATTTTAACAAATTATTGTTACTCCCAGTGAAGCTAAAGAATATTAATTTAGCATTCTAGATGCCATAATGAGGGATAACAATAATAGAGGAAGAACAAAACATGCCAAAAATATAGTGAGTACTTCTATGTTTTTACCCACTTAATTTTACCATGAATTCTAAATTAGGCCCCAGGAGCTCACGCCAGTCCCTCCCTACAGGCTCTCTTCTTCAAATGCAAAATCATTGTTATCCATATAATTACTTAATTGTATAAAGTTATTCTATTTATTCTTCTCACCCAATCTATTCTCCACCATACCAAATTCCCAGTCACCAACTATCTGACTGAAATAAAATTAGTACATTTTGCCACTTTCTTTTTCTATGAAACAGCTTGATCACTCATCTGTGATTTCCTGATTACATCTTTCAGCAATGGTGGTGTTTTGCTACAGGGCCAAACAAAATTGCTCTTAGCTCCAGAAATACTATGCTCATTAGGTTTTCAGATTTTTACCATTCACCTTGTACAGAGGACACCCCTCTGCATTCTGATCTATCTGCTTTCCATCCCATCACATCTGTATGTATATTAACTGTTGTAATGTTTATCCTTGTGGCCATCCACACACCACTCATATAATACTTTGCACAAAACTTTAATATATTTTTTTCTGTTTTCGTCCTATGGTGACATGTGTATGGAAAAATGCAAGCAATTACATCTGGGGCAAATACATACTAAGACTGAGGGTTAAAAGTGTATAGGAAATTAGGCATGAGTTTGAAATGGTAAAGGCTTGCAGAAAAAGCCAGAGTAATTTAGATATTTTAAGCAAAGATATCAGGTCAAGAACAAAGGAAAAATGTAGACACTCTCTCTTTACATCACTGTAGTGAGACTGCACCTGGAATATTATATTAATTCCTGGACTCCATATTACCCAAATGATACTACCAAACTGGAGGAAGTTCAAAGAGAAACAAACTGAAACAAGATAGATTTGCTCAGGAGGAAACATTAAAAAGGAAATAAGTATTGCTTGGCTAAACAATTTCTAAGGGTTGGGTATAATGCAGATGTGCTGAGTTCCCTTCTCATCTTCAGCAGAGTACAACATGCTGAGTCAGTGTCCAAACTCATTCCCCCTATTAATCCCCTTCAGCTAATTAGCTTCATTAATAACTTAAAAAAATAATACAATTGAAACCTCAGCCAAAGCTTCCTTCCTGAACTTGGCTGTTCTATCTTAGCTCCTTCTCTCTTGAGAGATTCTCCCATGCTCATACATCCAAGTTGGATTTAATGAGCCACAGTGACTCAGCAGGAATCATTCAGTATTTACCTGCAGATTTTAGACACCTGTTAACAAGGATGTTTAACAGCAAAGTCCTGCCATCCTGTTAAACGGGCCACAATAACAGTCTACACATCTAGGAAGTGCTTTAGATCCATGGAGAAGTACAGTTATTTAGTATTCTATTCCTAGATTTTTAAGGTCAGATGGGACCATTCTGATACACTGATGTAACTAGGAGTAATGGGATATAATGAAGAATTACCAGGAAAAGCTTCCTACTAGCACTCTAAAATGTCTTCCACGGAATTGGTGAAGTTTGTTCACTAGGGACTATAAATTTAGACTGGATAAAACACTAGAAAACATATCACAGTGCCCAGTTCTGTATTTGCAGGAAAATGAACTATATCTCTAATGGTATGAAAGGTATCTGGAATAGTCTAACATTGAGTCTTACAGATGTGAAGTGTATCATACAGAAAAATCAATCTTCAGCATCAGATCAGTAGATGGTGTAAATCAACCTAGTTCCAACTAAAGTCAATGAAGCTATGGCAATTTATACTAGCTGATGATTTGGCCCACAAACTTGAGCAACCAAACAAAATTCATGGTTAATAGCTTCTGAAAGTATTTATTTTACTTCTGTCTGACAAGCTTCCTTTTGAATAGCACGTGTCGGTATTCATGCATTCCTCCTTCGTGCCACTAACCTGCACTTAAACATTGGGAAGGGGGGGGTTACCAGAGGCTATGATCCTACAGAAATACAAAAAGTGGAGAGCAGAAGCCAGATTCTTAGCTGTGAATTAATTCCTCATCTGTAACAGTCTTGCCATTCCTTCTGAAAATACAGTTCCAATAAAAAACTCTGAGCCAAATTCCACTCTCAGTTACACCAATGCAACTCTGGAGTAACTCCACTGACGTGAATCTGTGTTTACACTTGTGTAAGTGAGAGTAGCATTTTTCCCTCTGAGGACTTGTCTAGATGAACATTTAGTGCACATGTAAATCTACCACGTAGTAGCCTGCTACACAGTCTAGTTCAGGTGGATTGTGCTGCCACACACTAAAAGTTTCCTAGTGCACTTTGTCATACTCCTGTTTCAAAGCCAGGTAGATCAAAGCACACTAGGGAACTTTTAGTGTGTGGCAGCAGGGTCCACACAGACAATTAGTGTGCAGCATGCTAGTGCGAGGTAGATTTATACCCCAGCTTGCAGTGCACTAACTATTCATCTAGACAAGCTCTGAGACACAGCAGCAGCAGCGGCGGCTAGGCTCTGGGTGCATCCTGACAACACCTGTATCTTACCACTCATGGGAAGAGTGATTCAACCTCACCTTGAGGGTTTCTCTTTGAGTTTGAAATGTTATAATTAGTACGGCTGGTCAAAAATTTTGCACCAAAACTGTTTTTCAATGGAAAATTTAGTGTATGGGTAAATTAAATTTCCCATGACAAATGTATGCTTTCCATGGAAAATTTTGACTTTTTGTTGAAAAACGGAACACCTGAAAACTTTTCAGTTTTCAGCTACAAAATTGTCACTTGGAAAAGGTGCCTCATGGAGACTGTAGTTCAGGAGCTTCATGCCCCCATTTTGCTCTATGGGCCAGTATCCCCAGCTGGACTACACCTCCTCTGGATGGTCAGAAATGTACAGCTCTCTCATCAGCATGACCAATGTCTCAACTCTGGTTTCTGCCACATGCAGGCTTGGTAGCTTTCACAGAACCAGCACGAGGGAAAGCAGCAGGGATGGGGAGGTAGAGAAAAAAAACAAAAAACAAAAAAGGACAGAAATTATGGGAAGAAGTTTCCTGTATTCTCTGCTCCAAATATGCAAGTTAAGTGGTAAAAAATAAACCCAGTATGGCATTCTGGCTAAATCAACTGTAATTTAATCTTTAATTGGGCTTGATTTTTAGTCCTTCATCTCCCAATTCCCATCAAACCCTTCCCATCATCACCTTAAAGACTGGAGGAACTTGAAAACATATCAAATGGCAAAATGCAATAAGTGCCAGTTTTAGTCCCTTGAACGCCTTCTGACCACCTTAAATTAAGTACAGAGTAGCTCAAATTGTTAAATACTTCTTTTACCGGTAACTCCTTACATTTTTAGTCACAACAGCCAGACTATGATACTCTTGCTTAGACTGAGGAGAACCTTGCTTCACAAGTAATCCTACTCACTTAAGTGGGACCAATTTATGGAGCAAGTTGCTACTCAGTATGAGCAAGGGTATCAGATAGGGTGACCAGATGTCCCGATTTTATAGGGACAGTCCCGATTTTTGGGTCTTTTTCTTATATAGGCTCCTATTACCCCCCACCCCCTGTCCTGATTTTTCATATTTGCTGTCTGGTCACCCTAGTATCAGACTATGGCCCAGTGATACCAGGGATGTTCATTACAATATACAAATAACAATAGAAACAATAATTCTAAAATATGTTTAACAAACTACTGAAAAATTCATTTTAATATCAGTAGAGGGTTTCAGACAAAATACTAGGGGCAGTCCACTAGGAAATGCCAAGTCTTTGCTTCAACCATGGCCTCCATTGTCCTCCTTCGTCTTGCTCCATTTCTAATGTGCCTTTCTACTTTCTGTATCATCAAAGTAAAAAAAAAACTTTCAACTCCCAGTTTGTGTACTATTCACTGTAATTGAAATAAGAAAGTATATCTATTTTATTCCCCCTTCCCCAGATTTTCTTTTCAGAGGTACTCTATGACCACCAGTTCCAGTGGACCTTCACCCCCCCCCCCCCCCCCAAAAAAGTGGACTAGTACATTTTCCCCTTAACTTCCCTTAAACAACCTCTAACTTGTCATCACATTCTTTAACTCAAACTTTTTCATTCTCTGAACTATATTTTAATACAGATTGTCTCAATGACCTCCTTCCATTCACCATTACCTCCCTCCCTCATTCAAGATGGCATAATATTGTTAATGTAGCTACAGCAATTGGTTACCTGGAAAAGTAAATTAAAAGTATTTGAGCCAGACATCCTCTGCTGATGTAAATCAGCGTTGCTTCAATGACTTCAGAGTTTCTCATTTTTCTCTACACCAACCCCGACTGACACCAGCTTAACGTCTGGCCCTCTATGTATCTTACCTTTATTAATGTAACACAGAAGCTGGAAATACATAAAAGAAACCGCCATCATGTGACCAGCAAATGGTCCACTGACCACAATTTGAGAACCACTAGTCTAACTTCTCAGTCATTTGTGTTTCTCGTAATTAAACGTTTAGAAGTGAATGCAGTGGGACTGATGCTTCATTACACTAGTTTACATTAGTGTAACTTCACTGAATTCAATGGCGTTACACTGGCTTTCTGCCAAATTTTCCAGGCAGTGCCCAAGTACCAAGCTTCCTGTTAGAATTAACAAGCCAAAGTCTTGTATCCAACTGAAGTCAGGTACACTTTCTGAAATCTTATCTTCAGATTCTCTTTTCCTTGAGGAGCTCCACTTCCACCTGAATTGTATCGATCTGACAACTCTGCAGGCCCATGTTTGTGATGCTTGGCTAATCCCAGCAATAAAGACAATTTGTTTTACTGCAGTAGGTCCACGTACTGCTTATCAACTCTCTTCTAACATCTTTAAATGTTAACGGAACCTATTACTTAATGTATTTTATACCAGGCTTCCAGATACATTTATTGAAGGGAAAATTAAACAGAAATTTAAAGTAACAAGTCTAAAAATGTACCTGAAAAACTCCATGAAAGAGAAGCCATAGCCATGCTGTTCTGCAATTCCTGCACAAACAACATTTGCAGATGCGCCAATCAATGTCCCATTACCTGTAATTAAAAAAAAAAAATTAATGCCAGTTTATATTTGTACTTTGCTTCTTATTCTTCCTTTGCTTTGCCATTCAGTTAGTCTAGCTTGAAGACTTTAGATCTGCTAGTTAGAAAAGAAATCAGTTCTCTTGCATGTACCTGAAAGGAAGCCATCTCAACAATAACTCTCAGCCTATAAATAGCTTAATGCTTTCATAGCTAAGCCTCACATCAGCCTCAGATTCCGAGCAAGCAAAGAGAATGGGAATGAAACATAACACCATGTAGTCAAAATGACACCGATGACCTGTATTCAGAGAAACTTTCTGATTATTGGTTTTATAAACAGAGAGGTGCCATCAAGATAAAATGAAGACAGAGGAGGAAGTACAGGAAAGGAAGCACATTTCTTCAACAATATGTTGAACTATTGATTGAGGGTACTAAGAAAATGGATGCATTTCTTCTGTGTGTACATGAGATTGGCAAATTAATCTTACATTTTCATCTCTTTTTTAAATATACATAAAACTTGTGATTTAAAAAAAAACTGAAATAGGGTGCAGACTGGTAGGAACAGATGTTGTTCATAGGTCTCTACTAGGGTGGAATTTCAGTACCAAGAAGGTGCAGTTTATAAACAGTTAACTGCAAATGTCCTGTCTCTTTAAAACCCCTGGATCAGATCATCAGCTTGTGTAAACCAGTATAGCTTCAATAATCAATGGTGGTATACCAATTTATAACTCTCCCCCAAGAGATACCAAAGTATTGTGCTGTATTTTTAAAATGTGTGTACCTTTGAGGGGGAAGTACACACTAGATCTTGTTCCTCTCCAATTCTTTCAAGTAGCTCACCTTCTCCCATTCCATTTCTAATCCCTCCATTTCACATAAAGAAATAAATTATTCAGGTATCCAAACAGTCCAATTCATTATCCAAAGCTTTAGGTTGGGAAGACTTGCTTGAACTTGATAAAAGTTTTGTAGCTGACTCTACCAGTCGTAACTGGTGTCCTTTGCCAATAAATCTGACCTGGAGCATTGCTGGGAAAATTACAGTACTTTCAGCATTCTCTTCTCTAAATGATATTTTGAGCAAAAGGGGCAACCTTCTAAAAGAGGGCTTTTTCCACTTATAGTATCGCAACTCATCTGTTGTGTCCAATGGCACTATGTTAGGAATCCATTGTTCTAAGCATGTATTTTTCCTGTGCTCCCTCTGGCATAAGATCATTCTTACATTTTGATCTAGTTACTCATTGCTGTACCGATATTTTACTGGTCTGACTTTGAGAAAACTAGATCAGAAGGTAATTAATGCTGAGGTTAATTGCTTTGACTTAGTAAGTATTCTGGGTCCTCCAGAGCTCAGCTTATGAAAGAACAGAGCTGGGGAAAGGCAGTCACATGATTTTCCAAATATTCATATGCTGTGTCTGGAGATTGCAGTGACTAAGCCAGCAAACTTTCTACCATGAAGAATTATTTTGTTCACATAGCTTTCCACATCCCAAAGTGCTCAGGAACAACATTACCTATAGTCTAAAACACAATACAATAAAATATCCTCTTCACATTCAAGCAAAACAAAACTGTGGAGTTCAGGTATGGGAAAAGAATGGAGGGGTACGAGTGTGTGAAGGTAAAAAAACATGGGGCCAAGAGGGATTCTACTAAAAATAACCTTGGGGGAAGTTTTATGCTTTTTCTTTTAAAGAAGATAAGAAATGGATTGGAACAATAAATACATTACAATTAATAAAATATTAAGAGATTTAACAACCAAATGACCAAATTATTCAGTATGCCACCTTGGCCTGATTGCCTGCTACGCTACTCCAGTTTTACACCAACAATGGAGTTATAGCAGAATAAGACAAGAATAAAGCAGTGGTAACCCAGGCCTTCATTGACAGGCAATGAGGAACACAGGGTGAACATAATAAGATCACCCTCAAGCCACCAAGCTAGCATGCTGCTGCTGCATTCTGAAGAAGCTCCAAGTGATGGGGATTCACTGCTAAGAGCCTCAGGATCACTATCTAAGTAATTATACAGTCTTAATCATGATACTATCTAAGTACCTCACAAACATTAATGGATTTTATTTTCTCAACAACTGTGCAAGATAGGAAATTTTATAGATGGGGAACTGAGGCACAAACTAGATTAAATGTCTCGTCCAAAGACCTATAGCATGTCTGTGATTAAGCCAGAAACTGAAACCAGGTCTTCTAATTCCAGTCCAGCTTCCTCCTATGTTAGAACCATTCTTCCTACTCTGGGCCCTGCACTGCTGTTGTACATTCATCACGGGGTTATAACAAGGACCCAACCTGTGCAAAATAGTGCAATTAGAAAAAAACACTTTCAAACCTAGCCCAGTGCATAGCTTTAAATTGAAAGAGGATAATCCCAAATCACAATTTGGTGATTCTGCAAAAAAGCAAACTAACTTTCCTTGCACCTAGAAAGTTAATTTTTTTCCACAAGTCTGTATATGCTTCTTCAGCTCCACCATCTTTCATCTCTTTTCATTTAAATTGAATTATTTCCTTGCTACTGCCCCCCTAGATTGTGTTTTTCTATGTTTTAATTATCACATTTTTCCTATGAGTATATTTCCCTTTTTCACTTGGGATTGCTTTTCTTTTATATTAAATTTTATAGTTCCATACTGGTTTTCTTTTCTCTGCTCCTGCACAATGAAGGAACAGCTTTGAAAAACAATAAGTAAACATACCTTTTTTGTTATACCTCCTTTACGATCCCTTAACTTCTCTCCATTTCCAACATTTGCTGCTCTCAGTGACAAAAGATGTGCTCTAGTTCAAAGGAATTATTTCTGAGAAGTCCTGCAGTCTGTGTTATACAAGAGTCAGACTAGATGATCACAATGGTCCTTTCTGGTCTTAGAATTTCCAAATCTCTAATAGTTTCATGGAGAAAAATAAGGTAAGCTGTTCACCCCACTGTTAAGGCCTTGATTCTGCAAAGGAATCCATATGGGGAGGGCCAATTATGCCCACCAGGAGTTCCATTGATGTCACTGGGACTGCCTGGAAGTGCAAGCATGCACCCACATGGATCCTTTCAGAGTATCAGGGCCTAAACTTATAACACCATGGAGTATTCTACTTGTGGCACCAAGACTGATTTGCTGCATTGCCTCTCTCCTCCACAAAGTGACACACATACTACTTCACGGTAGAGAGAAAAGCTAAATGACAGTGCAGCAGGACAAAAAAATTTGGTATCGAACCTTCAGAAGTGTATCCCCAAACCAAGTAGTATCTGTGATTTGAGGGCATCCATCAACTTCTCAGTTAGTTTTCTCACTCCATCTCTGACTCTAAATGCATTAAGAAATATTTATTTAGAGATATGAAACCAAATTTGTATCTTACTGGTAGAAGATGTCACAAGAAGGGCAAGACACAAGAAATAGACCCGAAAGCAAATAGAGAGGAAAGAAATCAGGTGGAAAGCTTAAAGAATTTTTAATTCCGAAACAACTGGAACTAATCACTAGTCTTTTGTCCCCAAACATTTTCACAAGAGATTTCTGCTTTGATTGCAGCATATTTCTTTGCCAAATACCACCACCAAAAGAAGACAACAAAAACAATGCTACTGTAACATGATGAATCTACATCTTCCTTCAGATTAAAGAAACGGTTAACAATATCCTCGTGTCTCACTGTTGTATCTAAGTACTGTAGGGATCACCAAATAGTGGGAGATTTTACATACTGCATAGGAGCTGCAATAATGCCTAAGCATTATGAGGCATTGTAGAAAGAGTTTCTGCCTTTGCAATGAATTTATTTCCCAAAGTGGGGTTAAGTTGGGGGAAATCATCTTAAATATTATCTGAAAGTAGGAAGGTTATTTTCATTTGTTTGGCTTTGGGTTAGTTTGGTTTTTTTGTTGTTCTCTGTGTTTGTGTGGTTTAATTAGATTTTGTCTTACTTGGCTTCAGGAATTAAACTGAAATCAGCAATAAAGACAACCTTTTGTTTCCTCTTCTTTTAATTTCTATCTTTGTAGTAGGCTAGGAATTTGGTAGTGAAAAAACAATTTTGCAACCAAAGAATCATAGAAAATTCAGGATTAGGCTAATGCACATGAAAACTCATACACATGTCCAGTTCATTCAGGTTGATGTTTTAGTAAATAAGGATTAAGTATTTCCCAGAAATTCATAAAATCACTGCATGACTACTAAAGAATAGCAAGTGCTAAGTGGTATAGCACAAACTTTTACTTATTTCTTTTACTTATTTGCTTATTCACGTTATACAAAGACATCATGACAAAGAACAACAACGCAACAGCCACTCGTCTTATGGTTCTCTTGATTTAATGACGTCTATCATAATCTGTTCATAATTAACATGGGGCAATGGTTTTGTAAAAAAAGATTAATTACCATGTGATAAGTATAGTGTTTCTCATTGTCCGGCTATACCAAAAGAAGGATGGGAGACACCTGATATGGATTTAATCAGGCCACAACTTGTTTATTAGTTGTCTAGGACTGCTTGGAAGATAAAAGTGTACATTTCAAGCAACTCCTTGTTCATTCAAATAACTACCCAGGGCTTCCACCAGCCACCCTTCATTTTCCAACCATTTGAGGGTTAAGGTGGTCTGTAAGACGGGGGGTTGGCTCCCTGCCATACCAATCATAGGAGCCCCAACACACACACCCCAATTCCATTCCTTTAGCCAACACCTCCTTTCTAAGTCCTTTACCAGGCCATTGATCTGGTCACTGGATGCCTTCCCTATGGAGTACCTGCACTGGACATCCGCCACAAGGAGGCACCAGCAATTAGCTTGGCTGTGTTTTGCTGCCTGGAGAAAGGACTTCTAACGCCAGGGATTGCACCTTTTAAAACCTTTCACCCATACATTTCCAGGGAATGAGTCAGCATTGCCAAGCTGATCCCCACCCATCTTTTTGCAGCAGTTTCTGACCACCTCCCACCACCCCACCCGTAAAATACTACTACCTTCCTCCGATAAGCCTGGACAACATTCCGCTCCCCCCAAATTCAGGTGCCATGCAGTCATTTAAATGCTCTTTGGGGCAGGCCCTAGAATTGTTTATATATTGCCTATCACAACAAGGCTTTTATTCTTGATTGGGATACTGAAGCGCTAGTGTACTTCAAATAATAATTAATAAACATTACATTTAAAAGGCCCTCTTAACTTTTATGTTAAAAATATTGCCCTAAATTTCCTCCCAAACATTCACAGGGGGTACAGTTCAAAACATACAAAACCTAAAATAAATAGGCCAGAAATTTAGATTTCTGTAAATTCAGGTTACTGTAAAAACATTCAACCTGGGCTTTATCCATAAATCTAAGAGACAAAGGAAGTTTATAAAATAACTGACCTGGAAAAACTCAGACTTCAGTAAAGCAAATACATCAATCATTCTATTGCTCAAAAACCTTTTAGAGATTCTAGCCAAAGGCCAACCATAAACTCATATAATTGAAGTGAATATTGAAGCTAATAGACCCAGCACAATCTGGATTAAGGCTAGGACATGAAATTGAAAACGCTTTAGTGGCACTGATGGATGATCTCCTGCTGTCAATGGATGGTGTGTGGAAATTCATTCTTATCCTCTTGGACCTACCTACAGTAGCTGACATTGTCAAACATGGGATACTAATCTACACCTTGAGAGCAGTGGCAGACAGAATGTGTTAAAATGGCTTAAGACCTTCCTGGAGGGTCACACCCAAAGAATAGTGATGGGAAACTGTACCTCCACCACTAGACCTCTCACTTGTGGAGTCCCACAAAGATCAATTCTCTCACTGGCCTTTTCAACATCTATATGCAACCACTAGTTGATCTGGTTACATGGCATGGATTTAAGTGCCAACAATATGCAGATGACCCACAGCTCTACCTCTCCCTCACCACATATGACTATACCACTAGCACCTAGGGTTACCATATTTGGAGTGTCCAAAAAGAGGACACTCCATGGGGCCCCGCCCCAGCCCCGCCCACGCCCCAACTCCGCCCCCTCCCCCAAAGTCCCCGCCCCAACTCCGCCCCTCCCCTGCTTCCCGCGAACATTTGATTCGC